>NW_005871281.1:355129-428936 GCF_000147115.1 Myotis lucifugus
AGCAGCTGATCGATGTTTCTCTCTCATCGATGTTTCTAACTCTCTATCCCTCTCCCTCCTCTCTGTAAAAATCAACAAAATATATATTTTTTTTAAAAACTGAGCTTGCTCAGACCCTGTCCTTATGACTTCCAGGGGAAAAAAAAACCCCTTGAGCATGTTTTTGCTACACTTTTCCACCAGCCAAAATGGGTGCTAAGGGCATTGCTTGCCAAGCAATGGAAGGGGAGGGCCAAGAAGCATGAGTACCCTCGCTGTGGCCCCTCTGAGCTGCGGTCGCTTACTCTAACACATTGGGGCAATAACAGCTTACCATCAGAGTTATTGCTGCATAATTCTAAAGAAGATCATGCACAGTTTAATTTTTCAGTAGCTTCAGCATGAATATTTTATTATAATTATCTGAGAGGTAGGTTAGCATGCAAAACCCTTACCCAGTAAGTAATGACCTGCTGGGTACTGAATGGGTGAGCCATATGGTGAGGCAACAGGAACATGAAGGAAGAAAGAGGTTAGAAGTTTACATTCACAGAGGGTCTATTTTTATACCTAAGCAAACATATGGAGCCTATTAGCATTGAAGGAATGGAGGAGCAGGAATAAACCAAGAAATCGTAAATGCACTATGCAGAAAATTAATTGTGATGATTTGGTTGTAAGGAAAGTGCAATAAGGTGAGTAGAAGATGAATGAAATGCATGATTGTGCTTAAAAATAATGGTGATGACAGCTCATTTATTCATACATGCTATGTATCAGATACTAGGAAAAATACCTTTATATATTATGCCACTTTACTCTTACGACAGTCATTTGAGGTAAGCGCTGCTATATATCACCATTTTAAAGATGATAAAGTGTGACTTACCAAGATTAAGCGATTTACACAAGGTCACACAACTGGTAAACAGCAGTGGAAATGTTCAGACCTAAGCTGTCTTGCAAAAATTATCCTGCTTGGATTGAGAAGTACAAATTGGTAGTTACAAAATAGTCACGGGGATGTAAAGGACAGCGTAGAGAATATAAGCAATAATATTGTAATAACTATGTTTGGTGCCAGGTGGGGACTGGAAGTATTGGGAGTACAATTTGTAAAGTATATGATTGTCTAACCACTATGCTGTACACCTGAAACTAATACAAAATAATAGTGAATGCAAACTGTAATTGAAAAAATGAAATTTAAAATGGTACACTACAAAATTTTATCCTTCTCATATATTATGCCATTTTTTAAAATTTGTTCTCTATTAACTCACTAGTTTCTCTGTTTATGTCTATGATCAGCCAGAGGAGCAGCTGACCACTGTGGGGAGTTGATCAGCAGTGACTGTTTACCCCCGTGTGAGTGTCTCACTCATTCATTTTATATCTCCTACAAGTAGTTAGATGGGAAAATATGAGATATATCAGGCAGCTGGTAATTAAGTTAACGCCAGGCCTAAACTGTATGCTAGGCCAAATAGTCAGCTAACATTCTATTGTTCATTTCAAATTTGTACCAAGACTCCTGACTATCCTCACTCACTGGAGAACTATACAGTGAGCTCCATGTTACAATATGATTTCCAAAAATAAAACTGTACCAGTTCATTGCTTATCAACTTCAGGGTCTATGAAAAACATGTGCAAGGCATTTCCCTTAGCTCTCAGCAGTGAATGTGTGTGTCTGTGTGTACATACACATAGGGGTGGCAGAAAATCAAGATTTACTTTTCTGAATAATTTTTCCAGCTCCTATGGGTAAATGAATTTAGCACACGCAATTAGTCAAACTGTCTTTGGTAACGTGTTTTATTAAATTCTCAAAAAATCATAAGATGAATCAGAATTAAAGCTCAAAATGATATTACCACCAAGTCAGTAACTCACAGAGTGGATATTCACATTATATTATTGATCAAAGTAAGGTGTGATCAAAATTATTCATTGTATAGATGAGACTAACAGAGAAACCAAGTCTTGCTACAGCAAACTGCAGAGACAGCAAGGGGATGACATCCAGGAACTGGGACTGAAAAGGGATACTTAGGCTGGTGAAAGAAAGCCTGGTACATAAGGAGGGATGGAATCATCAGATCACAGTTTGCGAAAGCAATCATCATTAAGGTGTCAAAGATTAATAAATGGGTTTTGCAACAGATGGGAGGATTATAGTGATGGAAACCCATGGCAAATTCTATATGGAAATCTAAGAAATTATTATCAAGTAATGTAAGTAAGTAAGTACTAGAGACTCAAGCACAGAGTTATAGTCTCTCTATGTGGAGTTGGAATGTATAAAATGGATCCAGTCAAATAAAATTACACTAATTAGAAAGATTCATAAAACATATTCTAGCCCTGACCAGTTTGGCTCAGTGGATAGAGCGTCGGCCTGCGGACTCAAGGGTCCAGGGTTCGATTCTGGTCAAGGGCATGTACCTTGGTTGCGGGCATCTCCCCAGTAGGGAGTGTGCAGGAGGCAGCTGATCGATGTTTCTCTCTGTAAAAAATCAATAAAATATATTTAAAAAAAACATATTCTAGAACATAAAACAAAGATGAAGTCTGTTTATTTCAAACGAAGGACCTAATTAGGCTGGCATAGTGTACTAATCCTGAGGTAGTAGATTTAGCCATTTAGCCGTAGTAATAAAGAATCTCCCAAATCTCATCAGCTTGGAGACATTTATTTTAGGTTTGTGATATATTTCCATTGAAAATTGGCTGGGAACCCTCATCTGTGTTATTACTGGGTCCTCTTGTTGGAACCCAGGCAAACAAAGCGGCCACTTTCTGGAAGATTTTAAGTCATAAGGAGAAGGGGGGAAATGCCTTACATAAACATTAGCTCTTTAAATCTTTGCCAAGAAGTGAAATACATAATATCTTCTAAAATTTCATTAGTGAAAGCATATCACAAAGCAGACCTGAGTTAAACAGGATAGAAGACATGTAATTATCATACAGAAAGTAGAATCGGAGAGATGAAAAATGAGAGAATCAGCTATGACTGCTTATAATGGAACTTGACTCTGAGCCAATACGATGTGGAAGTAATCAAGGAATGGACTTTCCATATATTTTCGAAGGTAGGCTTCAGCCTAGAAAATGGGAAAGATTAACTTCTGTTATAAGTCAAATATCCTCGCCAGATTTGAGTATTGGCATGTGTTGGTGTGTGTGTGTGTGTGGTGGTGGTGGTGGTCGGGGGGTGGGGGGGTGGTACAGATGGGAATGGAATAAAGAGGGATATAAAGGACTAAATAGTTCAAGTGGGTGAGACAAAGGCATACAATTATGAAATCAAGGAAGATTTTCAACTTTACTCTCTGGGACTTACAGTCCAGAGAAAAAGAAAAAAAGTTGGCACAGTACTGAGTGTCTTCTGTTTGATAAGGATGTTACAAGAAATTTTTATTTAAATTTCCCCAACAATCCTCCAAGATTAACATATAGATTCAATATCACCGCCCCCCCCCCCATTCTGAAGAGGACCACATTTTAATCTAACAGGAGACTACAAAGTTGTAGGTCCAGGATTTTAAACTCATCACAAATTATTTTTCCATTCCATTAATATAATGTCTTCTCATTTCAACCACCTACACAGCCCACAAACATTTCCCACGCAGAATGGGATGCATATAAAGCTATAACTGCAAAAAGTTTTAATCCAATGGGAAGCTATCTTTTTATCTTGTTAATTATTAATTTTGTTGATTTTGATTTTTTTTCTTTTTTTATTGTTGACACTACTACAGCTGTCACCCATTTCTCCTCCCCCGCATTGCTTACCACCACCCAGCCCCCACTCCCCTCCCCTGGCCTTCACCACACTGTTATATGGCTATACATATATGTTCTTTGGCTAATACCTTCACCTTTTAAAAAAATATTTTTATTGATTTCAGAGAGGAAGGGAGAGGGAGAGAGATAGAAACATCAATGATGAGAGAGAATCATTGATCAGCTGCCTCCTGCACAGCCCCCACTGGGGATCGAGCCTGCAACCTGGGCATGTGCTCTGACCAGGAATTGAATCGTGACCTCCTGGTTCATAGGTTGACACTCAACCACTGAGCCACACCGGCTAGGCTCTTCAACTTCTTTCATCCAGTTCTCCCCATATACATCCCCTTTGACATCTGTCAGTCTGTTCCATGTACCCATGCTTCTGGCTCCATTTTGTTTTGTCAGTTTATTTGATTTCATAAATTTGAAATTTGTTCATTAGATTTCACATATTAATTGATATCTTATGGTATTTGTCTTTCTCTTACTGGCTCATTTAACTTAGCATAAATATCCAGGTCCATCCATTCTGTCACAAAGGATAAGACTTCCTCCTTTCTTTACAGCTGGGCATTAGTCCATTGTGTGTAAATATACCACAGCTTTTTTTTATCCATTTATCTACTGAAGGATATTTGGGCTGTTTCCAAATCTTGGCTATTGTAAATAATGCTGCTATGAACATAGGTGTGCATATATTCTTTCTGATTGGTGTTTCAGGATTGTTAGGATATACGCCCAAAAGTGGATTGCTGGGACAAATGGCAGTCCCATTTTTAATTTTTTGAGGAAACTGAATACTGTCTTCCATAGTGGCTTCAATAGTCTGCATTCCCACCAGCAGTGCACTAAGGTTCCCTGTTCTCCACATCCTCAACAGCACTTGTTGTTTGTTGAATTATTTATGGTAGCCATTCTAGCAGGTGTGAGGTGATAATACCTCATTGTAGTTTTAATTTGCATCTCTCTGATGATTAATGATATTGAACTTTTTTTCATATGTCTATTGGCCATCTGTACATCCTCTATGGAAAAGTGTCTATTCAGGGGCTTTGCCCATTTTTAAATTGGATTGTATGTCTTCCCGGTGTTGAGTTGTAAATGTATTTTATATATTTTAGAAATTAACATCTTATCAGATGTATCATTGTCAAATATGTTTTCCCATACAGTGAGTTCTCTTTTCATTTTGTTGATGGTTTCCTTTGCTGGGCAGAAGATTTTTAGTTTGACATAGTCCAACTTGTTTATTTTTTTCCATTGGCTTAGGCATTGATTCAGCAAAAATACTGCTTGTGAGATGTCTGAGATTTTATTGCCTAGGTTTTCTTTTAGTGTTTTTTATAGTTTTGAGACTTGCATTTAAGTCTTTTTCTATTTTGAAATTATTCTTATGAATGGTGTTAGTGGGTGATCTAGTTTCATTTTTTGCATGTACCTGTCTAATTTTTCCAACACCATTTATTAAAGAGATTGTTTGCTCTTGTCTCCTTTAGCAAATATTAATTGACCATAAAGGAGTGGGCTGTTCTGTTCTATTGATCTATATGCCTGTTCTTGTGCCAGTCCCAGGCTGTTTTGATTACAATGACCTTGTAGTATAGTTTGCTATCAGGTAATGTGATCCCTCCAACTTTGTTCTTCTTTCTCAGGATTTCTAAGGTTATTTGGGGTCTTTTTTGTTCCATATCATTTTTAGAATGCTTGTTCTAAATCTGTGAAATATGCCACTGGTATTTTAATAGGATTGCATTGAATCTATAAATTGCTTTGGGTAATATGAACATTTTAATGATTTTAATTCTTCCAATTCATGAACATGATATAAGCTTCCACTTGTTTGTATTGTCCTCTATTTATTTTCTCAATATCCTATAGTTTTCCAAATCAGGTCTTTTACATTACATCCTTGGTTAAATTTATTCCTAGGTACCTTATTTTATTTTTGTTGCAATAATAAATTGGATTGTTTTCTTAGTTTCTCTTTCTGATACCTCATTGATGTATAAAAATGCCACTTTACCCTGCTACTTTGCTGAATTCATTTATTAGATCAATAATTTTTCTTTCTTTATAGTGTGTTTTTCTGGTTTTGGAATTAGGATAATGCTAATCTTATGAAAAGAGCTCGGAAGTCTTCCCTCTTGAATTTTTTGGACTTGTTTGAGGAGGATAGATGTTAGTTCTTCTTTGAATGTTTGATAAAATTCACCTGTGAAACCATCCAGTCTAGGACTAAATAACTAAAAACTAAAATTTCCAAAATCACTCTATGAACCAGACATCAAATTTTAGATGTGTGTTTACAGTCTGGATTGTGACACACTGAGTTTATCTGGCTTTTACTGCTGCTGCAGAGTGAACCTTTCCCCCAGGCCCCAGGCCCACCATAGCTGCTTATTCAAACAGCAGGTTTACACAGACACTGTTTCTTCTTGAATGCTGAATGCTTAAAGGTGCTTAGTATTTGCCCATTCAAGGTAGGCTGCCTTGCAGCTGGCCATCCTGTGTCTATTTATCCAGACAGCTGTGATCAGGTTCAATCTAAGCACACAGATGAGAGGAAGAAAAACTGTCACTTTTTAAGGACAACATGAATCTGTATATAGAAAACACAAAGGACTTCATCAAAAAGCTATTAGAAATAATAAGCAAATACAGTCAAATTGTAGGATGCAAAATTAATGTGCAAAAATGCATTGCCCTCCTGTATACTAACATCAAAACTTCAGGAAAAGAAATGGGAAAACATTCCTTTTACAATTGCAACCAAAATAATAACATACCTAGGAGTAAACTTAACAAAGAACATGAAAGACCTATATACTGAAAATTACAAAACATTATTAAAATAGATTGAAAAAGACATACGTGGAAAAATATCCCATGCTCCTGGATAGAAAGAATCAACATAATTAAAATGGCCATTTCACCCAAAGCAATATACCTATTTAATGCAATCCCCATCAAAATCCCAATGTCATTTTTAAAAGAAATAGAAGGAGAAATCATCAGATTTGTATGGAACCACAAAGGACACTGACTAGCCAAAGCAATCCTGAGAAAAAAGAACAAAGCTAGAGGTATTACACTACCTGACTTCAAATTATACTATGGAACTCTGATAATCAAAAGAGCATGGTATTGGCAGAGAAACAGACATGCAGATCAATGGAACAGAATAGGAAGCCCAGCTATAAAACCACATGTATATAGACATATAATTTTTGACAAAGGAGCCAGAAACACACAATGGAGTACAGATTGTCTCTTCAATAAATGGTGCTGGGAAAACTGAAAAGCCATATGCAAATGAATGAAACTGTATTACAGTTTGTCCACATGTACAAAAATTAATTAAAAAATGGATCAAAGACCTAAATATAAGACTTGAAACAAAAAGTTACATTGAAGAAAATATAGGTACCAAACTTATGGACCTTGGTGGTAGATAACATTTTATGAACTTGGTAGTAGATAACATTTTATGACAGGCAAGGGAAATAAAGGCGAAAATAAGTTAATGGGGCTGTATTAACCTCTATGACTTTTAGTTAGTTTTTCCTGCTTTATTCTCCAGGTCAGGATATCCAATTTAATATTAAATAGAAGAACTGAGAGTCAACATCAAGCCTTGTTCCTAATCTTAAGAAGAAAGCATTAAACATTTTATAATTGAATATGATATTAGTTACAGATTTTTCATAATTGTCCTTAGTTTGATTGAAAAAAATTTCCCAGTTAGTTGAGAATTTTGGGCATACATTAGATGCTTTATCTAGATCTATTTAAAAGATTACTTGGTTTTGAAATCTTTTCAAATTTATTAATATTCTGAATTACATCATTGGTTTTCAAATACTAAGCCGATATGATATATCATAATTTTTATATTGTTGAATTCTATTTACTGAAAGTTTATTGAGAATTTTTGTTTATGTAAGATATTGGTCTGTAATTTTCCTAGTTGGGATGCCTCTATTGGTCTGTAATTTTCCTAGTTGGGATGCCTTTGATTTTTGTTTCTGATCAATACAGGTGTCATAAAACAAAGCTATATGGGGTTTGTATTATTTTATTGTTCATAACTTATTGTGTGTGTATGTGTGTGTAAGTATATATAAATGTATGTGTTTGTATGTATGAGTATATAATTATATGCGTATATGTATGTATACTGATTAAGCGATTAGTATGACTCAGATTTAGTATGTATTAAGGGATATGGTGTAATGTGGTGTATGATTTGAACAAAGTATGGACAAAATCTTTTTTTTGAATGCAGCTGAGAAGCATGCTGATGAGCAATTCCAAGTCATTAGAAAGCTGAGATTTGTTTTCTCTTTGTTTGACAGAAATGAGATATTTTCCTTCTTCATTTAATGCTTTTCTAACATACTGAACAGATGAACTGCATGGAAACTACAACCCTCAAAGTATATTAGTCCTCAGTTTCTGTCAAATGCCTAAGCAGTTCATAGATTATGGATTCTATGTATTTAAGGGCACATGTTTTCCTATTACCATGCTTTTTATTTTATTTTATATTTTTACTAGGGGCCCAGTGCACAAATTTTTGCACCTTGAAAGGAACTGTGGGCTGTGAGGCTGTGGTGGGCACAGGGGTGGGTCTCGGCCCATCCTCCGCACCCTTGCCTGGCCCCTTCCTCCACAGCCCCCAGTCCCCTGTCTGCCAGCAGCCCCACTCCCTCCACAGCCCCTCTCAACCGCTGATGGTGCGGAGCAATTGGGGCCGGTGTCAGCTGCGGGTGTGAGCGGGGCTGGCATCATCAGCAAGTGCAAATGGCAGCTGCTGCCCTGATCACCCCTCAGGAGCAGGGGGAGGTGGAGAAGCCCTGAGTGGCATTCAGGGCTGGCAGCCGCCGCTTGTACCTGCTGATGGTGCCAAGTGATCAGGGCCAGGACCAGGCTCTGGCAGTGGGTGTGAGCAGGGATGGCCCTGGCAGTGGGTGTGAGAGGCGGCTGCCAATCTCGATCACCCCTCAGGAGCAGGGGGAGTTGGAGAAGCCCTCAGGGGAGATTGGGACTAGCAGCTGCCACTCGCGCCTGCTGACAGCACTGAGCATTCAGGGCAGGTGCTGGGTGCTGGTAGTGGGTGTGAGCAGTGGCTCTGGCACCAGCAGCAGGTGTGAGCAGGGCCAGCACCGGCAGCAGGTGTGAGCCCCTCAAGGGACTGTGGCACACAGGAGCAAAAAATTTTCGGTAACCACCAGAGGCTCGCCGCTTGTCATGTTCTGTGCGCACCCACTGGTGGTCAGTGCACATGATAGCGACTGGTTGTTTGGTTGTTTTGCCATTTGGTCTATTTGCATATTAGGGTTTTATATAGAGAGATTGATTTCAGAGTGGAAGGGAGACAGAAAAAGAGACAGAACATCAATGATGAAAGAGAATCTTCTATTGGCTGCCACAACCCGTGCATGTGCCTGACCTGGAATCGAACCCTGATCATCTGGTTCATAGGATGACACTCAACCACTGAGCCACACAAACATGGCTTATTACCAGTCTTTAAGACTTAGGAATCCATATACCTTTCTTGTTTAACTCTTAAAAGACTCATTTGTTGAAGATTAAAGATTTCCTTAAACACCTTCAGAGGCTGTGGAGAACAGAATAAGCCAAAGACTAATAAAAACCTGTGATTCCCAGGATCCACTACTTATGCTGGGCTATGAGCTATATCCTTTGCAGCTACACTGGAGAAAGTTTGACTGTATGACATCATTATATTTAGAAAAGCAGATAAATGGGTGCATTTAATGTAGGTGAGACATGTGATACTAACCACATACCAAGTATCCAGACCCACGATGTGTGAGTTTAATGGAAAACAGAAAGGTTTTACTCCAACCAAAAACAAATAAACATGATACATTCTGTAATTAGAAAAATGCTAATTTATACTTCTAGTCTTAAGAGATTAACCTCCTGTTCTTAACAGAAATATTATGTTTTTATCAACTTAGAGAAAAATACTAAACAAAATAGAATATCCATATAGTACACTCCTTCAAAAAATATATGAGCTATACTATCAAAAGTTATTTCCATATTATGATTACAAAATGAGCGATTTTGGTTTTCTTGTTTTTGAAGTGTTTTTGTTTTGTAGAAAATTCTTAGAACATATTTGAAAATGAGCAAGAGAGAAGCAATCTGGGTAAGTACATGATAACATTTTAGGAGAATTTTGGGATTAACTTCAGTGTGTTTTGCAAATATATAATTTATCCTGTTTCTTTAGAGGGAGAAGTGAATGAAGATAGCCCAAAGTAGCTTTTTATGCATCTGTTTTCTCATGTGCTCCCCGATTTGATTCTGTGTATCCATTAAAATGAAGCATAACTATGTTGACTATACCACCATTTATTCATAAACCAAACTCTCATTATTTACTACTCATAGTAATGTATTATTGCCTCTTGTATTAGGATAACATTAGCTGATAAAAATTTTTTCAGACATTTTCTTGCATTTTTTTACTTGCATTTTTTATTGATTTTAAGAGAGAGAAGAAGAGAAGGAGGGAGGGAGGGAGAGAGAGAGAGAGAGAGAGAGAGAGAGAGAGAGAGAGAGAGAGTTTGACTTGTCATTCCACTTAGTTGTGCATTCATTGGTGCTTCTTGTATGTTCCCTGACTCAGGATTTAACCTGCAACCTTGGCATACCAGGATGATGCTCTAACCAACTGAGCTACCTGGCCAGGGCCAGACATTTTATACAATACAATTTTTGAGGTCATATAACAGTCAAATGCTTTGTTTGCTATCTGAAGTCAAACCAGAGAGCAAGGATATGTATACTTTTTATAAACCCTGCCCTAATGTGGCAAACATCACTATCGTTGACCAATTGGGCTAGTACTAATCACAGGAACATACCAGGAAGTTGGGGAATGCTGTTCCTATCTAGAAAGCTGCTTCCCAGCAATAACACAAGGTGGAAAAGATGCACACATTTAACAATTATAAAGTTTCATAATTTTCTTTGGTATAAATTCTATGTACACATTTACATAGCACAGAATACCATTTTAGGTACTAGTGACAGGGACATAGCCATTATTTTACAAAGTGAATATCAACTTTATGTTTAGAGAGAGAAGAGGGAAGAGAGAGAAAGAGAGAGAGAGAGAGAGAGAGAGAGAGAGAGAGAGAGAGAGACGCAGATGTGAAAAATATTGATCAGTTGCCTCCCATATGCTCCCCAACCAGGGATCGAACCCACAACCTAGGTATGTGCCCCTGACCAGGCATCAAACCGGCAACCTTTTTGGTGTGTGGGATAGTGCTCCAACCAACTGAATCACCTGGCTATGGCTCAACTTATTTTTTAACAGCTTGTTTAGGTGTAATTCAATTATCCTATGGTTCATCAAATTAAAGTGCACAAATGCTTTTTCAATATATTCATACAGATGTGAACCATGACCAAAACTGATTTGTATCAATTTAGTTATCCCATTTTGAAAACTCCATGCCCATTAGTAGTCAATGCCAATTCCGCCTTTCTCCCCCATCCCTAGGCAACTACTAATCTATTTCTTATATCTAAAGATATGTCTGTTTTGACTATCTATAATAATAAAAGCATAATATGCTAATTAGACCAGACAGCCCAACAACCTTCTGGACATCATTCTGGATGTCCTTCTCGACAAAGCTGTGGTGGCTGGGGGCTGAGGCAGAGGCAGTTAGGGGTGATCAGGCAGGCAGGCAGGCATACAGAGTGGTTAGGGGCAAACAGGCAGGCAAGTGAGTGGTTAGGGGTGATCAGGCAGGCAGGTGAGCAGTTAGGAGCAATGAGGTAGGCAGGCAGAGGCGGTTAGGGGCAATGAGGCAGGCAGGCAGAGTGGTTAGGGGTGATCAGGCAGGCAGGCAGGCATACAGAGTGGTTAGGGGCAAACAGGCAGGCAAGTGAGTGGTTAGGGGTGATCAGGCAGGCAGTTGAGCAGTTAGGAGCAATGAGGCAGGCAGGCAGAGGCGGTTAGGGGCAATGAGGCAGGCAGGCAGAGTGGTTAGGGGCGATCAGGCAGGCAGAGGCGGTTAGGGTCAATCAGGCAGGCAGGTGAGCGGTTAGGGGTGATCAGGCAGGCAGGCAGAGGGGTTAAGGGTGACCAGGCAGGCAGGCAGAGGGGTTAAGGGTGACAAGGCAGGCAGGCAGAGGGGTTAAGGGTGACCAGGCAGGCCGATGAGTGGTTAGGGGTGATCAGGCACACATGCAGGCAAGCAGTTAGGAGCCAGTGGTCCCAGATTGCGAGAGGGATGTCCGACTGCCGGTTTAGGCCTGGATAGGGCCTAAATCGGCAGTCGGACATCCCCTGAGGGGTTCTGGATTGCGAGAGGGTGCAGGCCGCCCCCGCCCCACCCTCCATGCACGAATTTAGTGCACCGGGCCTCTAGTTTCATATAAAAGAATATACACAATATGTGGTATTTGTGACTGTCTTTTTATACTTCACATAATGTTTTCAAGGTATATCTGTGTTGTAGCATGTATCAGCAATCCCTTGGTGTTATTGCCATTGTATGGATTTACTAGATTTCTCTTATGCATTTATCAGTTGATACATATTTGAATTGTTTCCATTTTGGGGCTACTGTGAATAATGTTTCTACAAACATGTGTGCATAATTTTTGTTTGGATGTATTTTTCCATTTAAATTAGTATATCCCTGGAGTTGATGGATCATAGGGTAACTCTATGTTTAATATTTTGAGGAACTGCCAAATTATTTTACAAAGTGGCTACAACATTATACATTCTTATTAACAATATATGAGGGTTCTAACTTCACATCTCTGCCAACACTTGTTATTATTATTAATTTTGGTTTTAGTCATCTCAGCATGTATGAAGTAGTATTTTATTTTGGTTTTTATTTGCATTTACCTAGTGACTAATGATGTTACCCATATATTTTCATGAGATAATTGGTGATTTCTAGTATATAATCTTTGGGAAATTTTATTCAGAACCTTTGTTCATATAAAATTTGGTTGTTTCCTTTTTTGTTACTGAGTTGTAAGGATTCTTTATATATTCTGGGTACATGACTCTTATCAGATAGATTTGCAAATATTTTTTCCAGTCTGCTTTTCCCCTTTTCCCTTGTACTTTTGATGTCAAAAAAAAAAAAAAAAACATTGCCTAACACAAAGTCACAAGAATGCTGTATTTTTTTCTAAGAGTTTTAATATTTTAGTTCTTACACTCAGGTCTATAATCAATTTTATGTTATTTGTGGTGTGTGGTGTGTGTGTGTGTGTGTGTGTGTGTGTGTGTGTGTGTGTGTGAGAGAGAGAGAGAGAGGAAGGGATGCAAATTCATTCTTGTGTATGTGGATATAGAGTTGTCTCAGGGTTCAGTATCATTTTTGAAAATAAAGTCCTCTCTGAATTGAATTGTCTTGACACTCTTGTGGAAATACAATTTATCACAAATGATGAGATTTATGGATTGATTTTTCTCTTTTTCTTTTGTTTATGAATGTTAAAGTGTTCCAGCACCACTTGTTGAAAAGACTGTTATTTCCCCATTGTATTGACTTTGCTACCTTGTCAAAAGTTAATTTATTGTATTTGAGTGATTTTACTTTGGGACTTTCTTCTGTTTCATTACTTTTTCTTCAATACAATTCAGTCTTGATTACTGTTAATTTGAATTTTCTTGAAATAGGGTAGTATGAGTAACCTCCTTTACATAAAAACATAACAGGAACACAAACAGTATAGAGTACTGAGGTAAGTGCATAAGTATGCTTTTAGCTGCTAGGGAGGAACTGTGTTCTTCAGGCTTAAAAGATGGTGCAAATCAGCTCAACAAGCAGGAGATGGCATTAAAGATTGGGCTAAAATTTCAAGTAGTAATAACTGCAGTTGTTTACCCAGCTGGATTCTCTTTTCATATGACTTTGGAAAACCACATTGAAGTGGTTTGCACGAAGCTTATAGGTTGGTAAAGTTTTCAACGTTCAAGGATCTTTGTATTTTTATATTTTAACTTTCTATTGGAAGCAATAATAAACATAATGATAATACTGTTATTTTGCATTGTTTGTGGTGGTGCTATTTAGTTTACAGAATTCTTTTATATATATTTACTAGAGGCCTGATGCACGAAATTCATGCAAGAGGCTCAGCCCCTGCCACTGCGGCGGCTGCCTCTGCATTGGCCCCCGCCCACTGCGGCGGCTGGAGGCTTCTGCCTCAGACCCCGCCACCATGGTTTCGTCCAGAAGGATATCCAGCCTAATTAGAATATTATGCTTTTATTATTATTGACGAATTTGTGCACGGGTGAGGTCCGGCCAGCCCACCATGATTGGAGCCCATTGGGCGGGGCTGGCTGTGGGTCTAATGCTGGAAGCTATAGCTTTCCCCTAGCTGTATCTAATTATACTTGAAGGATGACCAAAAGAAAACTCACAACAGAACTGTTTTGTATTTCATGTGCCATAAGATGAAGTTGTTTATGTGTTGTTTGCAAATGTATATCAAGATAGATGATGGCCCTTTAATGATTTTTGCGTTCTTCCCAGGGCTTTACACTCAGTTTCCCAATATGATCTTCATGTCTGTTTGTTTAAAAGTTTTTTCTGTTTTTGAATGTGCCTGCCCTTCATTGTTGCTCTTGACAGCCTGCGGGTCCTCTTTGCCACCCCTTTTAAAGAGAGATTGAAAGCTCACCTAATCTGCAATGCACTGCAATTCCACAAAATTCCCACCCAGCCTCTCTACATTCCTCAGCAAAGGGCCGCCATCCCATTAATGCTTAGGTCACCTTTTTGGCTAACTTGGAATGTCTCCTCGGGCTTCGGGCCATGGAGGGAGAACTCCACACCTTGGCTGCAGTATTAGCAGAGCCCTCTGGAGACTCTGGTCAGGGACAGAAGGGACTGATAATTATTTTCTTGTGCTTTCACTAAATGTACATGCACCAGGGAGCCAGGCAGTGATTTAGAGGTGTTGGGGGCCAATCAGGGGCCAGGCGGGCCAAGAGGGGAGGCTGACTGTGGCCCAGATCAGGCTGGTCTGCTGCCGTGGTGTGCGTTATAGCTACCTATCATTTTGGTCGTTCTGGTCGCTGGGCTTTTATATATATAGATTGCATCCAATTGCAACTTTAAATGTTTGCAGGATAGGACCTCTTTTCCCTATTTTAGGATAAAAAGGCAAATACTGCACTATTTACCAAAGACCGTTGTAGAAATGCACACCTTTAGTGTTCCAGAGTGTCCCAGAAAATCAAGCACTAGCCAATTTAGTAGGAGATGACTTATGAGCAACACAGTAGTTTGCCTAAGAGTCAACTGAAAGAAGAACCTGTTAAGAAATCAAAACAGGTTGGCATAAACAACAAGTGGGTGGAAGTGGGGAGTGTTGTATATGGCAACATAATTAGAGCTAATGAGATGAAATTAGGGCAATTATAAAGGAAGTTAAAGTTAACAAAGTTGTGGACTTAGGAGCAATTAGTAATAGAGTTATCTTTTCTGTTGAGTGTTGGGAAAAACATGTTTTAATGTGTGAGAATGATTGGCTTATGGGGCTAACTTTCAATAGCTGGTTTAGAGACTATTCTAGAAAAATGTTAAAATTCAGAAGTGTAGCCAGCTGCAAAACATTACATATGAACACAGATAGCCTAATTTCAATGAATTTTTAATATTGTTTTTAGATGTTTTGTTTTCCCCTTCATTTTGTCCCTTAAAATTTGGTAGTAATAGTAAAACTTTATATTATACACATAATTAACATTTTCCTTCTCTGTGCTGTATTTTATAAAATGTCATGCTGATAAATGAAAATATTTTCTTAATATAATCTACAGCCCTAGTTGGTTTGGCTCAATGGATAGAGCGTCGGCCTGTGGACTGAAGGGTCCCAGGTTTGATTCCAGGCAAGGGCACATGCCCAGGTTGCAGGCTCAATCCCCAGGAGGGGGCGTGCCGGAGGCAGCCAATCAATGATTCTCTTTCATCATTGTTTCTATTTCTCTCTCTCCCTTTCTTTCTGAAATCAATAAAAATATATTTTAAAAATATGATTTATACACTATTAAAAGATAGCAATAGGAATTATGTGAACTTCACAAGCTGGCTCTTCAGTGTTACTCTAACAATTGAATATAGTTTTCGAGTTTCAATGGCAGTTTGTTTCCAGTATCAATTCAATTTCATGCAAATTTCAAATTACAAATAATTACATTTTGATCAATTATGAAAAATGTTTCTTTTCTATTACAATAGTATTTTCCTAAGTAATATGCAGGGCAAAGCCTCCACCGAAGGCAATATGATGTAGTTGATGATTTTCACACAGACATGGGTAGGGTCTATTAAAAACCTAGAGTAGCTTTTTTATAAATATATTTTATTGATTTTTTACAGAGAGGAAATGAGAGGGCTAGAGAGTTAGAAACATCGATGAGAGAAAAACATTGATCAGCTGCCTCCTGCACACTCCCTAGTGAGTATGTGCCTGCAACCAAGTACATGTCCTTGACTGGAATCGAACCTGGGACCCTTGAGTCCACAGGCCGACGCTCTATCCGCTGAGCCAAACCAGTTAGGGCTAGAGTAGCTTTTTAAAGGTACATTTGTCTCTCATGCACAGTACCAAGTCTTGGAATAAGAATAAAGTTGGAAAAACTCAAGTATAGTACAAATGTTATGAATGCATGGACAAATAAATGTATATATAATTTATTTTTTTTCTTTTCCATTTTCCACATATAATCTCTCTTGTTAACAAGGGGGAAGAACAAGACTGAGAATGTTGATGATTTAATAATAATTCTTTCTGCTAGGAATATAGTTCAGAATCTCTCTAAATGTAAGTAAGGTCAGTAGCTTTATGTCTGTATGTGACATATCACTCATCTTTTTGCACAATGCTTATTTGAGATGAGAGTGCAAGGCTGAAATATGCCTCATCAGGGCTGCCTATAAGGATGCTACAGGCTCAACAGGTACAGAGACATGGGCAGGCTTAAAGGAATATTACCCTTTATTTGACTGACAGTGATTTGTGCAAAAGTGAGAAGGAGGAAAACAATAGTTGAAGAGTGAAAAATGAAGGCAATAGATTATCTGCTAGGAATGTGGTATTCTTATGGGGAGGGTATTCTGTGTTGTCCAAGAAATTGCTGGTGAGTGAGCAGAGAACCTAGAGATCTGAAATTAAATGGGGTCTGGATAGTCAGTTGCTAATCCTATTTACCCTTGTTAGATTCTGAACAGTCATTTCACATGAGCCCCAAGGACACAGGCTATTGTCTGCACAGCTAGGAAAATAGCAATGCCATCCTTTGAGTGAAACACCAGATTACTCCCTCTCTCTGATCTTTGGCTTCCTGTCATTAGACTAGTATCTGTAATGTTACTCCTCACCCTTCCCCCCAAATTTCAAGGAGCATGTGAAGCAATAATCTGAATTTTCTATGGCAGGCTCATTGAGTGATAGGAGCAAGTATTTATTATATAGGATGTGTTAGTGTTGTGTGTTTTTTATATCTGTTCACATTTCTTTATCTTAATCATAGTTCTGCTCTTTTTTCTTGGGGTGTGAGGAGCCAGGTGATGGAGGAGGAGGATGCCATTCTCTGGATCCCAGGGATTACTGGAGCAGCATAACAGCCGTGGGGCCTCCTCATATTCTGAGTTAGGGACTGCAGGAGTTCATCCTACAGAGCCTACAGGGACTCATTTGAGGGTTTTGGAGATTTGTTGGAAAGCTCTCAGTGGCTCTGTTTGTTATCAGAAGCCAAATCAGACAGCAGCAGCTGTCAACAAAACCTCAGAGAGAAAACACTGGTGATTCTCTCTGACAGCTTCTCAGCGACAGCCTCGGGCAGCCGGGCCGTGGCTCTGCTACTTCTCCAAGTGTGTCTGTGGTCTTCTGACTGAGAGTGACTGGGGTCAGTGGTGAATTCCACTGCCAAGTGAGGCACAACAAAGCTTCCACACACCAGCTACCTGCGTCTCACAGGTGAAGTCCCCCTTGTGATTGCCATGGTAGGTGAGGACGTGGTTAGCCTACTATGAGGAGTTCAATTCAGGAATGCCAAGTGCCTGGGGGATAGGGCCCATATATGTTCAGAGACAAGGGAAGGTGGCAGGGCTGGTAAACTGAGTCAGGTAGGTTTTTTGTTGTTGTTGTTAATCTTCACTCAAGGATATTTTTCCATTGAGTTTTAGGGAGAATGAAAGAGAGAGGGAAAGACAGAGAGAAACATTGTTACAGAAGACTGGAGAAGAATCAAGCAATGTTTTTAGCAGTGGTTCTCAACCTTCCTGATGCCGCGACCCTTTAATACAGTTCCTCATGTTGTGGTGACCCCCAACCATAAAATTATTTTCGTTGCTAATTCATAACTGTAATTTTACTACTGTTATGAATTGTAATGTAAATATCTAATATGCAGGATGTATTTTCATTGCTACAAATTGAACATAATTAAAGCATAGTGATTAATCACAAAAACAATATGTAATTATATATTGTGAAATATTTATTTCTAATTACAAATATGTGTTTTCTGATGGTCTTAGGTGACCCCTGTGAAAGGGTCGTTCGACCCCCAAAGGGATCGCAACCCACAGGTTGAGAACCACTGGCTTAGAGATATGGAGTTGCACTTTATTATTATTATTATTACGTGCGGGCCAAGAGAAAACTGTATTTCAAATTCTGGGCCCCAACATGGAGGAAGTTTCCCTATTTATATCTTTTTACCTTCTTTGTCTCCCAAATATGGTTTTTTTTTTCCAATCCTCTTTGCAAGTTCTTAAAGAGCCCTATGTGCTGGGGCTTTGAGACCTCAACCAAAGGCTTGGCCTGGTGCCAGCACTGATAACTTCATCTAGGAAAAGTTTATGGCCTCTTGGAATGGGAGTAGTCTTATTTTCCTTATTATTTAAGCCAGCAAGTATTTACAGAAGCCAAAATAGCAGGGTTAAAATTTCAAACAGCAGTTTTTATATAAGATGGATGCTTCAACATGAATGTGAGAGGAACACATTGATTGGTTGCCTCCTACACAAGCTCTTACCAGGGCCCAGGCTGGGGAGGAGCCTGCAACCAAGGTACGTGCCCTTGATCAGAATCTAACCCAGGACCCTTTGATCCGCAGGCTGATGCTCTAGCCACTGAGCCAAGCAGCTAGAGCAGGTAAGTTTTTTTTTTTTTTTAATTGCTCTCAGAGAAGCTTGTCAGTCATCTGCACTAAAAATCAGCTGAGAATTAGAAGTGGCTCATGATCAGAAATAGCAAATTAGCCAATAGCAAAAGAGGCCACTTAGACTTTGAAAGGGACACAAAAGTCAGCCTTAAAACAGAAGAGGAAGTTGTTAAAGGAAATCACAAATTGCTCAATCTGAAAAACCAAACATCAATTTATTTGAACTTCTAGTAAGAGGAATTGAGAAACTCCATGCAAATAAATAAATAAATAAATAAATAAATAAGTAATGCAAGTGCCTCTTTTATAAAATGAAGTGCATGGTCTTTTGGAATATGAGGAGGGTAAAATTTAGTCACAATTATTTAAAAAGGATTCTGGTTAATATACTAATCAAAAAAGCTAATTGGGTAAATGTGAAAGTCTGTCCAAAGGGACTTGTGGATTGTGGGGATTCTGTTTCCAGGTTTGAAGATTTTAATATGCAGATGGTTCACATCCTGCAAGAGAGTTATTTATAGTTCTCTCTATATGTTGGCAAAGTGATTACTTAGCCACTATATTTTAATTCTCAAAGCTGATTAAATATCTACAGCCTGAAGGGTTGATGATGCCTGCATGTTCACCAACCTTCTAGTTAACCTGAGCTAAATCTTGCTTATAATAATAAGTAAAGAAGATGAGTTTTATCTTGAGTAAACCTTAAGTCCAGTTTACCCTGTAAAAACTAATTAATAAATATACTTGATTCAACTGTGTGAGATCACGAATAAAGCGAAAAGAGCTCTTGTAGGGTTTTGAAGGGTTCAGAGGTATAGCTGTGTTTTGATTTGTTTGTTTTGAGTTGTCACAATACCTGAATTGCTTTTGGCATTTAGTGGGAAGCACTTAGATATGCAAGCATCCTAGATATTTCGGAGAGCTCTACACAATTGATTTTCCCACCTCAAATGCCCCTAATTCTTCCACTGAGAAATATGAGGGGATTTATGAAATCTTCAGGAACAAAATAGTGCCTGAAAAGCTTCATTTGATTGGATTATAATAGATTATTAGGAGCCAAAGATTCGGACAAGAAATTATTGGACCCAGAAAAATAAGATATCTTCTTTGGGACTTCAGGGTTTCAGGCTAACGGATAAGAAAGGAGCATTTAATGAACATTGACTCACAGATATTGGTTGACTTTTCCACATTGAACAGTTCAATTTAACATTCTGATGAGAAAGGGAAGATTGCCTTCCTTTACAGACAAAAACCTGAAGCTGGGAAAGAGAATAACTTGCCCAAAGGCACAGAGCTAACGGGTAGCATCTCTCAGGAGGTTGGGAAGGCAAGACCTAGGGGCAAACTTCTAGGAACCTCCCCATCCCTTTTAATTTATTTAAATTTTTAATTGAATCTATTGGGGTGATATTGGTTCACCAAACCAAATAAATGTCAAGTGTACAACTCAACAACATACTGCAATTCTAAGTGAATTTCATTTAAGAGGTAAACGGGGAGTCCTGGAGCTAAGAATTTATCAATGAACTTCTTTTTTTTTACTTTTTTTTCTTTTCTTTTTTTTGCTATGTGAACTAGCTTTGAAGTAGAGTTGTTCTTCCAAGGGGAATGTTATAAAAGCATTTTGTATGAACATTTATATTCCTGCCAGGAAACCTTGTTATTGTTAAATTATTCTTTGTGATTCTGTTTTCATGATAAACCAAGAGCTTTTGTCCTTCTCCTTTTTTGTTAATCCATTCAAGTTGGTCTATACTGAATACTAAGAGAAAGGTACAGTGTTTATGACAATTCTATAGACATAGTTACAGAAGAATTAGAAATGATTAGCTCCATAGCCATCTGAAAATGTACCATTAAGTAGTAAGAACTAATTCCGAAAGCTAGAGACTCCTATGAACAGCCCATTACTGTAATTGGCTTTTGTGCAACGAATGAAGTATGTTCCTCACGGCTTTGTGGGGAAATTAAATAAATTGAATATAAACTAGATTACTGTTCCTTAAAGTACTTTTAAGTACTTTGTGTAGTCTAGTACTTCAGAGATATTTGCCAACATTATGGTCTCCCCACATGCATCATTCATTTGTTGGTTTTCTTATTAGAATATAGTAAACAGATCATTGAAGAACATCAGAGAGCACTAATTTAAGTATGCACATTATTAGATTCAATTTTACACTAAATAAAACATTGCATTCATTTTTAAAAAAATCAGGATGAATGTAAGCCAGTAATTTGTATTGATATAAAGTTTAGAATGATTCTCCAATCTTATAGTTTTAATGTACAGTTCTATCTTCAGCATATATATCTTTAATATATGTTTGCATATATTAAACATATATGTATTAATCCCTCCTCGTACAAATTTCATATATGTACAATGTTTTGTTTTGTTTGGGGGAAGGGGACGAAGTTACTAATATACACAGAGACTGACTCTGTCTGCCAGCAATTTATTTAGCACAGCTTAGCTGTGGGAATTATAATAATTTCACAAGCCAATAGCATACAGAATAATGTTTCTTAATAAGCTAACAAATAAATAACACACTGCACAGCAATGATAGAGAAATTATAATATTGTTCCGGGAAAGGGGAGATAAAAGGAAAAATCCAAATTTAACTGAGGCGTACCTTTTTATATGAATTTGGTAACTTGGAGAGATAGCTTAAACAGCTGTAAGCAGACTTCCAACTGCTAGCACAAATAAAAGTCCCTTGTTGCTAGAGTACACAGCTAGGGAATGAAGGCATGGATATTGGTTATGGGGCTGGGCTGCTCTGAGGGTTATCACTACAGGGACATTGCACAATGTAGCACCCCTGCCCACCAAAAAGTCATCTTGGCCAAAGCAGAAGCAAGTGTCTCCAATCTTCAGAGAGCTGTTCAGGTTGGCAAAGTGTGCCTTGCCCAGATGGAAACTCTCTAGTAGTCCTCACACACTTGCAGTATTTATAGTCTAAATGTCCTTGTCAGCGCAGGCAGCTAGGAGTTAACAAAAGAGAAGGGAGCTAGACTCGCTGAGCCTGATTGAGTTTGGAAGTTATACTCCCCCTATCTCCCTATAGAAAGGAAGAATGGCTTTAAATCTCCCCAGGGGACCACTGGTTCATTCCCACAGATTGCTGGGTAGGGTGGTGATACAGGGATACAGGGGTACAGGGCAGGGTGTGTGTGGGGAGAACCAGTAAAGTGGAAATTCCTCTGCTGGAGCATGTGCAGTAGGAGCCAAGATGGTGACCATAAAGGAGAAAACAAGACTGAATTGAATAGGGGGAGGACCCAACACAAGCCTGCAAAGACCAGGAAAGAGATTGGTTAGTTTGAAAGAAAGCTTACCCCTTCCCACGTCTCAGGTATATAATCAAAGGTTAACGAAGACCCCTCTTGGTAGCACCTGCTTGCCTATTCACATGTGTGCTCTCTCTGTAGCAGCTCTGTGAAACAGTGCTAAGCCACCTGGTCATGGATGAGAAGCTGGGCCTGTGGGGTTAGTCCTATGTGTTTGCTCCAGCTCCATTGCTGGTTTGGTAGTAATGAACTCTTTTAGCCTTTTCTTTTGTCTGCAAGGCTCTTTATTTCACCTTCAATTTTAAATGATAGCCTTGCTGAATAGAGTAGTCTTGGATTTAGTCCTTTGGTTTTCATTACTTTGTGTACTTCATGCCATTCCTTTCTTGCCTGAATTATTTCTATTGAGAAGTCAGCTGACAGTCTAATGGGAGCTGCCTTGTAAGTAAGTTTCTGTCTCTCTCTTGCAGCCTTTGCATTCTTTGTCTTTAAAGTTTGCTGTTTTAATTAATATGTGCCTAGGTGTGGATCATTTGGAATTACTCTTGATTGGTACTCTCTGTGTTTCCTGAATTTGAGTGACATTTTCCTTCACCAGGTTAGGGAAATTTTCTGCCATTATTTCTTCAAATATGTTCTCTATTCCTTTCTCAGATTCTGCTTCTTCTGGTATCCCTATAATGCCAATGTTGTTCCAAAGCTTCCTTAGACTCTCCTCCTGCTTTTTAATTTTTTTTTTCATTTGCAGTCTCTGAATGGGTCTTTTTTTCTACCTTGTCTTCTAATTCTCTAATTCTATCTTTAGCTTCTTCTAGTCTACCATTGAATCTTTCCAGGGTATTCTTTATTTCATCTATGTCATTCCTCATTTCCAATTGATTCTTATGTATTGTTTCAAGCTCTCTTTTCATATGTAGATGTAGAATGCAAATGAAAACTCCTGAGCTCTGGGTTAAAAACAAAAACAAAAGGAAACAAAACTGCAGCTTTCTCTCTGACTGGCTCTGGTCTGCCAACTCCAGACTCTGCTGTGGCCATCAGCTCTATCTCCTTTCACGGCTGGATGTTACATGAATTGTGGGTCTAGACCAGTGGTTCTCAACCTTGGCTGCACATTAGAATCACCTGGGAATCTTTTAAAAAACCTGATTTCTGGGCCTCATCCTCCGGAAATTCTGTTTCTTTGTTATGGGGTGGGGCCACAACATTAGTAACAAAGAAACAGAATTTCTGGAGGATGAGTCCCGGAAATCAGGATTTTAAAAAGATTTTCAGGTGATTCTAATGTGCAGCCAAGGTTGAGAACCACTGGTCTAGGCTCTGGTGCTCTGGGCTGTGGAGCCCAGACTGGGTTCCAGGACTCCATCTTCTGAGAGAATAGACCCTCCCATAGCACTCCCTCCTTACACTTGGCCTGCTTCCCCTGGCAGCTGGGTCAGCTCCTCTCCTGACCTTGCCCTTCCTATTGGTCTCCAGGTGTTTTCTGTCCTTCCTTGATTTAAGTCTCCTCCTCAGCTGGACCTCAGTTGGTAATTACAGGTGAATGTTCTCAAATTTAGTTGTATTTCCAGTCTGGCCCCAGGACAAGAAGCACAACAGGAATACCTATTTGGCCACCATTTTTTTCTCACCAGGATGTATTTTTAGAAGTATATCTTAGCGTTTTACAAGCTGTGGTTTGTGTCACTGATGTCAAACAAGGAGCTTTGGAGAAATAAAAACTTCCAAGCCCCAGTTCAGACCTGCTGTTGCAGAATCTGCACTTTAACAAGAAATACAGTGATTTGTATTAAAGTTTGAATAGCATTTGTCCTACAGAATCATTTATATAACTTCAATACTGATAGTTATTCCTGACATGAAATTATCAATTACATTTTAATTTTTCCCAGACTTCTATTGTATTTTAATTTTCATTTACTTGATTGCTTGTAGATTGAACATTTATTATGTTCATTAACTGTTGATATTGCTTCCTGAATTGAACATTCACACAATTTTCTCTATTTTTTGTGCATTTTTCTTTATGACATATAAACAATTATTTTCTTCAATCTAGTTGCTTTTATGTTTTTTTTTTGTTTATTCTGGAATAATTTAAAATATTAATACAATTAATTTATCAGTCTTTACTTTCTGGCTTCTGTATTTTCTCAATTCCGATGGTTCTTTCTACCCAAATACTTTTGCTTAATTTTTCAAAAATATATTCTTATTGATTTCAGAGGAAAGAAGAGGGAGAGAGAGATAAAAACTTCAGTGATGAGAGAGAATCATTGATCAGCTGCTTCCTGCACACCCCACACTGGGGATTGAGCCTGCAACCCAGGCATGTGCCCTGACCAAGAGTCAAACTGTGACCTTCTGGTTCATCGGTTGATGGTCAACCACTGAGCCATGCTGGCTGGGCTGCTTAATTTTTTACATAGATATTTTTAATATTTCTGAAAATTAGTTTTTATTTTTTTAATTATTTCATTTTATTTTTTCCAAATGTTTAGCCAATTGTCACCAACCATTTATTAATAAATCTCTTCATTTCTGCATTGAAAAGTCTTCTGTGTTATATACTGAATCTACATATATAAAAGGTCTATTTTTATACTCTGCATTTTATTCCATTGATCAATTGCTTGTATTGATAATGGTTGCATAGTAAAATTTGTTTTTATTTCCATGGTTGCATAGTAAATTTTAATATATGGTATGGAAATTTCTTTCTCATTGCATATGTCTCAATTTTTTTCTTAACCAAATTAAACATAATTTTCTTTCAGATAGAATTTATAATTACTTTGTCTAGTTTCATAATAGAGTCCTTTGGGGGATGGAATCACAGTTAATGTAACAATAAATTTAAAGAGAATGGATTACAGTCCTTTTTCTATATGTAAATATAACACTTTTAATTATAGAATATTATATCATGCATACTTTTGGAATCAGCGCATAAATCCATTTTATGTATTATAAATGCAAATCCATTTCATGCACTAAAATACAAAATGATAAATATAAAAGTATAAACAAATAAAATCACCATACAATTCTCATTTAAATATTAACTTTGTTAAAAATCTGCTCTATTTTCTTTGAGTTTCATTTTTTTAAGGATGTTTATAATTTTATATATTTATGCAGGATACATTTTTAAATTTTTAATATATATTTTTATTGATTTCAGAGAGGAAAAGAGAGGAAGAGATAGAAACATCATTGATAAGAGAATCATTTATTGGCTGCCTCCTGTCCACCCCCTATTGAGTATTGAGCCCACAACCTGGGCATGTGCCCATGACAGGAATCAAACCTGGGACCCTGCAGTCCACAGGCTGATGCTCTATCCACTGAGTAAAACTGCCTAGGGCTTTGCAGGATACATTTTAGAACTGGAAATGTAGATAAACAACGCCAAAAAGAATCATCTTATGTAACATAGCTCTCAGAGACTTCCACTTTTATCACTTAAATGTGTACAATATTTTAGTCTGATCTGTATATGTATATACATATATTTTTAAAAGGAGCAATAATATTGATATTAATAGCTAGAATTTATTATAAAGTATATAATACAAGTGTTAACTGCTTAACAGAATTTTTAATATTTAGCTTCACAGCAACTCTTGAAGAAAAGTAATAATCTTATTGTATTTATGAATACATACTTATTATGTATATTTATTCATAGCTTTAATAATCTATAATAAAAGGATAATTAATCCAATAAATAAAGGACATGGTTATGCTATTTCTAGAGGAAATACACATTGATAAAAATATATTATATTTCAGCTTGTCAAATGAAAACCAAGTGAAAGTATTAGAACCTCTTGTTCCTTTTTAGAAGATAGATTTATTTATTTTAATATTTTATATAAGCATTATATTGAAGTATATGAAGGAAAAGTGCACAGAACAGAAGTTTGCAGCTTTAAATTTTCACAAAGTGAACACACACAGGTAACCAGTACCCCATTCAAGAAGCAGTACTGCGTATCCATCCTTCAATCAGTAGTCTCTCCAAGTTTTTTTTCCTAGTTTTCTACTATCTGATCTGTCAGTTTTTCTAATGGGATTAAAATAAATCATAGCCGAAACCAGTTTGGATCAGTGGATAGAGCGTCGGCCTGCGGACTGAAAGGTCCTAGGTTCGATTCCGGTCAAGGGCATGTACCTGGGTTGCGGGCACATCCCCAGTGGGAGATGTGCAGGAGGCAGCTGATCGATGTTTCTCTCTCATGGATGTTTCTAACTCTCTCTCTCTCTCCCTTCCTCTCTGTAAAAAATCAATAAAATATATATTTTAAAATAAATCATGAATGCAATCCTTTTGAACTTTAAATGACTATACCCACTGTGTGGCCTACCTTTTCATTCTATTACTGGTGTCTTTTATGAACACATGTCGTTAAGTTTGATAGTATAATTTATCACTTTTCTTAGTAGTTTATACTTTTTGTATACTGACAAAGAAATATATACTCATTCCAAAGTAAATCCTATGTTTTCTTCTAAAAGCATTATTGTATGGTGTGAGGTTGGGATAAAGAACACTTTACCTTTCTGATAAGCATGGGCAATTGACCAAGCACCAGTTATTGAAAAGCCAGCCTTTCTTCATTGTACTTCAGTGAGGTCTGTTTTTCTATTCTTGTCCAGTTCCATACAGTCTTTATCACTATAGATTTATAAATATCTTGATAGTAGTAGTGTAATATAAATTATCCAAATTTATTCTTTTAACTCAAGATATTATTTAGGCTACTCTAGGGCCTTGCTTTTTAATATAAATTTTAAATTTAACTGTCAATTTTGACTTTAAATAGTCTGCTGAGATTTTTATTTTAATTATGTTGAATTTATAGATCAAATGAGGAGAATTGATAACTTTAAGATATTCAGTTTTCCAACTATAAAAATGATGAATTTTTTTATTTAGGTCTTCTTAAGCTTTTCTGAATTATGTCTTATATTTTTTTATTATTGAGAAGCAGCATAACTTTATTAGATTTAATCCTAGCCTTTAATTTCTACTCGGATGCTTTTTTATAGTTCAGGGGTTATTTATCCTGCCATATAGATTACACTTTGTTGTGCTTTATGTTGACCTTGTATTCAGTGATTTTGCTATATTCTTGTATTAATTCTATTAATGTTCCTGTAGATTTTGTGGATTTATTATGATAAAATTGGTGTCTGCTGATAATGATAGTTTTCCCTTGAGTGGTCAAGATCTCCAGTGCAAACTAAAACAAGCACATTGAACAAGCATCCTCTTCTAATTCATGATATCAAAGAAATCTAATAATGGGGCTTTTAAGGCTTTTTCTCAAGCTACAATATTCACTGTAGGTGGGGATATAGGTGGAAAAGGACAACCTGACGCATATAGATGAATGTGGAAAATGGTTTAGAAAGCAATCTCGCAGCATATCTCAGAACTTAAAAGTGCAATTTCATATTTAATGCACACGGATGGTCACTGCATTAATATTGGCAATAAACACCAATGGCAATGGTTAATTTAAAAATACATTATTGTAATGCATAACAACAGTTATTAAAATGAATGCGAGTCTATAAGTCCTACATGGATGACTTTAATATATTGGCATATTTATTTTGTAAGTATCAAATTTGAGATATATTTCTGTCAAAAACTAATAACATACTCTTAGATTTCTTCTCTCTCTCTTTCTCTCTGTCTACCTGTCTGTCTGTCTGTCTCTCTCACATACACACAGATGAACATACACATACACAGAAACTCAGTGAAAAGGTGAGGGGTTAGCCCTTGGAAATTGGAAATGGAGGAAATTAGTGGATCACTTTAATTGTGCATCTTCTAATATTAAAATGCTTTTTACTATAAATCTAAAATAATTTTGAAATAAAAGTTAACACTAGGGAAGATAATGAGTTTGGCATTCTCACATAGTACTTTCTCAGGTTTAGTCGGTGATATATCCATATTTCTAAATCTGACCCCGAGGTTCAGAAATTTAGTATCTTTATCTTTAGTTACCCAAATAAATCACAGTATCTTCCTTGGTGGCCATTTTGTTAGTCACTTTGAATTTAGACATTTTGTGTGAAAGCTGAGTGGTTTCTGAGCACCATTTAGTACTAAACAGTCTCTGTGCTCAAACTTTACTATCTGAGCCACATTACCCCATCCCATGGGGTCTACAGCACAGATAGCAATGGAAATTCATTATATTGTTTTCTAGCCCTTATCAAAGGTGTCTGAAGTGTTCTGCTCTTTTGAACAGTGACTTGTGTCATAAGTTAATATTGTGAAGGGATTTGGGTTTTCCCTTTTCTTTCACCTTTTTATTTGGGGATAAGTTATTGACACTTCAGATATTAACTTCCTGGAGCTCTGAACACCCTGCTCTATGCCCCAGAGAAACTCTCTCTCCTGAACCTACTGCTCCTCTAGTTTTTCCTTGGCCTCTAGCTATTTGCTTTCCCCTGGGTTCTCTATGTAGTAACTTATTTGGAAAGCTACTTAGAATTCAACTGTGCTTTGTTTTATGGAGTTGCTTACCTTTATTCTTCTACTAGCTTTTCTGGTTACCTCTTACCAGTCAGAAAGGTACAATTTTGTTTTATAAAATTGTGTTATACTTGCCCATCAAATTTGTCAAACCACAATTTTATGTATTTTCTGAAAGTGAGAAGTTATAGAGACAAACAGGCCAAACAGTAGGTTGGGAAATGAACAAACAAACAAAACAATAGCAACATGCCCTACCTGGTTTGGCTTAGTGGAGAGAGTGTCGGCCTGCGGACTGAAGGGTCCCGGTTACGATTCCAGTCAGGGGCACATGCCTGGGTTGTGGGCTCGATCCCCAGTAGGGGGCGTTCAGGAAGCAACCGATCAATGATTCTCTCTCATCATTGATGTTTCTATCTCTCTCTCCCTCTTCCTTCCTCTCTGAAATCAATAAAAATATTTAAAAACAAAACAAAACAAAAAACAATAGCAACAACAACATTCAAGAAAAGTACAAACAGAGAAATTTAAAAGACTCAGGCCAGGAAAGTGTAGACCCCATGGGATGGGGTAATGTGGCTCAGATAGTAAAGTTTGAGCACAGAGACTGTTTAGTACTAAATGGTGCTCAGAAAGTGTTTTTCCTATATTGCATACCCTTGCATGTGTATGATGATAATGAGTGTTTATTGGGAAATGAATATTGTGGGATGAGAGAGAACAAAACTACTGAAAGGAAAAGGACTGTAATGAAATTCTTTCTACTTTCTTGCCTGAGAATATGTGGGGAAATGTCATCCCTACTTTCCATTAAAATCCCCATCAAAATTTCCAGAGACTATAGAAAGCTAAAGAATTAATTTAAGTGAATAATAGTTACTGAGGTTATTCTTGATTTTGATTTAACAGAGGTAAGGATGGGGATAAGGTCCACTGAACCCCCTTGCATTCTCTTTATGGGCTTTGATGTAGGACAGTAAATGGAAACTTACCAGAAGTAGACTTTCCAAATTGCTGTATACTTATTCTAGAACAAGAAGCCCGTTGCACAAAGATTCACACAATAGGCCTTCCTTCCTCTGGCTGCTGGCACCAGTTTTCCTCCAGCACCCAGGGTCCAGGCCTTTGGTCCGTCCACAGCAGAGAGGCCAAGCCTCTTCAGTCTTCAGTCTTCAGACTTCAGTCTTCACTCCAGCTGGAGCCTTCAGTCTTTGCTCTGCGCCTGTGTATGCAAATTAACCGCCATCTTTGTTGGGTTAATTTGCATAGTCGCTCTGATTGGCTGGTGGGTGTAGTGGAGTGACACCAATTTGCATGTTACTCTTTTACTAGTGTAGATTGTTTAACATATCAATGAATTTATAATCTAATCTATGTAGATTCGGGTTTTTATTAATATTCACACATATTTCTTTGGCTAAAGAATTAAAGTCCATAGAGAATTGATTATAAAGATCTATTATTTGAAGCTGTGCGGGCAAAAACTCGATCTTCAAGCACTAGCTGAGCAGAGAGGCAACCTGTGTCCCTGAAGTAGAGCTATGAAAGTTCTCCATTGTGAGGAAATCCTTTTCTGTGATTGGTTCTTCCTTAGAAGTATTTCTGTTCACAACTTGTTTGATTAGTTATACATAAATTGGTGAATCATGATTTTGAAATATGCATATATTTATACAGTATATTATTTCTATATAAAATATATAATCAAAAGGTATATATTATCTTATGTGTAGAGATGTCCCTCAGTATTCACAGGGGATTGGTTCCAGGGCCCACCCCAATACCAAAATCTTCAGATGCTCACATCTCTTATATAAATGTCATAGTATTTGCATATAACTTACACATCCTCCCATATACTTTAAATCATCTCTAGATTACTTATAATATCTAGTGAGTGTAAATAGTAGGTAAATAGTTATTATACTGTATGGTTTGGGAAATAATGACAAGAAACATAAGTTTGTACGTGTTCAGTACAGGCATAACCATTGTAGGCCTAACTGTATAGCACATGTCAGTAATAATGTAACTTTTAAAAATATGTTTGATCTGTAGATGCTTGAATTTGCAGATAAGAAACTTGCCGATATGGAGGGCTGACTGTATTTCAGTTATGTGTTGCTATTAACCTATCACCTTAAAACGTAGTGGCTTAAAGCAAGAACAGGGGTTTTAAGCCCTCTCATGCTTTCTCTGAATCTGGAATTAGGGGAGGTGTTGCTGTGTAGTTTGGGCTTGCAGCCTCTCAAGGCCTTGCAAGCCACATGGTGAATGGTGCTGCAGCAGCTGGGTGGGCTGGGGCTGGAGCAGGGGCAGATGGCTGACGGGAGGTCTCTCTCTCGCTGTGGTCTCTCCACTGGGACTAGTTTGGGCTTTTGCTTCTTTATCATGTTCTTCTGTGCGATTGCTGCAAGATTTTCCTTTGTGGTTACCATGATAAAATATCTTACCTAAAGTATCTTAAACGTGTCACACCGTATTTTAACCTGATAGCTTCAATAGAATATGTATACTTTATATCATACTGCTTATCCCCTCACATTTTAAGTGATTGCTATTGCCATTTACATGTTTTATATTGTACAATATAATACATTATTTATGCTGCTTTTTAAAAACGTTTATATTAGATTTGTGAGTTATGCACCACTGTTACCATATTTCAGAAGCTAAGTATGACTATATATTTACCAGTAGCAGTGAAATTTACACTGCTTTTTGTGTTTTTATGATGATTAGCATTCTTTTACTTCCATTCAAAGAACCCCCTTTCGCATTTTTGTAAGGCAGGTCTAGTGGTAATGAACACCATTACCTTTTGTTTAAGAAAATTTTATCCATTCTTTGTTTCTGACAAATCCCGTTTTAAGAAAAAACAACAACAACAACAACAACAACAACTTTCCCACTTTTACTGCTTATTCTATTCCTGCCTTACCTCCAATGTTAGGAGGAGAAATAGTAAAAACAATTATAGTGAAGATTTTTGTTTGAGGGGGCAGTGGGTTGTTAAATAATTTTATATGTCATGTAATAATTGAAAAGGGGTATTTACATTTCATAAATATTTATGAAGAAAGTCAATATTCCATTACAAGATATTTAGGAAGGATGAATCCCTTTGAAATTGGGGCAAAATCACACATTCCCCAATTGCTATCAAAGTGAGAAAAATAGAGCCTATGAAAAGGCAGAGACAAAACACTTTAAGAAGAGAATTGACAGAGATGTGAACTATGTGGAGATCTGTTCTGAAGAGGAAAACTAAATGTTTTAATTCCTTCAAGAATGGATCTCAATCTGAACTGGAGCTTCGACTGCTGAAGGTACTCCTGAGAAATGTACGCTCCTTACCTCATCTCCCAGGGAACACTGAGGGTTACTCCCTAGGGTGGCTGTGAACCTATTTCTTACATCTTCTGAGCAGGAGGCAGGTATTGAGTCACCAGAAGAGGCAGGGATGAAGGGGGCCAGCATTGCCACCCCAAGGAGCTGTCTACACCCACAGGAAAGTCTGGGATCTGGGAAACTGTACCCTTTTCTAGTCTGCTGTGTGCTTTCTTCTGCTTTATGCAAGTGATTTCATACCCTTCTTTATTCTTATCCTATTATCATTTTAAAAAATTACATCGTATCTGGACTGTTGAATTTTCTTCAATGACATTATCAGTCCATTTTGGTAACCATAGATTCCAAAATTATGCTATGACAGTCCAATCCCAAATGATATCCTAATCAATTTATTTGGAAACTTAACAAGTGGATACATCCTATTTAGGTTAAAGAAATAACAGAGATGGCTTCTGGTTTGAATGGACATTTAATTAGCTGTCCATGGATATGCTTTCTACTTCAATATTGATGAACCATCAGAGAAAGGTAAAAATAAAACAGCCCCCAAGAGTAAGACCCAACTGCTGTCTATAGCTTGGAAAAGTACTCCACAAACTATGCAACTGACATGGGGATTGCCTAATGCCTCAGGAGAGCCTTTGAAGTGAAAATGTTAGCCTGAACAAATATAACAAAATAACTCTTCCTCCTCTCAGCCTCCACTGCTGTTTCAGCTCCACAAACTGAAGGCTGGACTAGCTAGAAAATGAACTGCTATCCCTCTTGCATGAGTGAGTGCTTTAGAGACTTTCAAACCTCATCATCTACTCCCATCTTTTTAAAAATTATTTTAAGATTAATATTTTCAGGAGAGAGAGAGAAACATTGATGAGAGTGAAACATTGATTGGCTTCCTCCTGCATGCCCCGTATCAGGGAGCAAGCCAGCAATCCTGGCACTCGCCCTGATTGGGAATTGAATGGCAACCTTTCAGCACACAGATGACGCCCAGCCAACTGAGCCACGCTGGCTGGGGCTCTACTCCCTTCTTTAGTTGAACAGTTTTTACATGAAAAACTGAATATACAATAGTAATATTAACTAAGATGTGGAATATTAGAGGAAAGAAATTTGGTGGGGGACAAGGGGAGAAAGGCAGAGATAGAGTGAGTTTGATTTGTGACATATTGATTTTTGTGTTCGTGCAATTCAAAGGTGATATACAGTGGGATTTGTATATGTGCTTCTGGATTATAGGAAAGAACAGGCATGGACTCTTGTATTTCTACCCATGTTAATCACTTCACCGAAATTTATCTGGGCAAGGTTATCAATTAGATCCCATTGATTAAATCCAATAACTGCTTCTCAATTTTTATTTTAATAATCTCCCCTTTCCATTTGGAAATGTTGCTTTCTCTCTCTCTCATGAAAAATAAGACTCTTTTGGCTTTGACAATTTTTTGTTTGATATTAAGATTTACTCTCGATGTATATGTATATTGTTGATGCTGAGAAGAATATACCTGCCAAGAAGGACTCTGTGGTTAATCAGGCCCAAAGTCATAGCCAGAGTCTAGCAGCCATTGTGTACAGAGGCCTCTTCCATGGGCTGCATTTCAGGAAAAGCCACAGACTGAGCTGCCTGCTTCCTGCATTGTGCTCCTGCTTTCTGAGTGGAGCTTTATAAGAGAGCTCTTAGGACTGATTTTCAACCAATAGGACTGAGATATTCCCCATCCAATCAGAGCTGCACAAGTTACATCATTCTGACTTATCAGGCTTCATTATGACCTATGAGGACAGAGGTTTTGGGACCAAACTGGGAGGATTTGGAATCCTAATTTTCGTGAGACCAGACCAATCCAGGACCAAGGGCAGGCACGCTTCTTCATACACCAGTAAGCCAGTGTCTCCTCTGTCCTGGTGGAGCTCACTTTCACTTTCCACAGAAGTCTGTTTCTAGCTGGAGCTGCAACCCCAGAGCGGGGCTGGAGGCATAACACTCAGGCTGCCTGGCTCCGGCCACCTCACAGCTGTGCTGTTCTGTAGCTGTACTGTCTCACAATTGAACTGCGTGCACTGAGCGAAGTCTCTCTTCCCTCACTAAATCTCAAATGGGGCTCCTGGTGGCATTGAATTGGTGACAATTACCTTTGGGTGACAAAATATATGTATACGTATACATGTACGTACGTATGTATGTATGTATGTATGTGTACATATATACTCTCTATATTTTTTCCTTTCCAACCTCTCTAGTAGCTGCCCTTCTATTACTCAAATTTAGAATTTTCAAAAGTTATCCCTGCATTTTCTTCTTCTTTCACTCTAGGTGGATTTCCCAGGCTAATTTTATCCATCTTCATGGCCTTATCTATGTTCTATTATCTGATAACTCCCTAATTTTTATCTCTATACTTCTTTTAAATTAATATTTTCCCAATACCTGGGGAATTTTCCTTAATATTTCTATTATTTGGGGGGAAAACAGCTCTTGGGTTTATTCTGTTTTAGGACTTGCTATGAATTTGTTACATATACACTGAGTCCCTGTTTTTGTCTTTCAAGTCCAGGAAAGGAGATATAAGAAAAGTTCCTTGCCTTTTAATGCTCACCAGATTCCATTTCTGGCAATCTGACAGGTAAGATATGCTTTCTCTACATGCACCTTAAAAAGCTTTATAAACCACAACAAAATTTCCAATACACAGTTGAATTCCCAATAAAATAAAAAATTCTAGGGATAAAAAACAAAGAGGACACAGACAAAAGAATAGGCAACATAGACGGCAATGTGGGGCTGGGGAAGTTGTTGCCAATCTCAGCAATAAAGACGCTGTGATTCTCTGGCCTCATTGTTACAGAATTTACCAGCGACCGAAAAATACTCAGGAGTACTGGAGACAGGAAAAAAACACACATTTATTTTCACATGTACCAGCACAGGACTCAGGGGAGACTGTTTTTCTCCAAATCCCTGAGCAAAAACATGGAAAAAGCTTTCTGTTTATACCTTTCTGGGTCTCTTTGTCTCCCAAATTTGGAATGAGACTTCCAGACTTTTGTAGGCTTTAAAAAAAATAAAATAAAAGAAGCCCTGTGTGCTGGGATGAGGGGGGGAGAGGCGGGCAGTGCACCTAGTAACTATCTTGTAAGGAGCTTACGGCCTTGAGCACAGCACAACTTAGATAACTGACAAATACCTGGCATGGGAGTAGCTAGAAGCGGCAACAGAGCGGCTTGCAAGGTCAGATAATAAGAGAAAGGACCTGCAAGGTTACGGGCACACAGATTCAGATTGCCCCCAAATGTCTCATTTTCCCCATCATCATGTGTATATGGACTGACCTTTAATAAATAGAAGATTTGGGATCAAATTTAACTAATGCAGTACTAGCACATTTAGAAGAATATATTGTTTGTGGTGGATGTCATAATTGCTTCTGAGTTAGGATGGGCAGATAAAAAGAAGATGGAGGGTTTGCCTTTACACTCCAGGTCAGAACCTCTGCAGCCTTTCTCTTGGCTGTAATAAGAGCTAACGTTTCCTGAGCATTTGCTGTGTGAAAGGCACTGTTCTAAGAACTACACCTGCATTAGATCACTGACATTTACAATAATTATTTGAGGAAGGCACCATTCTTTAAAAAATATATATTTTATTGATTGCAGAGAGGCCTGGAGAGGGATAGAGAGATAGAAACATCAATGATGAGAGAGAATCATTAATTGGCTGTCTCCTGCACACTTCCTCCCTACTGGGGATTGAGCCAGCAACCCGGGCATGTGCCCTTGACTGGAATTGAACCCAGGACCCTCCAGGCCACAGGCCAACGCTCTATCACTGAGCCAAACCAGCTAGGGTGGCACCATTCTTATTTCTACATTTATAGATGATGAATCAGAGGCACAAAATGGCAAAGTCATTTGCCTAAGGCTCTGCACATAAGAAGATACGAATCCAGCATTAAAACTGAGCAGTATAACTCCAATATTTTTAAATTAGTTATTATTAGAATTTTCAAACACATGAAAGGATAACTTGAAAGGATAGTACAATGAACATCCATATACCCCTTGCAAATTGTTTTGTACATTTCTGTTGAATAATTTGAAAATAAGTTTTAGGCAGAATGAAATTTCAACTCTAGATACAAGGTATAATCTACATACAATGATGGTACCAGTAACATACCTAAGAAAGTTAAGACTACATCACATCAGCTAATATTCAGTTCATATCTAAATTTTCCTAATTTCTGTCAGACAAATTTTTAGAACTTTTTTTTAAAAAAAATGAAGATTCAATAAATATTGTTACATTACATTAGGTTTGGATGTCTCCTTAGTGTCTTTTGAAATAGAACAATTTTCTCATCTCTTTTCTTTTCTCCCAATATTGACTTTTTGAAAGACTCAGGCCAGTTGCTTGGTCGAATCTCTCACATTTTGGACTTGTCTCATTTTCTCATGGTGGTGTGTAAATAGCTCTTCTATAGAGCTGGGCTGTTATCTACTATCTTACTTTTCTTCTTCTGTAGGTCCTGGGAATTGAGTCATTTCACAAGGAAAGATTCATTTAAAAAATGGTGCTGCTGCTTTATCCATCACTAGAATGGGTAATACCTTAAAAGTAAGATTGCATTTGGTAACTGTCACAGTGACTGACATCAGGGCCCGGTTTCATTGAGAATGTTAGGAACTTTTAGAGGACAAGCTAGGCTGTTGGCTTGGCCTCTCCTTCCACAATGACCATACTGCCGCAGTGTTCTGCTGATATGTACAATTAAGATGAAATAATAGCTGAGTCACTACTGCTACACTTGGTTCATTGGGAGTCCTCACGAAAACCTTATAGTATAGATATTATTATCCCATCTGAGAAATGAGAGTAGGTATTCAGAACTAGTTATAATAAACTAGAGACCTGATGCACCAAATTCGTGCAAGGGGCTCAGCCCTCACAGCCCTGGCTTCATACAGGAGGTCGTCCGGAAGGACATCCGGAAGGTTGTTCGGCTGTCCAGTTTAATTAGCATATTATGCTTTTATTATTATAGATTTGCCTGATCCTAAAGCCTATAAAATTTATTTAATCCAGAACGGTAAACATGTTTCAAGTCTCATGCCAACTGTGGCTGAACAGAGCACAGTCATGAGGAGAATTCTGAGGACAAAACCCATCCCAGTGCAAAAGAGTGCCTTAGAAAATGCCTTTCTCACGAACCCCAACGAGCATGAATGTTAGTACATATGAAGAATATTTGAGAATGCCACCTGACCCACAGTGAGCAAGCAAATTCTAGCAGGTTCCTAGCTGGGAATATCAGTTGTTTCCTCCTCCAAACAGTAGCAGTTTTCCAAGATTTTATTAATACAAGGTATCCAGGTGTTGAGGCACTAACTCGTCTTCCAGGCCACATGCATGTTGAGGGGTGGGGTGACAGTTGAAGGTGGTTGGGGGGAATAGAATTAAATGAAGTTCACAATGGTTCCCTAAAGTAGACAAGAGGTTACTGTTTACACAGGACTAGAAACAATTGCCCTGTGAATGTCCCATAATGTGATCTCTAACAGATTCTACACAAGAGAGCATTTAATGTGAAACAGCTTTATGGGTCATTTAGAGGAAATCCACAGTTTTGCAAGTGAAAAGTGCTGAATGGATGCTTTCTATTAAATTCTTAGAAAGCTCCAGACCCATGAAAAGTGTAGAAAAAAGTAACTTTGCAGGATGCCTCACTCAGGCTTCATTTACCCCACTGCACTGAGGATTTGTGCCATGGTACAGCCATTCCCTTGGAAACGAATGGTAATTAGGAATGGAGGCAGATGATTTGATTGCATTATTAAATCTGAGGTAATTAGAGACATAATTTGATTCCTTGTAATATGGCTATTAAGAAGGGCATCAACAAAGCCAAAGATGCTGGCATGGAAGGGTGAACCCTGAACTCTTACTTTCCATACTCTTTCAAATCCTGCTGCTATTTGCTATCTCCCAACCGAAGGCATCATTTTAGCACTTAAAATATTAGGTATCACTTTACACTTCTACATATGGTATTCTAGACCTGAACTCACTAGTCTAACCCAGTGATATAGGGAAGCTCCTCCCACACTGATTTTATGTTTGAAGTAAATATTTAGTGAGGTTAAATGATTGAGCCATTAGTACCTGAATTTGAAGGGATAAAGCAACAATTAAAACAGTTCTTTCCTCTTTCTTCCTCTCCATTATGATGAGTGTCCAAGTCAATGTGAAAAATGACGCATTATAAAGAACTGTTGGATAAATCAATATTATCGTGCAGTTCCAAAGGCTTTTGTTCCTTTTCATTTCTTTGTTTCTTAAATCTACATTCATCCCCACAACCACAAAATGGAATAGTCTCCCTCATTACAAGTCCTAGGGACTCAGGTATTTTTTCATCACATTAATGCCCCTATCATCTACTATATATTTTGGTGTGTGGACATCCCCCTCTCCCATCAACAAAATGACCTTTAAAACAAACAAATGTACACTTTTTATTTTAAGATTTTCTTTTCTCCAGCTAAAGAATAAATTTTAAACTGTATGTAAGGCTCACTTGAGGAACTAGTTAAGCATAGAGAGTCCCAGAACTTCTCCTAGAGAATGAGACTGTTGGTCTTCATTTGGGACTCAGAAATATACATTGTTTACAAGTGCCTTACAAGAATTTAATTCAAGTTATTTTTAGAACTGAGAAACACTGCAATTAGGGGACTAACAAAAAACAAAATGAGAAAGTTATAAATGGCCTTAATCTTTCAAAATTTAGTGGTGTTCTTCATCTATGTTCTTGTTGGTTTTATAACTTTCTTCCTCCCAACTGTATTCCCCAAAGAGCTCTCTCACCTCTATGGTCTGAAATCACCTTGTGACGGGCCATAAAGGTACGGCTAGTAACAACCACATTAGATAACACAGCTCTAGAGTCTTGGGACATGCTTGTCCATACACCACTAGGCTTTTATCCTTACTGGATGGCCCCCTCTGAGTCATTATAGTCAAATGGGTACTTCAAAACAAGGCAGATGTTCACTTTTTTCTTCTATTGCTCATATTTGAGCTTCAGTTCAGTGCTGTCATCTGTAGTATATCATAGACCTTATTTGCCAGAGATTAACGGAAGATCATTTGAGGTGACATTTTCTATTTTTAAGTAGACTTCAGTTTTAAAGCAGTTTTAGGTTACAGAAAAATTGAGCAGGCAGTACAGAGCGTTCCCATATACTCCCTCTCCAATCACCCCTTCGCCAGTTTTCTCTATTATTAGAATCTTCCATTAGTGTGGTACATTTGTTACAATTGATGAACCAATAATGATATATTATTATTAATTAAAATTTATACTTTATACTTAAGCCCATGTTTCATGTCATTCATTTGTATAACTTTTGACAAATACATAATGCCGTGTATCCAATAGTTCAGTATCACACAGAATAGTTTCTATTTTCATAGGTGCCCTAAAAGTCCTCCATGCTCTGCCTCCTCATCCCTTCTCCCCACCCAACCCTGGCCACCATAGAACTTTTCACTCTTTCTATAGTTTTGCCTTTTTCAGAATCTCATATTGTTAGAATTATACAGAATGCAGCCTTTTCTGGCTGGCTTCTTTCATTTGGCAATATGAATTTAAGATTTTTCCATGTCTTTATATGGCTTGATATTTTTATTGTTAAATATCGTTTCATTGAATGGTGCACCTAAGTTTGTTTATAAAGTCAGATAGGTAAGCAACTGGTGGCTTCCAGTTTGGGGCAATTCTGAATAAAACTGTTATAAGTATTTATGTGCAAGTTTTTGTGTGGACATAAGTTTTTAACTCATATGTGCATGATTACGACATTGTATATAAGCCCGTGTTTAGCTATGTAAAAAGTGCTTCCAAAATGGCTACAATGATAGTCCTGTTGCTCCACATCCTTGTCAACATTTGGTGATGTTAGTGTTCTGAATTTTAGCCACTCTAATAGGTATATAGTGTTATTTCAGTTCTGTTTTAATTTACAATTCCCTAATATGGTATTGAATATATTTTCATATGGTTATTTTCCCTCTGTAAATCTTTGGTGAGGTGTCCAGATCTCCTGCCCATTTTTCTATTGGGTTGCTTGTTTTTCTATTGTTGAGTTTTGGTAAGTCTTTTATTAGATATGCATTTTGTAAATATTTTCTCCTACTCTATGCCTTCTTTCTCCCCTTAGGTGTGTCTTTCATAGAGTGGAATTTTTTAATTTTAATGAAGTCCAATTTATTAAATTTTTTTTCTTGTATGTGTCATGTTTTTGGTGTTGCATGTAAAAACTCATTAACAATATATGGTGTCAGATGGGTACGTGATTTATCAGATGATCATTAGTAACTTATATAATGTGTTATCACCAGATTGTACACCTGTGTAGGGCACGGCTATAGGGTTAAGCCTTGGACTGACCTGTTGGCAAAGCCACAAACAAGTCCCAGCTTAGAGGGCACAGTCCTCTTAGCATAATTAGGCTTGACCTTATGACACTCCCTAGATCTTACCTGGGAAGCTGATGGGCTGAGGGAGATGTAGCAAGTGCTGCCAAAACAAGTGAAACTCACAAGAACATTGTAACTATGGTGACCACTACCTTGTTTACCTCTGGCTATAAAATAAAGGCTCAGTTTGCCTCTGGATCTTTCTCTGTGGCCTCAGCCAGGCACAGAAAGATCCACCTAGACCCAGCTTATTCTCTCTGTCTGTCATCTCTTCATCCTTCACCGCCCTCACTCAGGCTTTCGAACCCTTGGCTGAGCTGGCTCAGCACACACCTGAAACTAATCTATATATATAAAAGCCCAGCGACCAGAACGGCGGAACGACCAGAATGACCAGTGGCTATGATGTGCACTGCAGCAGACAACCAGCCTGATCTGGGCCCCAATTGGCTCTCCCATCCCCTGACTGGCCCAGCTCCCAATTGGCCCTCAACAGGGCATGAATTTGTGCACCAGGACTCTAGTACAATAATGTATGTCAACTATAATTGAAAATAAAAACAAAATTATTTAAAAGATTAGAAAATAAAATAAAAACTTGCCAAATCCAAGTTCACTTAGTTATCCTCCTTTGTTATCTTCTACAAGTTTTTTGTTTTATATTTAGGTCTATGATCTATTTGGAGTTAATGTGTGTGAATGGTATAAGGAAGGCCTATCTTTTGACTCATGGGGAGTGGGTGTATGTTCAATTGTTACAGCACCATTTGTTGAGAAGACTGCTTTTTCTCCACTTAATTGCCTTTGCTCCTTTGTCAAAGATGAATTGACTATGTTTCTGTGGGTCTATTTCTGAGCGCTCTATTTTGTCCCATTGATTTTTGTCTATTATTTCACCATTACCACACTGCCTTGATTACTGTAGCTTTATAGTAAGTCTTGAAGTTGAATAGGGACAGTCCTCTGACTTTGTTCTTCTTCAGTACTGTGCTGGTTATTCTTGGTCTTTTGCCTTTCTGCATACACTTTAAAATCAGTTGTAAATATCCACAAAGTAATTTGCTGGGATTTTAATTGGGATTGTGTGACATTTGTAGACCAAGTTGAGGAGAACGTATACCTTAAAATATTAAATATTCTTTTCACAAACATGTAACATCTCTCCATTTATTTAGATGTCATTTTATTTCTTTATTTAACATATTGTATGTTGTTGTTTTTTCAGATAGATCCTGTGCATATTTTGTTAGACTTACACTAAGTATTTGATTTTTTTATATTAATACAAATGTTATTGTGTTCTTAATTTCAAATTCCAATTGTATACGGTTGAGGGTAGGGCAGGGCCTTTTTGTCAGGGTGTAAAGGCAGTGAAGCCTTGAGCAACCTCTAAGGATGTAACTCATCAAACAGATGCAATCTATTGAGCCAGTAAGAAAGTCTCTGTCAGTAAAAGATTACAGGTTGTCAATACAGTGTACTATAGCAACAGAGTAGGGTGCCTGCCACTCAAACCCAGTTCCATTCTGAGAAGGGAGATGTTAGTAGTAATCCTGGCCTGAGATTCCCAGGAGCCTCTGCAGAAGATGGGGACACAGAATCTATGTTTTGGGACCTCACTTAACCGATATTAACCAAAGAGGGCCATTTCTTCTCAGATCTCTCCAGCTTCTCCTGCCACACAGCTCCGTGCAGCTTTGGGCTGGTGAGGATTCCACTGTGTGCATGGAAATATCCAGAGAGAACAAAACAGTGGCAGCGAGGCCTGCTGAGAGATCGCAGTGAGCAGCAGGCCATGCTAGTTCCCGGAGAGTAGCAATGGCAACTTCATCAGAGCACTTGGGGAACAATCCCAGGGCCACCCTGCACTATTTTGGGGCAGAGTGAGCTCGTGCAGGGGTTTAGACACCTAGGAAGCAGGTTATGCAGGAGACCGGAAGCCAGGGGACATCTTCAGTCACTTGCTAGTTTCCAGGTTACAGTGGAGAGGCTCTAGGCCTGACCATTTCACCCCCCAGGTACCCAGGATGCACACATGGGAGACGGGGTAGTGAAGAAATGAAGTCATTTGCCCAGAGGAATTAGCGCACTGAGGAATAGTGCCAGCTAAGTTTGCTCAGGAAAGAGGAGATGCACTAACACTGTTTTATGTCTACTGTGTGTGAGGCATTTCACACATGAAGTTTAATTCTCAAAAGACTCCAGTGGGGAAGGTGTTACGCCCATAACATCCTGAGGCTCAGACAGTCAAGAAACGTGCAAAGACACGTGGTAGACAGAGATATGGTTTCTGAGCAATGGTAGCTGCCTCTCCTTTGCTGCTTTCTGTAGTTACAGACGTTTCCTCCCTCAGGGAGTCTCCTGGCAGCTGGCAGTGAAGGTGATCTCATAAGGAAATTCTCTTATTCCGTGCAAACAGCAGTGCTTTTTCAATCTTGGCTGTCTCATCTGTTTCGTAGTTCTAGATTTTAAATTACATTTCATTATGTGTGAGTTTGAAGCAATATTAGTTTTTTGGGGGGGTGGTTATTGGAAGTTGCCACAAAGAGACTTGTAATTAAATTGGCATATCAAATCTCTCGGAGGATCATTTTCACATGGGAATTTAATAAGTAATCAGTGGGGTAAACTAGAATCTAAAGTGCCCTTTGAAGACACATAGACGCCTTCCGTCCTGTTCAGAGTCTCTCTCTACTCAGTCTGCTGAACAGCTTCCATGCTGTGCTACCCTCTCTCTGACTCTCATATCCAGGCCCCATCCCTGCTGCTTTTCAAGATGCATAGAAGAAAGCTCAAAGCCGCTCTCTTACCACTGCCAGTGAACAAAAATCTGCGTGGTGATGGGAAGATAATATGGCTGTTGCTTAGAAGAATTCACATGCTTTAGTCTGTGTGTATAAAAAACCGTGGCAGCTGATAGACTGTGGATTTTTATGCTGATTTTATAAAGCTATGCAAAACCAATGCTAGTTTACCACGGATGCCACCAATAGAGTGACCCCAATATGCCCATAGGTGAAGAGAGATAAGGCTATTACACGGAGCATTGTGGTCATGAAATCCCATATTTATGACCACATTCAGAAAGCCATGAACCTTTCCCACTCGCCATCATATTTCAATTCGCTGCCACATTTGTGAGCCCACGTATAAATCACCGGTGCATCTTTCAAAGATAAACCTCACACGAATCCCGGGCAAACTACTGCATCCTTTTTTATGGAATCTATGTGACCTGACTGCAAAGAGCACTTTTGATTAATCAGAACAAAGATTTTAATAAAGAAACAGCAGGTGGGCTAACCACAAAATTAAAACTCCCAGCCGTCTCAGCGTAATAAAGTCATAAATATAAAAATGCTCAAAATACCTCATTTGCAACTTTGAATAACATCCCTGTTTAACAAGGACGGAGCACTGGCTTGACCAGCAGAGGGCAGTTGTTCAAGTGTGCGCTCATGTCCTGGTTCAGTCTCAGCGCCTTTGTCAATCATTCACTGAGTAATAGAGCAGGGCCGTGTGGTAATTAATTGCCATCTGCAGGGTGTTTTTACCAGTGATTTTCACACCCAATTGCTCAATTGCAATAGCATATGAGCTGCATTTCAACACGTGCTGGAGAACAAAAATGTGCATCTAATTTCCTAATCAACTTTGGTCAATTTAAGGATTTTTTTTCCCCCCAGAAACAATATCAGTGTATCTCAGTGACTACATATAACCTCCCTGTTAGTAGTTAACATTTTATGGCTTTTTAAAGAAATCAGGTCCAGGCTTGAAATCAGGCTCTGCTGCCCAATGGCTGTGTGACCTTGTATAGGTTTTGTTAATTAATCTAGTTACTGAGACTGGAACTACTTTCTCACAGTAAAATTTAAATAACAATACTAGCCAAAGGTGGTATTGAGGTTTAACCATTTTAAGAATTCATAAAATGTGCGCTTGAAAATTTTCAGCTGACCTACATAAGTTACACATGTACTCAGAACACTCCCTCCCAACAAATTTACCTGAGGAATTTTTTAGCATCATTGAGCTACACTAACTACCTCTAGGAAAACAGTTGCGTTTATGGGGAACATAAGACATTTTTTGGGGGCTAGCAATCTGAATCTGTGCCAGTAACCTGCCTTCCAACGCACACTCTTGCTAGCCGATAATTAACTCCATTTGTGAAAGAATGTAGGAGACTAGCAACCTGACTGTACCTAGTTAATCACTATCCCTAACGCACATTCCTGTTAGCCTATAGTCTAGGCCAGTGATGGCGAACCTTTTGAGCTTGGCGTGTCAGCATTTTGAAAAACCCTAACTTAACTCTGGTGCCGTGTCACATATAGAAATTTTTTGATATTTGCAACCATAGTAAAACAAAGACTTATATTTTAGATGTTTATTTTAAATATTTAAATGCCATTTAACAAAGAAAAATCAACCAAAAAAATGATTTCGCGTGTCACCTCTGATACACATGTCATAGGTTCGCCATCACTGGTCTAGTCACTGCCCCTTCCTTAATTCTCTGGTCTTGCAAGACCTGTTTACCTAAATACTCCCATCTTATAGAGGCCATAAACCATGAACCATGCACAACCCCTGGAGGAGGTTATCAGCACTGGTGCCAGGCCAGGCCTTTAGGTGTGGTCTCACGGCCCCCATCCCAACACACGGGGTTTTTTGCAAAGCCCGCAAAAGGTCCGGAAGTCGGATCCATATCTGGGGGCAAAGAAACCAGAGGATATAAAGAAAGCTTCCTCCATATTGGCTTGATCAGGATTTGGAAACAGGCTCCCCTGAGTCACAGTACTAGTACATCTGAAAATAAACGGGTTTTTCCTGTATCTCCGAGTGCTCCTGTGTGTATTTTCCAGCTGCCTGGTAAATTCGGTAACAGAGTCAATATGCTCATCTGTTGCTTTGGTGATTGTAAACATGGCAAAGGAATGATAACAAATACACTGTATAGTTCATGAAATGCTTTTATGTACATCAATACTCATTCTTTATGGTAACTGTAGCTAAGCAGGAAAGAGGTTAGGATCTTCCTTTTACATCGAGGAAGTTGAACCCCAGAACTTCAAGCAATTTGCTCAATATCATGTGGTGATGATAGATACAGAACTCGAACTTAGTTCACTCTGACACCCAGTCCTGGGCATTTTCAGCACACAATCCGGTACCTCTGAGAATCACAGTGATCTCCCTCTCAGTCTCTGCCTCTGCACTGTAACCAAGAGAATTAGGTCAAAGTCCCACCAGGTTTCCTTTTTGCTCTGACATTAAAAGAGGTCCTAAAACAATTTCCATGAAAAAAAAATTGTTCTAACCTCAGTAGAGAATTACCACAATATTTGTATAATTCTCAGAGAATGAGGCTCTAAGGCAGTGGTTCTCAACCTTCTGGCCCTTTAAATACAGTTCCTCATGTTGTGACCCAACCATAAACTTATTTTCGTTGCTACTTCATAACTGTAATGTTGCTACTGTTATGAATTGTAATGTAAATATTTGATATGCAGGATGGTCTTAGGTGACCCCTGTGAAAGGGTCGTTTGACCCCCAAAGGGGTCGCGACCCACAGGTTGAGAACCGCTGCTCTAAGGTTTAAAAATACTGAAGAAACTTCTTGGAGGGAAGAGAAATAATGAGAAAGATAGTGAGGCTCTATTGGTGCTCGAGTCAGTGAATCATTATTTTTAAAAAGTCAACTGTTTCATTCTCTCCTTTTAATACTCAATAAATATCACCTACCCTAATTCTCAATACCACCCCCTAAGACAGTACACCATAATATAATTCTATCAAATAGTTTTCTAAACCCAAACCAAATGATTGCAAACAACAGTAGTAGTCATAATAGTGGCAGTATTAATAATAAACATGTATATGCTTGCTATGTGCCAGAACTGTCCTTTGTGCTTTAGAGGCATAATCTCATATACTCTCTTTGATCTTATGAGGTAGGTACTTATAACACTCGTGTTATACAGCTGGTCTTTTAACCAGCCCTCCTTCCACTACACTATTTACCAACAGTCTCCAAAGCATCCAAACTGGTCTTCTAAAATGTACATTTAATCATGCCATTATCATGTTTAAATCCTTTATGCAATTTATATTTCTAAAAGGCATTTCTGCCCACAACATAACTTTGTAATCTCATTTCATCTTATCTCATCTCATCTCATCCCCTCATCTGCTCTCCTGTCCTCTCATCCTCTCCTTTCTTCTGTCCCGAAGCTTCACTGATGTTCTCTGTGTCCTTGGCAGGAGCAAGATTCTTCCAGGTGCAGGTCTTTTCCCCTGGCGTTCCCCGACTGGAGTGCTGTTCTTCCTGTTTCCCCTGTGTTATTCCAGTGCAAACCTCTCAAATGTCCTTCCTTCAGAGAGGCTTGGCTGGATGGCCTAGTCTCACATGGGACACACGCAATTGTTTGGCTCAAATAACTTTTTTAAAAAATTATTATTATGCTTAACACAATGCCTTATACCCTGATGCGCATGCTTATTATTGTGTTTTTTTAAATGAGGGAAGGGTCCATGCCTGTTTGATTACTGCGATGCAGCCAAAATTTTACACAGTTCCTTGCAGAGTAGAAAAAATTATATAGCAAAGTCAAGGACTCAACTTTTTCATCCTTATTAAACATTCTCATTCATTTCTCCTCAATTTGTTCCTCAAAAAAGGCAAGACATTTAAGCAAACTATTTCTTAGACCAAAAGAAAATTATAGAGCATGTGAAACTATAATTCAAACAAGTAAAACAAACAACAAACAAATAAAAACTGTCCAGGATAATAAAAGAATAAGCGGGAATTAAAATAATAACTCCTATACTTATTATGTAAGTTTTTTACTCTTATTTTGTTTTGTTGTTTTAAATAATACTAGTCTCCTGATATTAGTATTCCATTGATTTTGCATGTAACTAATAAAGAAATTATAGAAAAATTACTGGGGGAAGCAAACTAGCTTCTACTGAAGAATTAGAAAGGTACTCAAGGATGAAATTGAGAAATTACTGGGCCCCGCATTTAATTGCAAAGGCCATATGATATAAGTCATAAAATTATAATTACATGGATGAGGTGAATGATGACTAGTTCACCCAATCTTAGAGTAATAGAACTGGTAAGCACCCTGCAAATCACTAAAGAAATAAGTAGAATATTTTAAAATAGAGATACATTTTAGAAAATGTATATGAATTCATGGATATTAGTATGATGATATCTTCAGGGGAGTAAGGTCATTGAAGATCTATCACTTAGCTTTTTAACCAGGTGCCTGGACCAAAGGTATGCTTGTCTTAAGACCATGCTCATTTCTTAAATTAAACACATATTTGATGCAGGGTATTTTAGTCTACATTTTGGTGTCAAAACTTTTTCTTATTTTACTATAATCATGGCATTAATTTAAAATGTATATTTTTATTGATTTCAGAGAGGAAAAAAGAGGGAGAGAGATAGAAACATCAAGGATGAGAGAGAATCATTGATCAGCTGCCTCCTGCACGCCCCACACTGGGGATCGAGCCAGCAACCCTGGAATGTGCCCTGACCGGGAATTGAACCATGACCTCCTGTTTCATAGGTTGATGCTCAACCACTGAGCAACACCAGCGGGGCCATGGGATCAATTTTCATTCAAGTAGGGAAGACCTACCATTGATCAGGTGTCTACAGGACTGAGTAATCCTGTAGGGCAGTGGTTCTCAACCTTGGCTGCACATTAGAATCACCTGGGAATCTTTTGAAAATCCTGATTTCTGGGCCTCATCCTCTGGAAATTCTGTTTCTTTGTTATGGGGTGGGGCCACAACATTAGTAACAAAGAAACAGAATTTCCGGAGGATGAGGCCCAGAAATCAGGATTTTAAAAAGATTCCCAGGTGAGTCTAAGGTGCAGCCAAGGTTGAGAACCACTGCTTTAGGGCATATTGCTTCTAATTAACTCCTCCCCTCAATCTATCTGAGCTGTCATCCAGGAAAATGGCTTCCTATTCTTTGCACCAATGACCACCCACTAGATGTGTTTTTCCAGGGCTTTGTTACTACCATTTATTATTTGATTATCCATAAATATTTACTGGAAACCTACTACAAACATGCTAGGTGATGGAGAAATTGAAAAGAGAAGAGCATGATTACACATCTTGCAATGCATGCAAGAGAAAGGAAAAATTGAATGATCACTATATAATGTGTGAAGTGCTACAAGAGAGACATGTGCAAGAAACACAATATAATTGCAGAAAGAAAATCTCATAGAGGAAATGATATTTGAGTTAAGACGTAAGTGCCCACAGGGCAACACTTGAGAGGGGAAAAAAACACCCATTTATCATAGAGAATTGTGCTAGAAAATAACATGCTTAAGAGAATGGAATTCATTTATGGGAGGAATGCCTGAAAAGAGAGGTAAGCATGAACTTAAGGATAATTTATATCTATAAGTTGAAACTCTGTTCTGAAGCAATAGAAATGGGCCCCACTGAGAGAAAAGGCTTCAATAGTTTCTGAGAAAGAGAGAGTCTAGGCCTGGCTTTCTGATTTCCAACCTGTTTAGGTAGATGGGTTATGGTGACATATGTTGAGATGGGAAGCACCAGAGGCAGATCATTTGAGTGTGTGCGTATGTACATGCATGTAATGGAGAGGGAAAGGTATAGGGTGGTGAGCTCATCCTTGGGAATGCTAGTGTTGAGGTACTGTGGGTCCTTTAAGCGGAGACATACAGCAGGCAACTTGACACAGAGTCATGGAAATGAAGATTGATGTTTGGCTGGAGATAATGACTTAAAGTTATACAAATGGGAGGGAAAGCCATAATGCTGGATGAGACTGTGCAGGAAGAACATTTAAAGTGGAAAGACAAAGTGATGTTATTTAATCAGAAGTTATGAAAGGATATAATTTTCATAGAGCAAAGTTATTGCATTCTGCTACAATGGCCTCATCTTAGCAAATGGGAAAATGTGAGCACATGGCAGGCCTTCATTCAACAAATACACAACATGTCACTTGCCACGCACCAAGAAAAACATGGCATCGTTATACAAAAGTTCTGAAGTTGTTTTTTAGCCAAAATTAAGCCTCATAGAAGCACAAAGTGCATTGATTTCTACTGTGGGCTAAAATCCAGGAGAAATAAGCTTCTAGTTCTGATGTAGCAACATTAGTAGAGAGTACTTAAGCATATATGGTGTTACCTCCTTGGGAAAGCTGAACCAGTATGAAGCAGCTCTTTTCTTTTAAAAATAGGTGGGGGGGGCGGGGGGGGTAGAAGGGTGAGAACATTGTAAGACTAAAACTGCTCATGGACAGAATTCTGTGTTATGTATCCGGCTAGTTTGAAAGATGTATTAGTATCTGCCTCAACAACTTGTCTCATGAAAGCAATTGAGCCAGGAGCACAGCAGAAATCAACCAGTGGTATATAAGTCCTAACGATATGCATTGTATTCACACCAGCGACAGATGCCGGGTATTTGGGAATATCCTTCTTTCAGTGAATGGACATGACCACAGAAAGTTGGCCACTTCCTTCTCTGCCCACATTTCCTTGCTAAATTGAGATATAATAGCAAAGTAAATAGAGAGATGATAGGTAGACAGCTAAACAGACAGACATTGCAGACATATACTTTATAAAAAATTTTATCTTTATTGTTGAAAATATTACAGATGTCACTTTTGCCCCCATTTACTCCCTTTCTCTCTCCACCTGCCCTCCCTTCCCCCCAGGTCACAGCATTATTGTCTATGTCCATAGGTTATGCATATCTATCTATGGACCGGAACAGCGGAACGACCAGAATGATCAGGGGTGGGGCCAGCCAACCAACTGCCAGTGGCCCTCCCCCCAGCCAACCCCACCCCCAATTGCCCTCCCACCCTGATATGGGGCGGGGCAGGCTGGCCAACCACCCATGGCCCCTTCCCCGGCCGGCCCAGCCCCAATCAGCCCACATCAAGCGGGCCAGCAGGACCCCACCCATGCATGAATTCGTGCACCTGGCCTCTAGTATCCATATAAATTCTTTAATCTCTTCCTTCCCCACCTCCCCCTTCCCTCTGAGATCCCTCATATACTTACCGTGCAGGATCAGAGATCAAGGAGGATTGAAATAATGCTGCTGCCCTTTATCTCCTCACATTACTCCCAATCTTCTACTCATCTCTGAAGCTATCTTGGGATTTTAACACCTAAAGTTCCTCATACTTAAGTGTACTAAAAGCTATTGGATATTTCTCTGGCTATACTAAATGGCATTTTAAGTAGAAATAAACTTGGGCAAGCCAGAACATTTTTATAAATGTAAAAAGAAGGATTTCAGGGTTATCTGGCCAAAGAATCATTAGGAACAATTGTCTGTTCATCAAAATAGACCCATAGAGCTCCTCAATATCTGAAGCTTGAATATTATATGAGAGTAGATTAGGGATGTAACCAAAGACTTTGAATTCCAATTGCTTGAAAAATAATTGAAATTGATTTCTTATATATTTTATTGTGCTAAGACTTTAGTCATATTCCTGAGCCTCCTCTTAATCATTTTATGAATAAAAGTGTGTCCATGACAGTCCTCTCCTTATTCCCTCAGTGTATATCAAAGCCCTCCCATGTTCTTTATTTCTTAACGCTATAAAGTTAAGCTATAAAGAATATGATAACTGAGCCTTGAGGGATTTAAATTTTATTATTAGAAGCTCAGGAAAAATTTAGAAAATTACAATCTGGCTTTATATACCCATAGCTGAGCACTTTGGAGAAAATAGTCAAATAGTCCTACTATCTGTGTCAATAGCAGAACAACTAATTAACTTAGCATGACTGTCTACTGATGTATGTTGGTGACTATCATAAAAGAGTAACTCTGGGAATTAGAAGACCTATGTTCTTACACAAGCTTTTTAAATAACCATCTCTGTGATCCTGATGAGCTACACTCTCTTCAGGTCTCATTTTGCTCATCTCCAAAATGAGATAAACTTATTCCCTCAACTCTAATATTCTGTGAATCTATGAAATAGTGTGGATTCAAGGGTCCCTAAGCAAACCTTGGCAGGTACCGTCGGCCCAGGCTGACCCATATGCAGTTGCCACAAAGAGTTGCCACAATATGCAGGGTCCAGCAACGTTTCTATGCCTGGGTGCAGGGATGTTCTCATTGTAGTAGATCTCTTCAGCCAGGAGCTGACAACTTGTGATCCAAGTCAGAGATGTTCTACTAGCCACCCTCAGTTATCTGCACCCTGAAACTAGCAGGAGTCAATCGGATTCACATGGGGACTTGGGACCCCTGGACATTATGTGAGTAAGTCTCTAAATAACACTCCAGCCCAAATCAAGTCAGAGAGCCTGCACTGCAATTCCAGGGCACCCACTGACTATCTGTGTGCTGAATAGATACTGTACTTCCTGTGACACAAACTTGCCAAGATACTCCTACGCCTTTTTTAGCATGATAGCTCCCAGGGAACTCTTATCCTAGGAGATTGTGCAAGCTCAGGCACACCCCATTTCCCACACCTGCTTTTGTCCCCATAAATTTGCAATTACTTCCCCTCCAGGCTTGCTTAGACTAATTAGACTCAGCAGCGGTTCTCAACCTGTGGGTCGAGACCCCTTTGGGGGTCGAGCGACCCTTTCACAGGGGTCACCTAAGACCATCGGAAAACACATATATAATTACATATTATTTTGTGATTAATCACTATGCTTTAATTATGTTCAATTTGTAACAATGAAAATACATCCTGCATATCAGATATTTACATTATGATTCATAACAGTAGCACAATTACAGTTATGAAGTAGCAACGAAAATAATTTTATGGTTGGGGGTCACCACAACATGAGGAACTGTATTAAAGGGTCGCGGCATTAGGAAGGTTGAGAACCACTGGATTAGAGCCTTATTCTTGCCCCTCCAGTTCCAATGTGAATCAGCTCAAATGCCAGAGCAGGTCAAATCTTTAACTTCCAGATTCCCCTAGGGGCCTAGTGGAAGTACGAAGAGGAGCCTTTAAGCCTTGATGTCCAATGCGGTCTCTTGGTCTCTGAGCAGGAAACTGGCAGAGTTAGTAATGATGACAGCAGAGAATTTATTAACTGCCTTAATTGAGGACTGCGGGGAGGGGACTGGAGCCCACATTTTGACCTGATTAAGCCTAGAGACTAGAGTGGAAAGACAACTAATATTTCATGAAGCATCTGAGAACCAGAAGCTTAAACATTTTATTTTACCCTCAGGACATCTCTTTAAGATAAGAATAATTATCACCTTTGCACATATGGCTCAGAGAGGTTAAATAATTTGCCCAAGATCACATATCTACAAGTAGAAGAGCAGTTATTAGAATGCAGATCTGTCTGTAGGCAAGCTGTTTTTTTCCTGTTCCTCAGCCTGCTGGGGAGAAATGCCCAGGCTTAGGGAAGTACAGAGCAATGTAAGAATGGTTTGAGGGGTCCCTGTCTTATAAAGCTGATTGAAGCCTGTTGTCACAGAGTTGGAGGCAGGAGCATGGAGAGGAGCAGAATGAGTCTGAATAAATTACAGGTGGGGAGGGCAGGCTGCGAGAGAAAGCAGCAGGGATCAGGCATTGCAGAGAATTAGCTGGGGCCTCAAGAGTCTCCATAGAGGAGGCTCAACTTACAATTTCTCTTTCTCGCAATCAAGAGCCTCCAAATCCAGCCACACTGGTGTTCTGACCTCAATGCTGATTGCTGAATTGCACATGTTATAATTGACTAGCAGGTTGCATGTCCTTCTCTGACCTTCACACACCGGAGGGCCTTCCCCCAGGGGCTGGAGACCTGTCTCTTCCCACCTGCCCTACTCCTTTCATCAAGGCCCAGATCAAATGTCTGTAACTTTCTCTGAATCCCCAGCATGAATAAATAAATCTCCTCTCACTGAATTCCCTCAGCATATTAATCAAGTCCTAAGCACATGGCAGTTTCTCTGCAAGCCTTACACTCCCTGCTGGATCCTCAAATCCTTAAAGGTTGGGGCAGGAGATACGGTAGAAGAAGCACACATTTGAGGTTAAAAATCCCCTTTCCCCTCTCGGTCTCCGACACAGAGATAATGCTCAGAAAATATGTATAGAGTAAGGAAGCTTACTCCCATCATTATGCCTGATTTTTCTTTTTTATACCTTGGCAGAACACACTGACCGTCCATTGAGTAATTCTTTTTTACTAATTACCAACTACAAGGATAGTTCTGCGATGGTTCAGGGCATGCTAAGGCGCTGAGTGTTACTCATGTTTCAGGGAGATCCAAATAGCTGTGAAGCAGGGATGACATAAGACTTGTTTTTCAGAGATTCTTCTAAATGCAACACTATGGAGGGAGCTGCCCAGGCAGCAGGAAGAACGGAGGATGTGGGCTGCATTCCAGGCATGAGATGGTAATGGCTTAAATCCATCTTTATGATGCAGACGAAAAGGATTGATGAAGTAATAGAACAGTGGGTGTCTGCTCATACACTTTTCAGCTCTGGCTTCTTCACTTGATCATCTACCGCTGGTTCCCAGTAGCCGCCTATTCCTTCCTTTTCATTCATTGGGGTTTGGCTTTTCTTCTTTGTATATTTGCCAAACATGATAGACATAAAATTAAAAACCTATTACAAATAAGGCAAAACCATGCATTACATGTTAAGTAATAGAAAATGTATATGATTAGGCAGAAACGAGTTGCAGGATATGGTGGTCTTAGAACACTGTCATGAGATTGCTGTGAAGCATGGGCCAATGTTTGTTTGTTGTTTTTTTAAATATATTTTATTGATTTTTTTACAGAGAGAAAGGTAGAGGGATAGAGAGTTAGAAACATCATTGAGAGAGAAGCATCAATCAGCTGCCTCCTGCACATCCCGCACTGGGGATGTGCCCGCAACCAAGGTACATGCCCTTGACTAGAATCGAACCCGGGACCCTTCAGTCCGCAGGCCGATGCTCTATCCACCACAGAGCCAAACCGGTTATGGCTGGGCCAATGTTAATGACGTACGCAGCTAGATGAGGAAGAGCCCAACTGCTGTCTAGAGCTGGGGCGGCATTTCACACTACAACCAGCAGTGCACAAGGGTCCCAGCTGCTCCACATCTTCACCAGCACCTGCTGTATTTTAAAATCATAACTATCCTAGTAGGTGTGAGACAGTATCTTGTTGTGGGTTTGATTTGCATTTCCCTAAAGATGGTTAGCATAATTTCCTGTAATTATTGTCCATTGGTATATCTTCTTTGGACAAATGCCTATTTATACATTATATGCCCAGTAATTATAGATTTATAATTATTTTTATGTTTGTGTTTTAAATCATGTGAGAAAAAGTAGAGTTACTGTCCAGTATCTTTTCATTTCAATCTGAAAGATTCCCTTTAAGATGCCTTATAAGACAGGGTTATTGATAATGAACCCCTTCAGCTTCTATTTCCCTAGAAATGTCTTAATTTGTTTTTCATTCTTTGGGGTGAGATTTGCCAGATATAGGATTATTTGACTTTTTTTTTATTTCAGCACTTTAAATAAATATTTCATTTTACTGTCTTCCTCCTTTCATGGCTTCTGATGAGAAATTGGCTGTTAATCTTACTGAACATCTCTTTTTCTCTTTCTGTTTTTAAGATTTTTATTGGTCTTTGGCTTTAATTTTATTATAATGTGTCTTTATATGAGACTCTTTGAGTTTATTATATTTAGATTTCATTGAGTTTCTTGGATTTTTAAATCTATATATTTAATTAAATTGAGGATGTTTTGGCCATCATTTTAATTATTCTTTCTTCTTTTATTTCTCTAATAATGCATATGTTCGTCTACTTTATGGTATTTCACAGAGACCTTAGGTTCTGGTCACTTTTCTTCATCTTTTTTCTTTCTGCTCCTTAGATAGAGTCATTTCAACTATCCTATCTTCAAATCCACTGTTTCACTTTTCTGCCTGCTCCAATCAGCTGTTGAACTCTAGTGGTTTTTTATTTTAGTTTTTATACTTTTTGGTTCCAAAACTTGTTTGATTAATTTTTGTAATGTCTATCTCTTTATCGATATTTTCATTTTGTTTCTGTAATTTTCGAATTTCCTTAAATTTTTTTGTCCATATTTTCCTTTAGTTCTATGAGCATATTTTAGACAGTTGAATTAAACTCTTTACCTAATAGGTCCAATTTCCGGGCTTCCTCACAGATGGTTCTATCAAAAAAATTGTTCTATTTAATGGGCTATACTTTCCTGTTTCTTTGTATACTTTGTGATTTTGTTGTTGTTGCAAACTGGACTTTTTGAATATAAAACTGAACTTTTTGCATATTACAGTTTAATATGCAAACTGTAATCACAACAACATCCACACGGCAGCGAGGGGATGGGAAACCTGGCAGAGAGCATGGCAAGGGGAGGGAGGCTTTCAGGGTCCCTGCTGCTTCCTGTGCCTGCAATCACTCTGTTTGTTGCCTGTGGGAGTGTGAGATCTTAGCAGAAGGCCCATCAAGGCAGCCAGAGGCAGAGGGGCCCTGATACTGACAGTGAGACCGAGCAGGCTGGCCGCTCCAGCATGCCATCTCCCCACAGCGGTACCTCCAGGAGAATCCAGATCCAGTGAGGAGGCAAGGAGAAGGTGGTTGTGACTGAGAGGAGACTCAACCATCATCCCTCAGCATCCTGCTGATCACACTTTTGGGAAATGAGTTGTCCAGAGGCTGTTGGATTGAAAAAGAAAACACACTAAAAATCATCCTGGGAAGAGGACAGAACTTGTGTCTGAGTCCACCTTCTAACCCAGATTCTCTGTGACTCCAGAAAGCTGAGTGGGTCCACTCAGATGTTTGGGAAGGGAAAGGAATGATAGAACCTTTGGCCCCACAGGACCAGATCCTTGCCAGCCACTGACCAAGAAAGCTTCAAGATAAGCCAGGGGTGTCTGTGGGAAGTGCTCTGGGTCAATGGTACTCATATGGGAAGGATGGTGACACATGGCCTGCATGTGGAAGAGAGAGAAAGAACACAAGTTAGGGAGAATTAAGAACTAAGTATCTACTTTTTATAGGACTGGGCAGTAAAGGTGAGCCAATCCTTCTGGGATAAGACTGGGAGAGATCTGAGGCCCATTTTTTTCCTTGCAGACAAGTTTGACAGGCCTGAATGCAGTTGATGGCCCCAAAGTCTTCCAGATGGCCCCCACAGGACTCTCCGGGAGGCCTGACTGCCCCCTCCAGGTGTGTTGGAGACTGGCCTTCGTCCCAGCTGGGCCCAGGTAGGGCCTGGAGTTCGGCAGTTACATGCAGTCCATTGAGTTCTCCGGGAGGAGGTCAGGGATGAACAAGGTGCCCCAAGCCCTTGACAGAGGTGCAGTTGACGGGGAGGCTGAGGTTAGGGTGGGTCCTAGTTTTCTATGACCTCCAGCCTGTCTGTGTGGTTGTCCCAGTGGATGTGGAAACGGATCACCAAGGGATTCCAGCCAAGATGATCCATTGGAACTGAGAGAGGTCTGGCTTTGGGTTCTTCTATATCTCTGGGTTGGGGTACTCATTGTTGACTTAATAGCCCACGCGGATGAACTCCTTAATAGTCCATGGTCGGTGCAGGTGATGAGGCCCAAGGGCACACCGAAGGCATCGCTCTCACGGAGGAGGGATGAGTTGCGGACATCAGCCTGAAAGATGAACACGTGTCTCCCTGCACCGCCAACCAGCACCGAGTCTAGGGTTGGATCAAACTCCTACTCTCAGCTGAGCCAACATAAATGATGTGCAACTCCAGGCCGTCCGCCAGAGTCTCATTGCATTCAAAGCTGACCTGGAACCGGAAGGGGGCTGTGGAAGGGCTCGGGTTCTCCAGCACCGCCAGGTTCAGTACCAACACCTTGGCGGTCGCCTCGCCCGCAGCGGCTGAAGCTAGCGCTGGACCAAGCCCACCTCTGGGTCCTGTTGGGTCAGCAGGACAGCATTTCCCTCAGAACCTCTCACCTCCTCTGTCTGAGGACTGAAGTGCTGCAAACTGGACTTTTGAATATGACAACATGGTATCTCTGGAAATCAGATTCCACCCCACCCTCGACCAGATTTTTCTGTTCTATTGATTGTTGAAGACTATAAGAGTTCATTTGTTTAGTGAATTTTCCAAGCTATTTTTACGAAGATGGTATGCCTTCTGTGTGTGGTTACTGAATTCTCTGGCTTGTATTCAGCTAATGTTTTGATAGAGAATTTCTTGAACACCAGGAGCTAAGAAAAGGAAGAGGAAAAATAAACAGACAAGGAAAACCAAACACCTCTTCCAGTCCTTGTGGATTGTCTCTATGCTGGGGACTCCAACACTCAGCAGGGTTGCACTAACCCCAGGTATATGCTCAAGGTGAGAGCTTAGGGTCTTCTCAGGTCTTTATGAGTGCATGTCTTGCCGTGGGCATGAATATGGATTTTAAAAATCTATACATGGGTGCTTTTGACTATTCTAGTTTCCAAAAATTCCCCCAGATTTTCCTCCAGGGCTTTAGACAGTCAAATAGATTTTAAAGCCATAATCTTTTGCCCTAGGCACCTACAGGTTGCGGTTCACCTTGCAGTGTTTTTGAGCAATTCTTACCACTTTTCTATCCTGAGTTCCAAGTTAGATTTAAAAAGCTGAGCAGTTCACATCACTCTTTCAGGCAGCCCCCCAACAAGTTTGGACAGATATCCTATATAATAAAAGCATAGTATGAAAATTGTCCTCTTGACCAGTAGTTCGTCTGGGAATTCAACCAGGGGGCGGGGCTGGCCGGGGGAAGGGAGAGTGGCCCCGGCCGGTGGTTTCGGAGGCAGGCAGCCAGAAGAAGGGAGGAGTACCTGGCAGGCAGCCAACAGCCGCTAGGGACCCCACCAGTGCATGAATTTCATGCACTGGGCCTCTAGTCTATATATATAAAAGCCTAAGCAACTGTTACAACCAGTCGACCAGTTGCTATGACGTGCACTGACCACCAGGGGCCAGATGCTCAAAGCAGTAACTACCCCCTGGTGGTCAGTGTGCTCCCATAGCTAACCTCTCATGGCCAGCCAACCTCCCATGGTCCCTCCTCCTGGCTGGCCAGCCGGTCAGCCAGCCCCAATCAGCCTGATCAGGACTGGGCAAGATGGCCCTGATCAGCCTTGATCGCCGGCCAGGCTGAGGAACCCCACCCATGCATGAATTTGTGCACCAGACCTCTAGTACATAATAATTTAACTAAAAGATCTGTTCTGCTGCCTCTAGATCCAGGAACAGGTTCCCACCCAGGGCTGCTGCTGCTTCAGAACCTGCTATGTGGAAGAGGCTGTGGGGCAAGTTAACACACACACACATACACACACACACACACACACACACACACACTGCTTTCCTACCATTTAAAGTTGCTTTTTTTGTGATTTATCATTTGCTTGGAGTTCTGACAAAGTTGGTCCTGACAGTTTTGCTTGTTTAGTGATGTTTCAAGGAGAAAGGGGAATGAGACCTTGAGGCTGCCTATTGAACCATTGTGCTGACATGCTTTGTTTCTAAGTAAAATTTTATTGAGGAAAATCATGCATTCAGAAAAGTGCATTAAGTGTAAGTATAGAGCTTGATGACTTTTCATCTGGTTACACCTGTATAACAAGCAATCCAATAAAGAAATGGGATATCACTTGTTCTCCCATGGCCCCTCTTATGCCCACTTTTAGCAAATCTCAACTGTGACCACTCTAACTTCTAACTATGTAGATTGCATGTATTCTGATATTTTCTAACCTATCTTATTTAACATTATGTTTTTGAGACTTATTCATGAACTTGTGTGTAGCTGTAATTCATTAATTTTTATTTTCAAACATTTTTTTCAGCTTTTCCCTTTCTCTTGTTAATGGTCATTTGTGTATTTGCATTTGTTGACTATTATCAATTTTACTACTATGTGCATTTTGGAACACCCCTTTTCCTGGATATATGGGCTTATACCTAGGAGAAAATATCTCTAGGTCAGAAGGCACATGCTAGTTCAGCTTCAGTTTTTCAAACTGGTTATACTCAGTGACAAGCCCACCAACAATGGATGAAAGCTATGGTCGTAGTGCATGCTCGTTAACATTTGCTAGAGCCTGTGGTTTGTAATTTTTTACTTCTCTGGTGTGTGAGTTATGGTTGTCCAGCATTTCACACTATTACCAGGAAAGTATGAGAGTTGTGGTTCCTCCACATCCTCTCCATCCTTTGGGATTGTCAGCCTGTTAGGTTTTATGAGTTCTGGTGACAGTGTTATGGATTTCACTGTGGTTTTAATTTGCATCTCCATGATCAACAAAACATTGAAAATGTTCCATATGAGTATTGGTTGTTCATGTATGTTGCTTTATGAACTCTCTTTAAATATTTTGCCCATTATTTAATTGAGGTTTTTATCAATCCAATATGTAGTCGCATGGATTATTTATAAATGCTGGGCACTAGTCTTTTCTCAGATATATGGCCTAGTAATTTTTTAGTTTCTGGTTTAGTTGCTCATGTTCTGAAGGGTGATTTTATAAGTACAAGTCTATTTCAGGGTTCACTATTATTTTTCTATATGTCTATCCTATTTAGCTGTCACACTCTTATGATTAGTGTCATTTTATAGAAAAGCTTGAAGTCAGATAGTGTAAGTTCTCTAACTTTGTTCTTTTTCAAGATTATTTTAATATGTGATGTCATTTTCATATCCATATTCTGTTTTTAATTTTATTGATTTAGTCTCTAATTCTTATCATTTTTCCCTTCTACTTACTTTGGGTTTAATTTTCTCTTCTTTTTCTGGTTTTCTAAGGTGAAAACTTAAACCATTGGTTTTAGGTCTTCCTTCTTTTCTAATATATGCGTTCTACTATACATTTCCTTCTAAGCACTGCTTTCACTCTATCACATAACTATTAATAAGTTGAGTTTTCATTTTTATTTAGTTCATAATATTTAAAAATTTATCTTGAGGTTTCTTCTTTGACCTATGTGTTATTTAGATGTGTCTTTTTAAATCTTCACATACTTTTATTTTTCCAGCTATCTTTCTGTTGTTGATTTCTAGCTCAATTCCATTCTAGTTTGAGAGAAGACATTGTATGTTTCTATATTTTAAAATTTCTAAGGTGTGCTTTATGGCCCATAATGTGGTCTATCTTATTGAATATTTCATATGAGCTTGAGAAAAATGTGTATTTTCCTGTTGTTAGATCAAGTAATCTATAGATGCCAATTTAGATCCATTGTTTGATAACATCATTGAGTTTAACTATATTTTTGTTGATTTTCTACCTGCTGGGTTTGTCCATTTCTCATAAATGGGTGTTGAAGTCTCCGAGTATGACATCATACACATCATTTTCTCTTTACAGTTCTATTAGTTTTTGCTGCACACAGTTTGATGCTTTATTGTTAGTTACATACATGTTAAGGACTGTTATGCCTTCTTGGAGAACTGATCCTGCATCATTATTTAATGCTTTTCTTTATTCTGGATTAGTTCCCTGGGTTTGACAACTGCTCTATCTGAAATTAATAGCTACTCTTGCTGCTTTCTTTTGAGTAGTGTTAGTATGGTCATTCATTTCACTTACATATAAAAATAATAAAAGGCTAATATGCAAATTGACCAAACAGTGGAACGACCAGTTGCTATGACACACACTGACCACCAGGAGGCAGATGCTCAATGCAGGAGCTGCCCTCTGGTGGTCAGTGTGCTCCCACAGGGGGAGCGCTGCTCAGCCAGAACCCGGGCTCACGGCTGGTGAGTGCAGCCACAGTGGCAGGAGCCTCTCCCGCCTCCACAGCAGCTCCCCTGTGGGGGAGCGGGGCATAAGCTGGCAGTGGGACATCCCCTAAGGGCTCCCAGACTGCAAGAGGGTGCAGGCCAGGATGAGGGATCCCCCCCAAGTGCACAAATTTTCATGCACTGGGCCTCTAGTATAAAAATATATAATTAGATAGATAGATAGATATTTACATAACATATAATCAAATAAATTTTTAGTATTATTTTAAACAAACTGTTATCTATTATATCAATAAACCATACAAAAAGTTAAAGTTTTTATTATGTCTTTACTTATTTTTTTTCAATGCTCTTCTTTATGTGGATCTGTTTCAAATTGCTATCATTTTAATTTTCTCTAAAGAACTTCTTTCAACATGTCTTACAAAGCTAGCCTACTGACAAAAAATTTCCACATTTTTTCTCCTGAAAACAAAACGTTTACTTTACTACCTTTATCACTTTTGAAAGGTAGTTTTGTAGGATATAAAGTTCCAGGTTGGTGGGGTCCTTTTCTCTTAACACATTAAATATTTCCCTGTATTCTGTTATTGACTATATGGTTTCTGGGTAGAAGTCAGATGTAATTCTTATTTCTGTTCCTCTACAGATAAGATATATTTCACCCACAGTTTCTTTCCAGACTTTTATTTGTCTTTGATTTTATGTATTTGAAAATATGTGCCTAATGTAAATAGTTTTTTATCTTGCTTGGTGTTCTCTTAATTTCCTCGATCTGTGGTTTCATGTCTTATATTAATTTAGAGAAATTTCAGTCAATATCATTTCAAATATTTTTTTCTGTTTCTTTCTCTATTTTCTTCCCTTCTATTGTTCCCATTACACACATGTTATGTATGTGTAGTTGTCCCACAGTTCTAAGATATTCTGCTGTGTATTTGTTTTTGTTTTCTTTGCTCTTTGGGTTTTAAGGATTCTGATGATATATCCTCTAGCTCAGAGAATCTATCTCTTTTAAAATTTATCATTATTGTTTATAGTAATAAAGATGTCCAGAGAATCTTTCTGGGGCTATGTTCAGTCTACTAATAAGCTCATCAAAGGCATTATTTATTTATGCTATAGTGCATTTTATCTCTAGAATTCTTTTTGGTTCTTTATTAAGATTTCTATCTCTTTCTTATTTTATCCATCTGCTTTTGCATGTTCTCTATATTATACATTAGTGCTCTCAGCATATTAATTGTAGTTACTTTAAATTCCCACTCTGATAATTCTACCATCCCTGCCATGTCTGGTTTTGATGTTTGCTCTGTCTCCTCAATTTGTGTTTTTTGCCTTTGGTACACCTGGTGATGTTTCTTGACAAACAGGAATGATGTAATGGGGGAAAATACTATTATAAGTAGGCATTTAGTATTGTGGTGGTGAGGTGTCAGGGGAAGTATATAGTTTTATGATTAGATGTTAGTCTCTTAGTGAGCTTATGTTCTGGACAGTAAATTTTACAAATGTTTCTTAGGGTTTTTTTATCCTCTTTTATTTGGGAAAGTTGTGCAAGAGTAGGTTGAAGTAGGGTATTTCCCTTCTCCAGGTCAGTTAGGCTCTGGTTAACTAGTTTCCTCTCAGGGCAGATCTATTTATGAACAGAGTGCTCTGGTGTACAGTCATGTTCTGCTTAATGACAGGGATATGTGCAGAGAAATGCATTGCTAAGCAATATTTCTCATTGTGCAAACATCATAGAGTGCACTCACTAACCTAGGTGGCTAGGCTATATGGTATAGCCTATTGTTCTTAGGATATAAACTGTACAGCATGTTACTGTACTGAGTACTGCATGCAATAGTAAGTATTTGTGTATCCAAACATATCTAAATACTAGAGGCCTGGTGCACGAAAATCATGCACTGGAAGGGGGTGTCCCTCAGCCTGGCCTGCACCCTCTCACAGTCCGGGACCCCTCACTTCTTACTGCCCACCTGCTCGCTGCTCCTTGGCACTGTCGTGGAGGCAGGAGAGGCTCCTGCCACCACCACCGCTCTCACCAGCCATGAGCCCGGCTTCTGGCTAAGCGGTGCTCCCTCTGCAGGAGTGCACTGGCCACCAGGGGGCAGCTCCTGCATTGACCGTCTGGCCCCCGGTGCTAAGTGAACATCATAGCGATTGGTCGTTCTGGTCGTTCTGCTGTAACAGTCACTTAGGCTTTTATTATATGGATAGAAAATGTAGAGTAAATATATAGTATAAAAGATAAAAAAATTGTACACCTGTGCAGGCTACTTACTATGAATGAAGCTTGTAGGACTGGAAGTTGTTCTGAGTGAGTCAGTAGTGAGTGATGAGTGAATGAGAAGGCCTAGTCATGTATTATCATCATCAAGTATTATGTACTGTACATAATTATATGTGCTGTACTTTTATACAACTAGTAATGCAGCTGGTTTGTTTGCACCAGCCTCACTACTAACACAAGTGATGCATTACACTATGCCGTTTTCATGGCTACACTAGACTATAGGACTTTTTCAGCTTCATTGTAGCCTCATGGGACCACAGTTGTATATGCAGTTCATCCTGGACCACAATATTCTTATGTGGCATGTGACTGTATTTCAAAATAGTTTATTTCTCCTGTTCTCTCAGAACAAGGAAAGGATTTTTATCATATATTTACTGCAAGAATCTGGTCAAGCTCCTGGAGGTAAATCTTAAAATATTGTAGAGGCCCCGCTATGAATGGGTCCCCCTAGAGTTTTTAACGTTCGGAGTTGTGCACATTGAGCTTGCAGCAGTTTGTCAATTACAGTTCAGGTTTGCCTGCCCTGACACTCTTCCCACAGCAGTTTCTGTTAATGAATCTCTGCTCTAGTAGTCATGACTCCCTCTATTCACCCGGCTGTCCAATTTGGGGGATAGCAGTTTGTCCCATGTTCTTACCTCTCTTATGGATCCTACAAGAGTTGTGGATTTTCAGTCGGCTAGCTTTTTACTTGTTATCAGGGTGGAGTGTTGACTTTCAAACTCCTTACATAGAGAATTGGAAACGTTTTTAAAATGAAACATATTAAAGTTTGCCAGGGTTGAGAGACAGAGGGGAGGGGGCTTGTGGGTGTAGTTATGAAAGATCGATGCAACAGATCCTTGTAGTGATAGAACCATTCATTATCTTGACTGTTATGAGTTTACATGTGAAAAATTGCATAGAATAAATATAAATATGCACACACACATGCACATGAAATGTAGTTCATTTTAAAAAAATTCATAGAGGAAGAGAAAGAAACATCAATGATGAGAGAGAATCATTGATCAACTGCCACTTGAACACCCCTTATTAGGGATCAAGCCTACAACCCAGGCATGTGCCCTGACTGGGAATTGAACCGTGACCTTCTGGTTCATAGGTACAAGCTTGACCAGTGAGCCACACTGGCCTGGTTGTAGTTAACTCTTGAACTAAAGATTCGTGTGAGGTAAATTGATAGGTGATTTCTGAGAATTATCTTGGCACTCTAGGACTCAAAAATCCATTGGCTCAATATATACTCCAAAAAGTGAAAACTAATTTGATATTAAATTAAGACAAATGCAAAAAGTTTAATTATTTGCATCTAAGATTATGGCATAGATATCAGTAATGTATCTAACTGAGTCAGGAACATAGAATAAATGGAATTAAAAGCAGAAGTCATATCAATGGGGAAAATGCCAATAATAACCATTTAAAATAAAATATGAGAACAAAATTTAAAATAAAGATAATATGAGTTAATTAACACAGCTTCAAATGTCTTGATATTTATGCTTTCTAGGAATCCCTGAAGGAGAAGACAGAGAGTACAGATAAAAATTTGAAATACAAATGGCCAAAACTTTGTTAGTTTTATTATATTTACATTGTCAATGTGTATAACATTTTATTCTGTTTTATAAACATTATTTCTACATTTAAAACATTAATTCTATAACTAAATACATTAATGGCCTCTACACATTTTTTTGCCTCTTATTTCTTGGTTAGCAAAAATACATCCGGAGTGATTTCTTTAAAAAAGGCCAAAAGTAATAATATTTCTAATATTTGCACATTCCCAACATGCTACTTGTTATCTTTGTATGTGAATGACTGTATATAAATATCGAGTCAGGGCTATTTTTTTTCTTGAGACTTTTTAATTGTTCATTTGTCCTCTGGCATTGATTATGGTTATAGAGAAGTCTGCAGCCAAATTCACCTTTCTGCTCTCATCTTTATCTGCCTGCCCAGACCTCAGTTTTGGAGGGCACTTATTTGTGGTGACCATCATGTCAAGTTTTTCTGGCACACAGAATAAAGTTTAGTCTCTATTTTATGACTTTGTTTCTGGAAAGTTTTCTTGAATAGTATCTTTAAAGATAGATTTTATTCTAAATATTTTCCTTAGTTACACAATTTGCATAATTCTATTCTCCCTTACCTTTTCTTTTCTCAAAATTCTTTTAGGAACACATATTTATATCCATTTTATTTTACTTGCACTTTTAAATCCTGTCTTTTACGACCTTACTTAGAAATATGTATTCTCCTGCTATCAGTGACAATTTGCCTTTATTTCTGTGGGGTTTTTTATTGTTCTCTCATTTCTTTTCCTAGTTCTTATATACATATTTCATTATATTCTAATTTATCACCTTGTCCTAAATTCATGGATCTTTGCTGATATTATCTTGTTTGTATTCATTGCTTTATGATACTTTTAAAACTCATGGTGGAATACTTTAAAATTTTCTGTTTTATTATTGTTATTATGGTAAGTATTCTTTTCATGTCCTTTGATTTATTTATTATTTATTTCTTGTGCCATCTTTGATTCTGTGGCTCTTCTTTTTTGATTAAATATTTTTGAAGTAAGTAATTTATTTTCTGAAACCATTATTTTCAGAAGTTTCATTGAAGGAGAGGTCAAGCCTCTGCGTCATGGTAAAAGGAGTGTTCTTTAAGAATAAACATATTAGCTGAGCCAGTGTGGCTTAGTGGATGAGAGTCATCCCAAGCACCAAGAGGTCACCGGTTTGATTCCTGATCAGGGCACATGCCTGAGTTTTGGGCTCAATCCCCAGTAGGGGGCATGCGGGAGGCAGCTGATCCATGTTTCTCTCTCAACAATGTTTTCTATCTCTCCCTTTCCCTTCTTCTCTAAAAAACAAAACAAAAAAGCAAAAAACCCAAAACAATAAAAACATATTAAAAATTATAAAAAAGAATAAAGATATTACATCTGGGTTTGTATTTCACTAGTAAATGGAGATAGGCAGGAAGTTGAAGGATTGATTATGGACTCTTTTTCATTTATCCATTGCTATTGAAAGCCTTTCAAAAATGTCAAAATTTTTGGATGATAATGTTGAGATGCTATTTCTCATTAATCTTGTTTCATGTTTTTCCATTAGACAATGAAGTAAAGGCTATTTTTTACATGCTCAACTTTAAATTAGAAGTTCTCAAAAATGATTTACAAGTCTGGGAAAAATTATTGTGTATTCTTACAAATACACCTAGACCACAGGCTTTGCAATGTAAGAGGCAAGATTTTGATAGTGTAATATTCTGGATTTTCTGAGAATCCTGCTTAGCTATGAGAAGGAGGGAAATGGCTCTTTAGCCTGTGGGTAAAAGCTAATGAGATATCAGATAAACACATCTTTACTTCACAATAATTTCTCTGTATGGTCTACAATTGCTTTTCCAAGAGGTCATGAGTAAGAGGGTTGAGGGGAAGGTATCTATCTAGGCCTGATATAAGGCAGAAAGAGCCTGGGACTGGCTGCTGCCATTTAAATATTCATTGACATAACAAGAACAGAAAACATCAGAGAGTTAAAATGTGTACTAAAGGCTTCAGGGATGTAGCGCCGTTTTCTTTATCTTTCAGTGATTTAACTTTCCAGGTTTTCTTTTGACTGAGATCCAAGACTGATTCTGTTGCTACCGAGATCAATTTACTGGAGCAAATGGATAGCTGAATCTGTCATAGGAAGCAATCAAAATGGGAGGCTTTGCTTGTGCATGCATGTGTAGGTGTGTGTCGGCTGATCCTTTTAAATAGGCCCCGAGACACAGTGTGATAGACTCTAAAGAACGTGATGATTAATAAGATGTGGGTGGGGAAGGACAATTTGCGAATGATGCCTAGATGTCTTGTTTGGGCATCTGAGGAGATAGTTATATCTTCAGCAAAATCAAATGTACAGAAACAACAGCAGGTCTGAGAGTGCAAAATAATGAGTACAGCTTTGGACAAGTTAAGTTTCAGGTGTCTGGTGGCTATCAAGGTGCTGTCTATCAGGCAGTTAGATATATGGGCTAGTGCTCTGGATGGAGGTGTGGACTGGAAAAAGAGATTGGGAAGTCATCAACATCTTGTCAAAGGCTTGTCAAGTGGAAATTCAGGTGAAAGCTCCAAGATTCATTTTACATCCAACCGGCCAAATACATACCAGGAATTTTTTTGTGTGAAAATGGTACATTCCTCTTTGAGGAATGGCATTCCTATATTAGAAAACTTTAGTATTTTAAAACTCATTGCAATCCCCCTGTGAAGTGCAGCTTTTGATTAGTGACAATACTATCTCTCCCTGTGCCATAAAATCTATATTTAACCAGGTAAAGTCATAATGGAGAAAATAAAAGGAAAATAGTGTGCAATCTTTTAACTTAATGAAACCAGCGTGGGTATTTCATCCTGGACTCTGTAATTATTAACATAACTTTTAAGGAAGGGGAGTTGTAAGAAAAAGTGGGAAGTGGAAGACTGTTTAAATGTGTGTGTGTATGATTTTTATAGTAAAACTAGAGGCCCGGTGCACGAAATTCGTGCATGGAGGGGTATGTGTCTCTCAGCTCAGCCTGCACCCTCTCCAATCTGGGACCCCTCGAGGGATGTCCGACTGCTCGTTTAGGAATATCCAACTGCCCACTGGGATCGAGCCTAAATGGGCAGTCGGACATCCCTCTCACAATCCAGGACTGCTGGCTCCCAACTGCTCACCTGCCAGCCTGATCACCCCCTAACCACTCTCCTGCCAGCCTGATCGATGCCTAACTGCTCCCCTGCCGCCCCGGTCGCCCCCAAATGCCCTCCCCTGCCAGCCCGATCACCCCAACTGCCCTTCCTTGCCAGCCCAGTCGCCCCCAACTGCCCTCCCCTGCTGGCCATTTTGTGTGGCCATCTTGTGTCCACATGGGGGCGACCATCTTGTGTTGGAGTGATGGTCAATTTGCATATTACTATTTTATTAGATAGGATAAAAAATCATAAAATTTTCCATTTTAATCATTTCAAAGTGGCATTAATTATATTCACAGGGACCCCACTATGGGAAGTCACTGCTAAGTGAGTACAGGGTTTCCATTTGACATGAAACAAAATTCTAGAACTAGATAATGGTGTATGTATATTTGGCATTTTTGTTCATCCTCACCCAAGAATATGATTATCATTGATTTCAAAGAGAGAGAAAAGAGAAAGGAGGGAGAGGAAAACATCTATGTGAGAGAAACATCTTTGGGTTGCCTTCCTTATGCCCCAATTTGGGGATCGTACTCATAACCTGGGTATGAGGCTTGACTAGGACTTGAACCTTGACCCTTCTGTACATAGGACAATGCTCCAACCAGCTGAGCCACACTGTCCAGGGCTTGGAAAAAGTTGTCTTGAACAAAAACAAAACAAAGTGTAAGTGGGGGGGCTTTAGATCTCATCCTGTGCTTCCAAGAGTAAGATCTGTGGAAGACGTCTTTCATGGCCTAATATCAATGGCATAATTGTGTCAAAAGTATAGAGTTGTTGTGATAAAAAATCTTACTGTGTGTGTCTAACATCACAAGATGGACATTTAGTACATGTCAGTTTATCCCAACTGCTGGTCTCTGTGGCTGAAACCTAAAGTGGAGTCGGCGTGTGTTGGACATTAACTCTCCAGCAGCTCTCCCCTGGCATTGACCTTCCCTTGGCATTGGGCATCTCACCAGTAAAGTTAATACACTGAATGACAATAGGCAGCTAAGTGAATGGCAAATATTCACTATGCTTTAGTGGCATAAAAGCAAGTTCACTTGTAACACAGAATATTGTGCCAATACATTTTTTAATGTAACAGAGAGATTTAGGAGGCTGACAGGGCATTCGTAGAATTCAGAAACAAGTTGTGAAGAAGTGTGTGATTGAATCAGTAAGAAATAATGAGGCTATGCTTGAAAAGTCAGAATCAGGATTAGGTACTACACTGAGGAATTAGGAGAAAGATGAAAGGGGGTGTGGGAGGCAGGAAAAGGGAGTCGGGGAAGGAGAGGGGAGATATTGATTTAGTCATGCACGAGATATTGATTTAGTCTTCTTTTTCTAGGGAAAGCTGCAAAGTCATGTATATCCAAAAGGCAGTAAAACAACGGGGAAGGACTGTCTACTCAGGAGGGTAGCCTGACTCTTCAATTTTCTGGAAGCAAAGCTTTTCAGAAGGAGGGGGTCCTGGAAGCTTGGGGTGGAGTGTGACTACATGTCTTAAATAAATGAAGGAAAGAAATGCCAACTATGGACTACAGCAGTGTCACTGTAACTATGTTCCTTGATGCTTCAAATAAAAGAGTAAGTTCTAATTAAGCCAGAGAATCAAGTTTTTAAAGAATTTTCATTCATTCATTCATTCATTCATTCATGTATGAATTTATTTGTTTAATCAACAATAACATTTGAACATTTGAAAACTTATTACATGCAAGGTCAAAGATACTCTTTTTTTTTGTTAAGTGTTGGGAAAAAGGAAAAATATAAAGGAAGAAAGACAAATTTTTTGTGTGAAAGAAAACTCCTGGCGGGAAGGTCAGGAATGCAAGAAATTTAAGAATTTGAAACCTTTTTTCCACTTACCTGAATTTGAAATCCTTAGGCTCACATTAGCTTCTGCAAGCGTAACATCACACAGGTAGAACTCACTTTAATATAAGGGAAATTATAAAGCTTGGTTATAAATTCTTTAAAACAAATCGTATTTCCTAAAACACATAATGCCCTGCATGGTCAAAAGTTTCAGTGTTTTCTCCATAAATACCTCATTAATCCCCGATGGGGCAGGGAATGAAACTGTCAGTGGTACTACAAATATGCAGTGAATCTTCCCATGATGTCCAGAGGGCTCTGGTTTAGAAATTCAGCATTAATTGGGTTATAGTGAAGTTTCACTTTACTTTGGAAATTCAACTAAACAACACTAGGGAAAAAGTTAGAAGGGGGCAGAAATAAAGAGAAACATTTAATAGCAACCATTGGTCCTGCAGGGGATGAAGAATTTTACTCTATCCTACAAAGGCTGGTTTGATAATAAAATCAACATGAGACAGATTAACAGGAGAAAATCAAACCCACATACATGAGAAAGTCAGAAACCCCGCATAAATGAAAGATTCAGAGATAAAAAGGTAAAATAAGGTATACATGACATCCTGAGCTAAGGGATAGGATAAAGGCCTGGGGTTTTAAGCAGAGGAGGGTAATTCATCAGAAGAAGAGCAGATGTTGGGTAATTAGATGTTTGTCCAGTCAAACAGATGGGTTACTCAGCTGAAATGTATCTCTGGTAATAATTCCCGTTCTGGAAAAGACCCTGAGTTAGGGTCAGGGTCTTCTAGGTAGTTAAGGCAGGGACGGAAGTTTCTCTGAGCCCACGGAGTCTCAATGGTCTTCAGTTCGAAACAAGCTACATGCTGAAGTGGCATCTTTTGGGGTCTCATATTCTGCTCTTTTCTAGTCGCATCTGATTATTAATTCAAAGAGATTATGTCCAGGAGAGAACTCAGTGAGATGGTGGCCTGAGACCAGTGCCTTCAGTGGGTTTGGTCTCCATGCACTGACCCTTCATTACCTGAGTCTCTACTGCTGACGGTGATTCCTGAGTGACAGATGCTCAGGAGGTGTTGACTTAGGATGTGGGACAGTCCTTCTATAGATGGAAGCCAGAGCCTCTGTTCCATCTCTCGGAGCTGCTTTCCCTTAGGATTTATCTCTTGGGAACTGTTGGCTTTTTCTCTAATCACAATGGATTTTCCAGTGAGAACATCTCTCTGCTTCCCCCTAAAACTCCCACTTCCTTCTTTGAGGAACATTTCCTAATTTCCATGTCTGGATTTTTATTACAACCAGGATTCTATGGCAGCTCTCTGAGTGGCCCTGCCGTGTTCCCCGCTCTCGGGGTCAGCAGCCGGGGCAGCACTGGCCAGTTCTCTCTGTGCTTTCCTTGACCCTATATACCCAGACTGTACTCACCTCCATTCTAGAGACTTGATATTAGCCCTGCATCTACATTGTGAGTTTAATAGATGTCTGAGGACCAGATTACGCTTATATCTAACTCATAGCAAGTAGCACATTTTTAATGCATAATAAGTAGCATAAGAAATAATAAATATATTGTTTCTCAGGAATCAACTCCTCTACCTCAGTGGCAGGATCCACTTGTAAAGGCCATTGTATCAAAGTCAGACTTCAGCTTGATCACTAAATGTTTTCACTCATAAGGACAGTAAAAGTCTAGGAATTACAAGCAAAATTACAGCCACTGCAAATATTGGTGAGAGAAAGGTCTTTGTTTTGGATAAAGTGCAGTAGGACAGACTGACCTCTGGTAGAAAGTGATCAGCACCCACCAGTAGTCCTGGCACCTGGGTTGTGGTCAGTAGATAATACATTTGCCGACCGCGAGCCAAGGTGAAGTGGGAAACCCCAGGGATGAAGAGGACCACATATTTCTTGATGTCAATAACTACATTTATTTGAATTTAAGTTACTATCTAGTACAGTGCCATTATTTTATGGAGTCCAAAGGAAGAAGTATAATTAGCTTTCAACACAATGCTTTCTTACGAAAATTTTATTTTAGATATAGTGTTTTAATGTATATCATGCTGGTCTATTCTATAACTTTCTGAATACACAATATATTCTGTTTCACTGTTGGTTATAATGTATTATTTTTAGGACATTTTAAATGGCAAATAAACTGAACATACCTCGTAGCAGCAATGCAAATAATACACAGTCAAAGCCATATTTAACAGACAGCTACAGCAAAGCTTGGTCCATATCAAGCAATAGCACCTACAACACAGGTCCCTCCTGGCCTGCTGCATGGCTGATACACACTGAAACCCTCATGGCCTCTGAGGGATATCAGATTTCTGGAATTTTCTCTATGTGAAAAAATACACATTACAAATTTTTAAATGGAACATGCTCTCTCCTTTATTGTGATGAATTTAATAGACTTAAGGGTAGCTCTACTTCAATCAAATGGTGTGCAGATTTGTGGGACAATAATTAATTCTAAGGAAATTGATTCTAACAAGTTGAAATTTGTCACCGTGACAAGACAATCATTATTCTAAGGGATCTGCTGTCTGTACCTGGTAACAAACACCAGGCTTGCCATTAGGGACAGAGCAGAGTGAGGCAGTGCCATCGTGAGCACCCAGAGGGCAAGCTGCCTCTAACAACACTAATGGCAACACTGGTATAGCAGAGTGTGTGCCAGACTTGGTGCTGCATGGTTTGTACTACATTCTATAGCAATCTTCTGAGTGAAGAACCGCTGTCAGAACATTTTCTGGATGAGGACCTGAGGTGCAGGAAGGCTACGTAACTCACCGGGTACTCCACAGCTAGTAAGCAGAGGGGCAAAACTCAAAATTTAGCCGTCTGACTGCAAAGCTCAAGCGTGTCCCACACTGCTGTGCTGTCCCCTGGCAAGTTAGCGGGGGCCAGCAGCCGTTCTCTTTATGTGACAGGTGTTCATAAATTAGACGTTTGTGAGTTGGGAAGTCGTTGTGCCTCTTTGGCTGGCTATCAGAAGCGATCCTAATTCTCTCCAGGCTTCACTGTGGGACCAATCAATGCAGGTGCACTGGCATAGAACATCGGAGAGTGAGTGGTTGCAAAGCACTTGTTTTTTTATGTAGTCTCTCTAGAAGTGTTCAGTTTGTGGGCTTAAAAATATTTTTCAAATACAAAATTAATAGAGTATAGTCAAAATAAAAGCATCCTATCTAATAAAAGAGAAACATGGTAATTAGCCGTACATCTGCTACCCTTCCCATTGGCTAATCAGGGCGATATGCAAATTAACTGCCAGCCAAGATGGCGGCCGGCAGCCATGCACTGAAGTGAACAGGGAGGCTTGCTTGCTCCAGTGATGGCGGACTCCAATGTTCCCCGCCTGACTTGCCAGCCTCTCAGCTGCAACTCTAAGAAACTATGTTGCAAATATAGAAGCTAAACAAACCCCAGAAACCTGCTTTAGTCAGCTGGGCTTCAGCCAGCCGACTGCAACATTGTATCAATACAGAAGTTAACAAGGCCAGAAACCTGCTTTCAGCAGCCGAGC
>NW_005871281.1:429285-455482 GCF_000147115.1 Myotis lucifugus
CGCCAGCCTGAAAACGGCCCTCAGCCCCTCAGCCAGACTGGCCAGGCACCCCAGTGGGGAACCCCACCCTGATCCAGGACACCCTTCAGGGCAAAACAGCCAGCCCCCACCCGTGCACCAGGCCTCTATTCTATATAGTAAAAGGGTAATATGCCTCCCGACACCGGGATCAGCAGAGCCGCGAGGCCTCCCGGCACCAGGATCAGCGTGACAGGGGCAGCGCCCAAACCCCCTGATCGCCCTGTGGCTCTGTGTGTGACAGGGGGCGGGGCCACAACCTCCCTATCTGCCCTGCTCTGTTCATGACAGGGGAAGGCACCCCAACCCCCTGATCAGCCCTGCTCTGTGCCTGATAGGGGGGAGCTCCCCAACCCCCTGATTGCCCTGCGGCTCTGTGTGTGACAGGGTGCAGCGCCATAACCCCCTGATCGGCCTTGCTCTGTGTGTGACAGGGTGCAGTGCCCCAACCCCCTGATCGGCCCTGCTCTGTGGGTGATAGAGGGTGGCACCCCAACCCCCCCCCCACGGGCCCTGCTCTGTGTGTGACGGGGTAGAGCCATAACCTCCCCATCGGCCCTGCCCTGAGTGTGACAGTGGCGGTGCCCCAACCCCCTGATCGGCCCTGCTCTGTGGGTGATAGAGGGCAGGGCCCCAACCCCCTGGTCCTCCCTGCTCTGTGTGTGACAGGGTGCAGCGCCCCAACCCCCTGATTCGCCCTGCTCTGTGTGTGACGGGGTGGTGCCCCAACTCCCCTATCGGCCCTACTCTGTGAGTGACAGGGGGGAGCTCCTCAACCCCCTGATCGGCCCTGCTCTGTGTGTGACAGGGTACGGAGCCCCAACCCCCCTGATGGGCCCTGCTCTGTGCATGACAGGGGGCAGCGCCCCAACCCCCTGATTCGCCCTGCTCTGTGTGTGACGGGGTGGTGCCCCAACTCCCCTATCGGCCCTACTCTGTGCATGACAGGGGGGAGCTCCTCAACCCCCTGATCGGCCCTGCTCTGTGTGTGACAGGGTACGGAGCCCCAACCCCCCTGCTGGGCCCTGCTCTGTGCATGACAGGGGGCAAGGATATGTAATAATTGTGATTTATAATTTTATGTATTTATTTTTAAAATTTTAAATTAATTTTAGAGAGAGGAAGTGGAGAGAGAGAGAGAGAGAGAAACATCAATGCGAGAGAGAAACACTGATCGGTGGCCTTCTGCATGTGCCCCGATCAAACCCACAACCTGGGTATGTGCCCTGACCAGGAAGCGAACCAACTATGCTTTGGTGTACTGGACAACACTCCAACCAACCAAGCCACACCACCAGGACTAATTTTATTTTTAATAACAGATACAATTTATATTGAATGCAAATTAAAAAATATGTAAATTAAAAATTAAATTACCTATAACCTCAATATCCAGAGATTATAAGAAATAATATGTATATGTTTTGTATATCATTATGTTTTATGTTTATTTTTTCTATAAGTACATAGATTTATGTCAGGATATCTCAGAAGTAGTTTCTGGGATGAGACTAAAAGTTATCCCCTGACAGCAGTTTAACCCTATGGAAAACTGAAGCTGGTTGTTTTACCTACGAGTCACAATTAGCAGCTACCAATCATATCTGCTTAGAGATTTCTGTCTGTCTGTCTCTTGTATGGTATTAAATGACTCTTACAAGACAATAAATATGTTAATTATATTGTGTTTACTATTTCTTTATAATATTATCTTGTATGCTTGTTCCTCACCTCTGAATCCGCCCCCAAGAATAACAGCAATAATTAAATTATGCAACTTAGCATGAAATACATGACATAGGAATGGATGAGCTTCAAGGCTTCCCTTATTCTCATTCATCAATTCAAAAGTTATGTGTCATTTTGTTGTTCAAGTTGTCCAAGAACATTTACATACACAAAGCAGGAATTCCTGTTTCAGAGAAGGCCAGGCCCAGCCAGGCCTACAGCTAGAAAGCAAGGAACTCAGCCGGCTAGGGCCTGGGCTTCCGTGGCCTCTGCTCAGCTGCAGGTCCTGGAGCCTCACCCTCGCAGCAGAAACCCATGACAGGGTGTGGACAGGCACCGCAGATGGGCGTGGAGAGGCCCACAGCACCTCTCTGTGCTTCCTCCTCTGCCCACACACCAGCAGCAATGGTGGGGCCCCAGGCAGGACGTTGCTTCCACACCAGCAAGTGCACGACCAGCAGAACTTGTCCTCTGGGAAGACCCTGGCCTCTCCCTCTGACAATAGCCAGGCCAGCAGAGGGCCACTGTGAACTGCTTCAGCAGGTTCAAATCCAGGTCAATAGAGATATCTGTGCTTCAGGTTCAGCAGGTGCCTGAGTGAACCTGAAAGCAAAGACCCAGTGAAGACACTCAAACTTCACATGGTGGGCGGCACCGGCGATGATAAAAGAATCTGGAAGGCCCGGTGGTGCTCGCCATACTTTACATGGAGCATGACAACCACAAGCTCCCCAGAGTCTATCGGGGTATCTGCGTGGTCTCCATGCAAACCGCTGCCAGTGAAGCTGAAGGAAACAGACGTGCTGCCGAGGCACACAGCTCCCAGGGCCGGAGGGCTGCATGAGTGGGAGGCCGAGGCAGGCCCTGACACAGAGCCCTCTCAGTGTGTCCACATAGTGGGTATCTAGCATTTCCAGGGCCTTCAAAAACATTGTCTCTATACCAGCCATGGAGTTTCAGCTGTGAAAGGCTGCCAGGAGCCGCCAGGAGAGGTAGCTGCCCCTGGCTGCCAAGCCAGCCACTCTACCCACCTGGGAGGACAGCACAGACTGACTTGGTGTGTGTCCCCTTGGGCACATCTCCTCTCCCTCTCCCTTGACTTTCTCTTTCTTTTCATCTATTTTTGTTTGTTTGTTGTTTTTATTTTTGCTGTTGTTGGAGAGGGGAGATGGTTCTATTGAAATAAACACAGACCACCCAAACGGAAACACACACACTCATTCTCTGTTTTCCTCTCCTTTTCTCTCTCTTCCTCTCCCCACTCTTTCTCTCATGTCCTGAAATTCACTCATAATGTCTATTACCATTTCTTTGAGCAGATTAGATTAGATCATTCTTTATAATAAACTGCATGTTACATAGTAAATGCGTTCACATCACACCCTCTGGTGTGAAAGGGAAGCACACAGAGAAGAGAATCTCCAGGCCAGATGGTTTCAACTGTAATCACTTAAATAAAATCAAGGATGGCCTGAGAAGCCAGAAGAGCACTGAGCTACTTCTGAAAAAAAAATTCTCTGGAATATCAGTCAACAAAATTCAGCCAAATGGCCTTTTGAGCACAACTGTTTTCCAGCAAACACTACAGAGGGCTAAGATGAACACACCTCGCCTGTTGCCATAGGCTGGTCGGTGGTTACAGCCTCTGGGTTCCATAGCTCTAGCATAGATTAAATATTTTATCTTCAAGGAAATGTAATCAGAGAGGAGAATGAAGACTTGGCTTCATCTGATATTTGATTTACTTTCCCTGCCATTTTGATGAGCCACATTTTGGTGTTGATTTTCAATTCAACTGCTGTTGCAGCACCAGAATCCTGAATTATGAACAAAAAAGAGCAGTTTCATTTAGAAATAAATATTTATTCCAGCAGCTGTGGACTCGGGATTTAAATATCATGCTAACTTGCTGAATGCAAACAGACACAGCACGGAGTCAAGCGAGAAGCGAATGGCAGAAACACCTGTGTGTCCCCTCACTGGGTGCACAGTGTGGCGGATTTGTGGCTTACCTCTTGTTATCTGCCTGTTTCTTCCCTCCCCGACTTTTACTAGGAATCCTCCAACCACTGCACTTCCAGCTCTGCCCCTACAGACCAAGTGATTCCTTCATTCTCTTCATTTACTCATTTAATAAATATTCAGAATGGCTAGCGAGTACTATGCTCAGCTATGGAGATACAATAGTTAAAATAATTTATATTAGACAAATACATAAATGTAGTACTGAGCTAAGTGTTATTTTTTAGGGTATCTTTTGATAGCTGTTGGAGCAGAACATGGTATAATTAATTATGGGTAAATAATCAGTGGATGAGTAGAAATATAAACTGTAAATATATAAGAAAGCAAATTATAGACAGAGCTAGAGAAAAATCACAGGGTCTGGGAGGTTATCTGAGAAAGATAAAGACAAATAATCGGTTATCGCATAGGGATGACATGTGGCAGAAGTGGTGGGAGATGACACAGAAAGAGAAGGAGAGACCAGATTCTGAAGAACCTGGAGTGGAAGAGCTTGGTCTTTATGGTGGAGGTGAATCACCAATGACTGTGGTCAGATGAAGTGTGTTTTCCAGGATGATCACTCCAGTCAAGGATGGAGAATTTCTATTAGAAATCCAAGATTCTAGATTTTTTAAAAGATGTAGAAAAAAAGTTTTGTGACCACAGTTTTTGGTAACACATTAATTACCGAGATTGTAGCTTTTAAAAGTGACTCATTTTTAGTGAAATTACTGATGAGTACACTTCTTCACTCTACAGTTGGCTATAAGAAAATGAGGTTATTTTTGCATACCTTAACATTAAAGCAAGAGGTAATATAGTAAGTAGAATGCTCTGAATATCTGATTCCCTTTTGATCTTCCGTGATGATACTTATGATCAAACAAAGATACTAAACTAAAACCAGTTCTTAATGGAAAGGAACTGCTTATAGGAGGCATAATTTAGAGTGTCAGCTCAATCCTAGCCCCTTCTTTGGTAAACTTACCATCTCACAGCCCCTATATATTTGGCACAATAAGTAACCTATCCCCTGCCCTAGCCAGTTTTTCTCAGTGGGTAGAACTTTGGCCACAGGTTTCAGGTTCCATTCCAGTCAAGGGCACATGCCTCAGTTGCAGGATAGATCCCTGGCCCATCAGGGTCTGTCGGGGAGGCGACCAATTGATGTGATGTGTCTCTCTCACATCAATGTTTCTCTCTCCCTGTCTCTCCTCCTCCCTTCCACTCTCTAAAAATAAATGGGGAAAAAATCCTCAGGAGAAGATTAACAAAATCAAGGAAACAAAAAACTTATCCCCAAACCCTGTCTCCAAGTAATGGACAAATGATAGGCACATGACCTATGAATAATCAATCCTTTATTATTTTTCTAAACATGTTTTTATTTATTTCAAAAAGAGGGAGAGGGATAGAGAGATAGAAACAATGAGAGAGAATCCTCTATTGGTTGCCTCCTGCATGCCCCCTACTGGGGATCAAGCCTGAAACATGTGCATGTGCCCTGACCAGGAATTGAACAGTGACCTCCTAGTTCATAGGTTGATGTCCAACCATTGAGCCACACTGGCCAGGCCAAGCCTTTAAACTGGCCTAATACACCTAACTGCTTGACTTGGTAGGAAACGCTACCTTGCCACCCAAACCATAATCTATGGAGAAGTGTCTTTGGTATCACTTGGTAGCTTGTTAGAAATGCAAGATCTCAGGCTCCATCCAAGACTTCCTAAATCAACCTACATTTTACCAAGACTCCCAGATGACTCATATTTATATCAAATTTTAGCAGGTTTGACTGTCTTGAGAATTTAAATTAAAAAACGTGAGTTAAAAACTGGAAAAAAACAGACACATGCAAAATATTACTATGTTCATGTTCATGGCCAATTAGTTCTATAGAAACCCCCTGACTACTCCTGCAACTGAGGTGTCTGTAGCTACTTCAGGTCTAGACTCTCCTTCCAGTTCCAGGTGTTCAGATTCCTCCTGCAATATATCTGCTCTTAAATTTCCATGCAAGGTCACCTCTTTCATGTAGATATGTACAATGAACTCCCTACTCTTTGAACCAGCTTGAGATTCTTTGTTTCCTACAACAAAAGTTGCCAACATAAAAGACTTTGCAGTAGCACTCACTGAGGAGTTAGCAGATACAAAGCTCCAATTCGATCCCTAAGAGGAACAATTTCTCTTGTGCATAACATTGGCAGCAATGTGTTTCCCCAGCCAGAGCTGGTCCGCCAGGGAAAAGCAGATCACTCCCATTAGGACGTGCATTGATTCCTCAGGCAAGCAGAATGGCGCTTCCTCTACAAAAAAGGGTCATTGACTCCTGACCTGTACGAAGGGAAGAAGCCTTGTCCACAGGAGATGGTCCTGCGTTTTTACAGGCAGAATTGGCAATCTTTGCTGATGCTTCTCTAGGGAGGAGGAGAGGAGGTTTAATGTAGATATTCCTATTTTAAATTCAGGAAGTTTGCCTTTTTACCCAAGACCCTTGCCAGGAAAGTCTGTCTCTTTATTAACATTTTCTCTTTTGTTTTCATAAACTTCTTTAAAAAAAGTAGTATCCCCCATAAACACTCTGCCCTGCTTCATTGCATGATATCTGGCCTCAAGCAAGTGGTTTAACCTTTCTGCTTCTTTATTTCTTTATTTATAAAGGGAAGACATAAAAGCCTGTCATCTCTCCTATATGACAGCATGCCATAATCCAAACCAATTATATATATAATATACCAGTATATATAATATATATAATTACATATATCTAATTTTCAATGTTAGTTATATAAATGCAAGATAGTCCTAATATCCTGGGGTGTCTTAGTACTCTTTTCAATATTTTTTAGAAGTGGAATGTTTTGTTGAGAGAAAATATTGCGTTCTAAATAAATAAAAGAGTTTTTGGTCTGTTTGAATTAGCTGCATGGTGATTTCCTGCTGGATGATGTGAGGAATTTATACTTTAAGCCCTATAACTTTAAGCCCTATAACTAAATGCATGAAGAACAATGTGAAAATCAGATTTCTGTATAGCTTGAGACATCATATACTCACCTCCTGAACTATATATCAGCAACAGGGCAGAAATAGAAAGGTCTCAGTATATATATAACACTACAGGGTATGTGCTAATTGATTGTTGAATTAGTGTTATTGAAGCACAAATACCTCATCAATTAGCTCTGCCTAATGAAAGTCAGCGAGAACTTCGCTCTGCCTAATGATGGTGGGGAGAGAGAAGTGAGGTTATAATTGATCTATGCTATTAAGAAATAGTAGGAAATTGCACCCTGGCCGGTGTGGCTCAGTTGGTTGAGCATTGTCCCATACACTGAAAGGTCGCAGTTTGATCCCTGGTCAGGGCACAAGCCCGGTTGTGGGTTTGATCCCTGGGAGGGGTGCATGCAGTAGGCAACAGATCAATTTCACTCTCACATTGATGTTTTTCTCTCTCTCTTCTTCTCTCTTCCTTTCACTCTAAAATAAATAAAATCATGTCCTCAGGTGAGGATTAAAAAAAGCAACAAGAGAAATAGTAGGAAATTTTATGAGAAATAAGTAAGCAAAGAGTGTTCCATGCAAGAAGCATAGGTAAGTAAAGTCACAGTGGTGAGTGAGTGGCTTCAAAAGCATCACATAGTCTGATAAGATTGGATCTTAATTTATGAGGGAAAATAAGTCAGAGTAGCTTAAAAAGTAGAAAAGCTAAAAAAAAAAGATAGGTTGGGGCCAAGTTGTAAAAAGCTTTGACTTTCATGAAACTCTATTTTTACAATACATGTTTAATAAAAGAAAACAAAATGGCTAAATATTTACTTTAGAAGAATCTCTGTGGCAACCAGGTCAAAAGAGTTTGCTAGATTGTCTCCTTTTGCTCCTGCGAGTCCACAGACCATTTTGTCATCCTGCTCCCCAGTTCCCGGGAATCTGACCTGCATAGATTGCATCAAATATGTTGCCATGACTGCTGGTTTTGGTAAGACTACATCAATGGGCGGCCCCAGCAGGAGATTGGACGGGTGGAAGAGAGTGCCGCTGAGCTATGCTTGGCCTTCCTTCTGGGTCATTTCTTTGCCTTTTCCTTTCCCTCATATATTTATTTATTCATCATTTACATCAGTGTGGATCAAGCCTTTTAATTTTATTCAATGGGGTTGTAATCTGCTACCATCGTATTTATTTTCAAGTTGTATTTTTAGGATCTTGGCTTTTGAGGGTCCTTCAAGCTCTAATGTCCTCTTGACATGTCCCTCCTGACTCTGAGGCTCAACACAACATTCTAGATTCCTCTTCTGTGACTAGTGCCCCAGCTCTAGAATTGGTCATTTCTCCATGGAGATCTGGTTCCTCTTAGTGATTCAGGGGTGCTTATTGCTGTTGGGATGCATCTAGGCCCTATCAGCAAATACACCCAAGGAAAGTCTGCCAGTTTATACTGACAACTCCACATCTAATCTAAGACCACAGCATTCATTTCAGTCTTCCCCTTTCTATATGTTTAATTCCCTTCTCCAACCTGACTGCCATTTTTCTTAGTATATACTCATTTGCACAATCCTAGAATATATAGAAATTAGTTTCAGAATTAATAACTAATATTACTGAGAAAAGGAAACCTACTCAGGTTTAGGGAATGAAGGTACCTTTCTGCTGTCACTGATCCTGGAATATTGTACCATTTCTTATTGGCTTCCCTAAAACTCTGTGATAGGTTTGCTAACAGGATTTTTATTAAACATTCTTTAAGTATCCAATCGGATCCTGCCCTCTCCTCTTTACTGGGTCAACAACTGATAAAATGTGTAGAGTGACTGCTTCCCAGGGCTTTAGAATATGTAGGAAGAGTCAATCTGCCCAAGTTCTTCTCTCCCTGCAGGCTTTGAGCACTGTGTCAGCACCAATGGATTTATCCAGCTTCTGACTTAATCACGAACACAACTGTAGTGAGCCATGCCAGAACCTCATATTATGAAATGTATGTAGACAGAGATCTAGGAAAAGTCATACTCCATTACACACTTTAGAGAAATAAGTACATAATGGTTTAAACTAGCTAGTTATATTCACTCTAATTAATAACATTCTATTATTTGTGTTCTCCACTTATACCTGGTCCAGGGGTTACATGACAGTTCTTCCATAGCTACTTCTCATTGGCAAGACTTATAAAGAAACACAGAGCACTTCTGCAAGAAGCCATGTCATGATGTGGCATAAACACATTTTTGGCTGGTGTAATACTGTGATTTATAATAAGAAATATATACTTGGTCTTCATGCCTATTACAGTCACATGGTTCTAAGTACTTTGAAATTTCCTGTGATGAGACCAATAAAGGTATCTTGGTTGTCAGTGGAATTTTCAGTCCCACTCTCTTCCCACCCTCACCTCTTAGAAGAGGAGAGGAGCTGAAGATTGAGTTCAATCACCTATGATCAATGATATAATCAACCATGCTTACATTAGAAAATCTCCATTAAAACCCCAAAGAGTTCTGAGAGCTTCAAGGTTGGTGGACACATGGAGATACAGGGAGAGAGACATGGAAGAGGCTGTAAAACTCCACATCTTTCCCTAACCGGTTTGGCTCATTGGATAGAGCGTCGGCCTGCGGACTCAAAGATCCCAGGTTCGGTTCCGGTCAAGGGCATATACCTTGGTTGCGCGCACATCCCAGGTGGGGAGTGTGCAGGAGGCAGCTGATCGGTGTTTCTCTCTCATTGATGTTTCTAACTCTCTATCCCTCTCCTTTTCTCTCCGTAAAAAATCAATAAAATATATATTTAAAAAAAAAACAAAAAGCTCCACATCTTTTTTTTCCATACTTTGCCCTATGTATCTTTTCATCTGGCTGTTTATTCGTATCCTTTAATATCCTTTGTAATAAAGTGGTAATCTAGTGAGTAAACCAGTTTCCCGAGTTCTCTGAGCTGCTCTAGCAAACTAATTGAATCCAAGAAGGGGTGTGTGAAAACTTCTGACTTATCGCCACTTGGTTAGAGGCACAGGTAACAACCTAGATTTGCAATTAACATCTGAAAGTGAAGGGCAGTCTTATAGAACTGAGCCCTTAACCTAAAATCTGATGTTATCACCGAGCAGATGATCCCAGCATTGGGTTGAATTGCAGATGCCTCACTGGTGTTAAATAACTGCTGGGTGTTGTGGGGAAAAACAACCACACATTGAAATTGTGTGCAGAATTGTATCTGGAAGACCTAAAATTTATCTAGTATCAACTTGAATATACACATTTACCATTATGAGTGTTCATAGACATTTATGGAAGGAATCACAATTAGAGCTGAAATGTTAAAGCTCAGAAAAAATAGTTAGTTGAGTAACCAATGTTTGTATTAACCACAACATTGATTAAAAATAATATATTGATTATATACTGGAAAACAAGAAATTTCTTACCCCTACACCTGAGAATTTAAAGTGGTACAAAATTTCTTAAAGGAAATTTGATTATTTTACACTGCATTTGGTATAAATTGCTTATAACATTTGATTTAGAAACAAACTGTTCTCTGGTTATTCTTTAAAAATGAATAAGTAAGAAGTGACTTAAGAGGTTTGCATTAAATAATTTTTATCCCATCATATGTTTAATAATTAAATCTTGAAAACTTGTGAAAATATTTAATATTGATAGATTGCCTAAATCTACTTTGATGAAGCTTTTATAAAGTTATACCTTGATCCAATAAATAATGGTGGAGAATTAATTACAACATATTTTTTTAAAAAGCAGGACATGAAATGAGAAATTTATGTATTGATTTATATTAAGAAATATGGACCCAAATCCATTAGAGTTTAAAAAGTAATGTTATAAAATGTAAGCTAAAAATAAATTGGCCAGTTTGGGGGAATCCTAATGAACCAAATTATTATTTTGAAACACAGGAAATTAACGGGAAAGAATGAAAATTTTGTCTACATGTTTAAATTCATAATATACCAGTAAATAACCAAATGGAAGTGAGGAGGTTCTTTATAGAAGCATCCCAGGCAATGCATGAAGAAAAGTAATAAAATTGGGTTATCCCCATTTTACCACACTTAATAAATTATTAGTGGATCTCAGCATTGTTTCTCAATGGCTACTAGTATCACAAAATAAGCGATAACTAGACATTATGTATGCTTTAATAGAGAAATACATTCTGTAAGTATTTTTACTCTCTCAAAAATATTGACATTGCATCTGGTCAAACCTTTTGACCCAAATATTATTTAGAGGAAACACGAAGGCAGAGGAGCATATCAATTCACACTTTGATGATACAATCACTTTACAATCTCTACAGAAATGTTTCTAAAATTGCAAGAGAATTAGAAGTATTGGAGAGAAGCACATATAGATTATTTATATTTTGATTCAAACTGTTAAAATTTAAGACATAAATCCATTGGACAAATTGACTAGATATCTGATGGTATAAAAATATTGTCTTTTGTTTTTAGTTGAATAATGGTCTAACGGTATGCTAAAAACAGAATTCTTATTTTTTACTGAAATAAGTACAGATAAAATATGATATCTGGAATTTGCTTTAAAATAATTTTGTAGGGGGATAAGTAGTTAGGGGTATAGGGAAAACAAAACTAGTTGAAATTGAAAAACTGGATGTTGGGTAGTTGGAGGTTAATTACACTAGTATGGCTAATTTTGTATACAATGGGAATTTTCTATAATAAAAACATAAAAACAAATGAGCAACAAATGTATAAGGTGAATATAATTTACATAGTAATTCACTAGAGAAAGTAAACGAATGAAAACACCTCTTGTTTTCCTCAAAATCAACAAAAATTGCTTTTTTGTAATCTACATGGTTATAAACATTTTCTGACTCTGGAATTTCCAACAGCCAAAACTTCATTGGCATTTGTTATCCTGCCATTCCTCTACCAAAAGTCTAGGCAAACCAAGAAACTCAGAAAAATTATTATAGGACTTATCATGACCAATTTCGAATATCATAAAGTTGGCTGTCTTGCATCATAATTTATAACTAATTAGTGTTGACACACAGGAAGACCACCAATGTTATGATATTATACTTTTAAAATATTTTATTGATTTTTAGAGAGAAAGGAAGGAAAAGGGAGAGAGAGAGAGAGAAACATTGATGTGAGAGCAAAGCATTGATTGGTTGCCTCTTGTGTGTTCCCTACCAGGGGAACAAGCCCTAGTCCCTTCTGTGCATGGGATGACACCCAACCAACTGAGTCACACTGACCAGGGCTATCATTCAAATTTTAACCAACCAATTCAATGAATTTTCTTATTGATTTTCTTTCTTTTCTTTTTTTTTAATCCTCACCTGAGAGTGTTTTTTATTGACTTTAAAGACAGAGAAAGAGAAAGAGAGAGATTTGAGGAAGAAACGTTGATCAGTTGCCTCCCATATGTGTCCCAACTAGGGATGAACCTGAGACCTAGGTATGTGCCTTGACCTGGAACCCAAGGGCAACATTTTTGATGTAGGGGACCAACTGAGTCAACCAACAAGCACCTTACTGGTTTTCTTTTATAAGAATTTTGCAACTAATTCTCTTGAATTTCTAAGATACATATTGATAGCATCAGCAGTACTAAAAACTTTTCTTTATCTTTTTTTTGTAATGCATACTTTTTAATTTTTACATTTGTCTGCTTGAAGTGTTGATAAATATTAGTGAAGACAATAGCCATTTTTGTTTGTTCTTCATAACTAGATTTTGGTTTGAGAGACTATATCATTTATAATTTTTAAAAAATTTTTAAAATTTTTATTGAGATATAAATGACATATAACAGTACATTAGTTTCAGGTGTACAACATGATTCAATATTTGCATATGTTGCAAAATGATCACCACAATAAGTCTAGTTAACCTCTGAGACATTATACATAGTTACAACACAAATATTTTTCCTGTGATGAGGACTTTTAAGGTTTACTCTCTTGGCAACTTTCAAATATGCTATACAGTATTATCAACTACTAGAGGCCCAGTTCATGAAATTTGTGCACTTGGGGAGGTCCCTCAGCCTGGTCTGTGCCCTCTCGCAGTCCAGGAGCCCTTGGAGGATGTCCAACTGCTGACTTAGGCCTGCTCCCTGCCAGCTGTGAGCCCGGCTTCTGGCTGAGTAGCACTCCCCCTGTGGGAGCACACTGACCACCAGGGGGCAGCTCATGTGTTGAGCGTTTGCCCCCCGGGTGGTCAGTGCGGATCATAGCAACTGGTCATTCTGCTTTCGGTCGATTTGCATATTAGCATTTTATTATATAGGATACTTTTAAACAAAATTTAATATTTCAAAAGTAATACTTAGTATATTAATTATAATATTACTTTTAAGGACATACACATTTTCTACTGTTTTTGCAGATGGCTTAATTTTAAATAAGAAGATGTTTCTCTCTCATCGATGTTTCTAACTCTCTATCTCTCTCCCTTCCTCTCTGTAAAAAATCAATAAAATATATTTTTAAAAAAACCCATCATCATCATCATCATAAAAACAAATAATCAAGTGTCAACCACCTAATTAAGGAATATATTATCTTTAAAACCATTTCAAATGCCCTTTCATCACCTATGTGGTTATTGTTTTGTTTTACATTATTTTTTAATTATAGATTTTGTTTATGCTTATTAAAATACTGAAAAACATAATAGAAAATGAGAAACCTGCAATTTTACCACCTAGTCATGAAAACTCTTAACCTTTTGTACATTTCCAATGTTTTAGTGTATGTGCATATGTTTATGTGTTTGCAAAATATAATCATACTATTTTACCTTGGGATTTTTTAAATATTTATAAAAGTTTACCATTAAACTTGGTGCACATCCACTGTTTTGTTTATATATTTATAAAACATAATCATTCTATTTTAACTTGGTATTTCAAAAATATTTATAAATTATTTGTTATTATAAATGTTATTATTAAATATTAATTCTCTATGAACATCTTTGATTATTTTCTTATAAATGGTTTTTGGTAGTGATAATAGTGGATATGGGTACATTTCTAGTTTTAAGTATTCCTAAATAGCTTTTAAAAATAGTTAAACCAACTTACATTTCAACAATGACATATTTTGCAATTCATTATATACTAATTTTACATAAAATTTAGGTGTTCATAATTCATATATTATATGATTTTAAAGACATGAATTTGAAATATTCACACTACTTTCTTAGACAATAGACAAATTGCTGTTTATTTTACTTTCTATACTTTTTACTTTGTTGTTCTGTATTTTTATTCAACATTTTAAAAATTCATAGTTAATAAATATCATTTTCTTATTAAAGACTAGAGGCCCAGTGCACGAAATTCGTGCATGGAGTGGGGGGGGGGGCGTCCCTCAGCCCGGCCTGCACCCTCTCGCAATCTGGGACCTTTTGAGGCATGTCTGACTGCCGGTTTAGGCCCGATCTTGCAGGGATCCCTATGGATCAGGCCTAAACTGGCAGTCGGACATCCCTATCACAATCTGGGACATCTGGCTCCTAATTGCTCACCTGCCTGCCTGATTGTCCCTAACCACTCTGCCTGCATGCCTGATTGCCCCTAACTACTCGCCTACCTGCTTGATCGCTCCTAACCACTTGCCTGCCTGCCTGATCGCCCCTAACCACCTCTGGCTGCCTGCCTGATTGACCCTAACCACTCGCCTGCCTGTCTGATTGTGCCTAACAGCCTCTGCCTGCCTGCCTCATTGCCCCTAACTACTCTGCCTGCCTGCCTGATGGCCCCTAACCACTTGCCTACCTGCCTGATCGCCCTGGTCTCTGGTCATTCTACCGTTTCCGTCTCTGGGTTTTTATTATATAGGATTAAGTAGTACAAACCAAACTGAAAAATCAATTAAAGTCTTTATGCTTTCAAATTCTTTGTTAAATGGCACATTCCTGGGATATATTTTAGGTCCAACTTTCCAAAGTTAACTGAAATTTTACAGGAGATATCAAACCAGGTGCACTTGCGCAGTATGTCTGTACAATACATCATGCTTGTCTATTTTAAAATTCCATTCCACCTTTTTTTTTCTTAAGTCAGACATGCTGAGAACCAGAGAACAAAGTTAAAACGACAGATATTATTAAATGTCTGGCTGCTCCAGCTAATGGGGCTTAGAATCTCATGCATTTCTAGTTTCAGCTGCCAGTTCCCAAGCAAGTGGGTCTGTTGATAAAGGGTGGCTTTGACAGGGAAGAAGGGAGAGAGGCAATATGATTTGGGGAAATGTACAGATTTAATGGAAAGTATTTTTAGAGCCAAAAGAGAAATGTCTTCAGAGCTTCTTTTATGCTTCCCTTAAGTTGATTCCATAACCACCTTCCTTATCAAATATGGCTGGAGGAGGTCAAGAGAAGAAACCAGCCCACCCAGTGATGCAGAACAGACTTTCTGAGATCGAGAGTGTCAGATGGTTTGACAAAGAAGTTTGGGGAGGGGTATGGGTATAATGATTCTTTAGAAGATTTTTTTGATCTCATGTTTTTAGCATTTTATTACAGTAATTTTGTTTTTTGGACCTGACACCCAGGCACTTTATAGTTCAAAATACAAAGTACATTGAATACTTGACATGAAAAAGAGGTTATTTTGGAAAAGCTTAATTTAGCCTTATTAGCGCAGCCCACACCTGGAGATTCTCCATGCACACAGGGACTCCACCATGAACATGTTCTGCCATGAACATCGCCCCATGACCCATTGGACCTCAGCAAGATATGCTGACCTGGCTCAGTCGGTCCTCTGACACTCACCTGAGCACAAGTCTCCAATGTCTGGCTGGCCTTTGGGCCATGGTTCTGCGTCTTTTCCATGGCTGCATTGCACAATCTCTATTCCTTTTCTACTCTCCACTTCTCTTTTCCCACACACAATCCATCCTAATGCACTTCTTAAGTAATTATTCTCAACCGTTGTTAAGTTTAGCCTAGCCCTGAATGATTGATTATTTTAACCTCTTAGAGACACATAAAGATTCTATGCAGCGAAATTTACCATAGCCAAGATCTAGAAACATCCAAAATGCCCATCAGTAGATGAGTGGATAAAAAAAAGCTGTGGTACATTTACACAACGGCATGCTAGATACCCGTAAAAAAGAAGAAATTTTACCTTTTGGGACAGCATGAACAGGCCTGGAGAGTATTATGCTCAGTGAAATAAGCCAGTCAGGGAAAGACAAGTACCATATGATCTCACTTGTATGTGGAATATAATGAACAAATATAAACTCATGAACAAAATCGAACTAACACATGGATTCATGGAACAGCCTGACAGCTGTCAGAGGGGAGGGGAGAGGCGGGTACTGGGTGAAAAAAGGTGAAAGGATTAGCCAAAGAACATGTATGCATAACCCATCGACACAGACAATAGTGTGGTGATGGCCAGAGGGAAAGGGGCACAGGGGGAGGAAATGCGGACATCTGTAATGGTGTCAACAATAAAAATAAGGACACGATTATGCTTAAGTCATTGAGAAGTAGGGTGAGCACAGCACTTTTTCGCCTCCCTGGGTGCACTGGCAGCCAGACCCTGCCTTGGCCTGGGCAGGCATGCCCACACCACCCTGTAGTTCCTGGACTCAGATGCCTCCTGTGCAAGGACCTGGGACTCTCTCTTCCAGTCAGGCTTAACCTGACTTATACCTCAATAGCTCTCTCCCGGCCTCCCTGCCCTTATGTAATCTCATGCAGGAAGTCGGATTTAATAAAGAGAAAGCAGGACAGGGGGTTTAACTTCATCATCTTTTGCTTTGTACTGCATCACAAACCTTCTCTAAATATCTTGGATTCAATGGAACATGTGAAGGAATGTAAGAAATGCTAGGGAGGCATTTGGGTAGGTGAGATGTAAAAATAATCAAACCTCTTTCCTTTCTTGACATCTAATTTAATTCCATTTGTAGGCAACTTCACTTCAGACATTTAGATAATTTTACATAAGGATTTTCAAAAGGCCTTAACAACAAAACTCAGCAATTACTGGGACTTTTCTTAGATGGCTTGAGTTTAGAAGCTAACTATATCTGTATTTTGAAGATATGTTAATAACACACTGAAATTTGATATTCAACACACAGCAGTTGGGTGGCAATAGAATTAGGTGTAGTTGCACAGATCTGAGTGTGACTTATAAAACATCTTCCCCAGAAAGTTCTTCTAGCTGAGCTGCTGAATTTTCTGCAAAGCTGTTCTACACAGAGTTGCAATTTTAAAAGGACTTAAGTCTTAAACGTAACAACCTTTGCAAAATTTTATTTTGTTATTATTTTATTTAAAAGATATCCACAATACACTACTTATGGAGGCGAATACAAAACAGTAGACACAATAGAGCCTGAGTCTTTCTAGAATGTCTAGAGCAGTGGTTCTCAACTTTCCTAATGCCACGACCCTTTAAGAAAGTTCCTCATGTTGTGGTGACCCCCAACCATAAAATTATTTTCGTTGCTACTTCATAACTGTAATTTTGCTACTGTTATGAATCGTAATGTAAATATCTGATATGCAGGATATATTTTCATTGTTACAAATTGAACATAATTTAAGCATAGTGATTAATCACAAAAACAATATGTAATTATATATGTGTTTTCCGATGGTCTTAGGCGACCCTGTGAAAGGGTTGTTCGACCCCCAAAGGGGTCGCGACCCACAAGTTGAGAACTGCTGGTCTAGAGGATCCTTTTAGGTTCTTTTAGAGAATGAAAGAGAGAAAATTATATTTGGATCCAATGAGATATAATGGAAGGTTCTGATCTACATTGTATATACGCAGTCTTTAATACTTGTAGGCATTGATAAAACACCACATTTCTGTATAAATAATAACTACTTATGTTATTCCTAAATCCTAAGACATTTAGGGACCAGTTCCAGCCTGCATAAATATATATATATTTTTTACAGAGAGGAAGGGAGAGGGATAGAGAGTTAGAAACATCGATGAGAGAGAGAAACATCGATCAGCTGCCTCCTGTACACCCCCTACTGGGGATGTGCCTGCAACCAAGGTACATGCCCTTGACTGGAATCAAACCCGGGACCCTTCAGTCCGCAGGCCAATGCTCTATCCACTGAGCCAAACCGGTCAGGGCCAGCCTGCACATATTAAACATAACAGTAGGGTAGAGGTTTCCCTCCCAGTGTTGTGGACAGTTGTGTTGAATCTGTACTTACATGTATTTCATTTTTGATCAAGTATATACAATAGGTATTCCATTTTCTACATTTTGAAAGTAAGGAGCCTAAATTACATGGAATATCTTTCTCTCTCCCTGATCTTCTTTCAAGCAACTAGTAAAGCAATAGCAAAACACTTGCATTGATTATTATATGCTAGGTGCTATGAACATACTTTGTTGCATTATATTATTTTTTTAAAAAAGCCTGCCTGTGCCACAAGCATCAAAATGTTTTGCCTGAAGTAGTCCTATTGAGGCAATGTGATCTAATAGGACAGTCAGGCTCATGCACTTTTGCCTCTGTGTGAAGCAGCAGAGATTAGGGGAGTTGGTGGAGAACATCCTGAAAGAACAATATTAGCACACAATGCCTAACTGAAGGATAAGGCACAAAGACAAGCATGCCTGGAATGCAGCAGCTCGGGGGCGGGAAACATTGAATGTCTTAATTTCGCTGTCTACTAAAAAATGCAAATATCAAGAACAAAATTGCGCTTTGGCTGGTGTGGCTCAGTTGGTTGAACATGATGCACTTAATTACACATGATTTAACAAAGTTGTGTCATCAATGTGCCTGGTGGTAAAAATACTATAATATCTGAATATTTTTATGACTTAATGCAGCCGTGGGCAAACTACGGCCCGCGGGCCGGATCCAGCTCGTTTGAAATGAATAAAACTAAAAAAAAAAAAAAGACCGTACCCTTTTATGTAATGATGTTTACTTTGAATTTATATTAGTTCACACAAACACTCCATCCATGCTTTTGTTCCGGCCCTCCGGTCCAGTTTAAGAACCCACTGTGGCCCTCAGAGTCAAAAAGTTTGCCCACCCCTGAAATGTGATAGAGCCAAAAAAAATGTATGCTATGCTTATATGAGGAAATAGATACACACAGGCATTTAGATTAATAATACTCATTAATAAAGCTTTAACATAGAAATTTAATAATTTTAAATAGCACAATTATTTAAATATACAATTTACCAATCTGAAATAATGTTTTAATAATAAAACCATCCAGAATTAATTTGTAAAATTGAAACCACAGTAAATTACAGATGATGATATATACCCATGTATAACTGCAAAAATTGATAGATGTTGGCTTTTATACTTTTATATCTTAAACTTTTAAGTTAAATATACAGAATTATACAGATAAATCTGAAGCCACTCTTTACTCCCTTTAGTTCCATCCCTTCCTTTTTTTAACTCAAAAGCAAATATTGATGTGTTCATGTTTCGCATAATTTTGGTCCATGTTTTAAAACTGTTACTATATATTTTCAACCCATCTGTGTGTGTGTGTGTGTGTGTGTGTTTATTTGTGGAATTTTTACAGTTTCCCTTTTTCATTTAAACATATTTTTTAGATAAATTTAAGTTAATACAACAGTTCTATTTTAATTATTTAAATTAAGTCTATTCACTTTATGAACACAGCACATTTATCTAGTCCTTTACTAATGTTTCTTTTGTCAATTAGAAGGATATTTGTAATATGTTTTACGAGATATACTTTATCAGTTAAGGAATTGTTCTATTTTTTTTTTCTGAGAATGTTTTTCACTGATAACTATCCCTTAAATGTTATTATATATATTCAATCTTGGGCTTCTTTAATTTATATTAACTTATTCCTGCAACCAAGAGAACCAGTAGTTAGTTCAAAAACAAATACCATTGCTGATCATTTTCAGTGTTATATAGCAGAAAACTTTAATAAGTATTAGATTCTATAACAAATTTCCAAAAATAGGTCTTACTTTAAAAAATAATAAACAGCTTTATAGGGATATTATTTAAACACTATAAACTTTACTCACTTTAAAGTGTTTTGATGCTTTTTAATATATTTACAGAGTAGTGTAACCACCACCACAATTATGTTAGATCATTTGTATTACCCTAAAAATAACATTGTACCCATTAACATTTTAATTTGTTAAAATTAAACAAGTTCTTTCTCTTCCACCCACAAAATTCCTAGATAGTCCTAAGCAACCACTAATATATTTTCTCTTTCTATAGATTTGTTTATTCTGGACATTTCATATCAATAAGATCACATAATATACAATATTTGTTGCTGACTGCTTTCACCAAGCAGAATATTTTATGTGTTAGATTCACTCATGTTGTAGAATGTATCTGTACTTCATCCTCTGCTATTACCAAGTACATTTCATGAATATGCATTCAACATGTTATATATTCATTCCTTCATTGATAGATATTTGGAATGTTTTCACCTTTTGTCTATTGTAGTTCAGGTTGCTATGAACATTTGTGTATAAGTTTTTGTGTGACATGTATCTTCATTTATCTTGAATGGAGACAGGAGTGAAATTGGTGGGCCATATGGTAACTCCATGCTTAACACTTTGATGAATGGCCAAACTGTTTTCCAAATGGCTGCTTCGTGTTACATTCCCACCAGCAATGTATGAGAAAGTTCCAATTTCTTCCCATCCTGGTCAAGACTCTTTATTACAGCCATCCTAGTATTTATGAAGTGGCATCTCATTTTATTTTTTGCTAATGACTGATGAGATTGAGCATCTTTTCATGTGCTTAGTTATCATATTTAATCTTCTTTTGAGAAATGTTTATTCAAATAGTTTTCCCATTTTTAAATTAAATTGTCTTTTTATTATTGAACTAGAGGCCCGGTGCACAAAATTTGTGCATGGGTAGATTCCCTCTGCCTGACTGGCGATCAGGGCCGATCAGGGCCATCTTGCCCAGTCCCGATTGGGGCCAATCAGGGCCAGTGGCCAGGGAGAAACCGTGGGAGGGTTCCAGGGCATGTCCAGCCCCATCTCACCTAGTCCCGATCGGCTGGACCCCAGCAGCAAGCTAACCTACCGGTTGGAGCATCTGCCCCCTGCTGGTCAGTGCACATCATAGCGACCGGTCAGTCCACTGCTTGGTCAGACACTTAGCATATTAGGCTTTCATATATATAGATTGTAACTCACAATGCGGAATGCTCAGCATGCACTTTCCCTCCAGCCCCTGGTCTTGGAGACCTCATGTCCTTCCTAGGCTCTGCTCACCCTCTTCAGGTGCCACACGAAGTAAATTGCATCGTGTGTGTGGAAACCCTTTGCAGGCTCCTGTGTGTGTCTTTACTTCGCTGCAGTTCTGATTACCCCAACATAAGGAGAGACACCCTCATTATCAGGTAACACCATCGTGGTAAGACCCCTGCTCAGCCTACTGCAGTGGTTTTAAATAGGCCATCGATCGCCCTAGATGGTTTGGTTCAGTGGATAGAGCCCCAGCCTGTGGACTGAAGGGTCCTGGGTTCGATTCTGGTCAAGGGCACATTCCTGGGTTGTGGGCTCAATCCCCAGTAGGGGGCATGTGGGAGGCAGCAGATCGATTCTCTCTCATCATTGATGTTTCTATCTCTCTCTGCCTTCCTCTCTGAAATCAATAAAAATATATTAACAAAAATAAAAATAAATAGGCCATGAATTAAACGTCACTGCTCTCCATCCATCCAGTCCCCTCACACCCTCTTTTGTTGTTGCCGCACCCCCTCCCCACCCCTCTCCCCTCTCCACTCCCCCACACACACTGCTGGGGTCTGTAAAATGGGGTCAGGATTTCTACTTCAACCAAGGGCGATGTTTCTGCACGGCCCTCCTTCCCCGCCCATCTCTGTCCCCAGTCCTGTGGGGTCTCTCCCTCCCTCCCCTCCATCTAGCTTGGTGAGCCCTGCTCTGCCCCCTCCTCCTACCACCTCTTGTCTGCAGCCTCCCCCTTTCTCCTCCAGGGGCAGAGCTCCCCAAAGGCTGGGCGGGGGCAGGGTGAGGCTGTGCAGGGCAGGGCTGTGTGGGGCGGGGCGGGGTTTTGCAGGGCGAGCCCAGGTGGGGCCTTGGAGGAGAGCTGGGTGATGGGTCATGGGGGGTTGGGAGAGGAGAGGGAGCGACGTGGAACCTGTCCCCTAGGAGAGACATCGGGCTCCTCTGCTGCCCCCACCCATCAGCTTTTCTAGGCCCCTGCGCAGCTGTCACCCTCTGCCCCTCACTGCCTCCTGCTTCCTTTCAAATTTTGGACTTGTTTTCTCCAACTCAGCCTCGCCTCCCACTCTGCTGTGTCCCTGGGATTCCAAGGCCAATGAATGCCTGGCCTGTCACCCCGTAATGGTGCTACCCACTCTCCTGTAGTTAGTGAAACTTATCAAATAAAAAGAAGCATCTCAGAAGATAATAAGTTGTGCACTGAGAACACCACAGGCTGCTAATGACCATGCCAGCCTCCGGCACCACCGGGTCCCTCCTGGCTCCTGCCCCCTCCCGCCTCTGCTCAAGGCTTGGGCCAAACCCTGGGAGCTTCCTGACTGCTGTCACCTCACACCTTACTTTCCAGTCCAGCCCGTTAGCCCCCGCAGCGGGGGTAAGCCCCTCGCCTGCTGTGCACGGGCCCCAGGGGCGTGGCGGAGGCCGGTGCCACGGGCTTCCATCTTTGCTCCTCGCTCGCCACGCCAGCCTTTGCTCGCTACTCCTGCCCGGGGTCAGCCGGCCTCGCTCCGTCGCTTGGTGCCTACGTATGCAAATTAACTGCCATCTTTGTTGGCGGTTAACCACCATCTTTCTTGGCAGTTAATTTGCATATCACCCTGATTAGCCAATGGGAAGTGTAGAGAAGGTATGGTCAATTACCCTTTTGTCTTTTATTAGATAGGATTATAAGATTTTGAATATTCTGAATACAATTATCTTATCAGATATATAATTTGCAAATAATTTTACCATTCTGTGGGTTGTCTTTTTACTTTCTTGATAGTATTCTTTGAAGCAAAAATGTTTTCAATTTTTATTAAGTCCAACTTACCAATCTTGTAACTTTTGCTTTTGGTGTCATAACTAAGATAATATTGTCTAGTGCAAGACAATTTACTCCTGTATTTTCTTCTAAAACTTTTACAGCTTTACCCTTACATTTACTTCTATGATGGACTTCGACTTAATTTTTATGTGTGATGTGAGACAGGGGGCCAAATTAATCTTTAGTAGTAGGACATCCATTTGTATGTGAGCATCTATAAAACAACTTTTTCTGGTCCTTAACATCCTATTCTGCTTCTGTGATTATTATATTTATTTTCCTTAAACCGTAATGTGGTTAATTACCTTGATATTTTCTGGTATTGTATTTCTACTTCTCTTATAAATTAAACTTCATCATTTTTATTACTTATGTTCTAAAAACTGATTGTCCTATTCAATCTATTTTCAAACATATTAAAATATACACTTAGTGGCCAGATTATTATGACCACCTGAAGTTTGTAGGCAAATTAGCTATGATTTCTCGCTGAAGTTGCTAGAGGGCCAGTCCATTATAAATAGGGAAGCAGGTTGTTTATCATGACAGTAGAAGTGATTTTTTTCTGAAGATATGGGTACACAACGTGATTTAAACATGGGATGATTGTTGGCGCTCGGAGCCATGGAGCAAGTATCAGCAAAACAGCCGAAGGCCTGTTCAAACACCTTTGCTGTCTGCAGTTACCAAGATAAAATGTATCCAATTTGCACAGGAACACAAGGATTGGACAGTCAAGCATTGGAAAGAAGTCATGTGGTCCGATGAATCATGTTTCCAGTTGCATCATGCATATGGCAGAGTGAGAATTTGGCAGAAACAGCATGAAAGCATGCACCCCACATGCATGAGTACAACCCTTCAAGCTGGTGGGGGCAGTGTATGGTTGGGGCATGTTTTTTCCTGGCATGATTTGGGCCCTTTAATTCGTGTGGAACAATGTCTGAATAGCACAACATACCTAAGTATCGTTGCTGATCAGGTTCATCCTATCATGTTGATGGCGTATCCCAATGGAGATGGCTTCTTCCAACAAGACAATGCGCCATGCCACGGTGCTGGTATTGTGCAGGAGTGGTTTCAAGAACATGAGGGAGACTTTACCTTGCTTAGGTAGCCCCCACAATCACCAGATCTCAATCCAATTGAGCATTTGTGGGATGAAGTTAAAAGAGCCATCAGGCAGCTGGTTCCACAACCATCAAATCTCACAGAACTGGACAGTGCTATTCATCAGGCTTGGTGTCAGAGTCCTTGCATCACCTTTCAACATCTCCTGGAGTCAATGCCAAGAAGAATCGCCGCAGTGTTTAAGGCAAAAGGTGGCCCAACGAAGTACTGATGGGGTGGTCGCAATAATCTGGCCACTCAGTGTATTTGTCTTCTAAATTCTGTGTAATGTTTACTCTACATAGTTTTGGATCCCATTTTCATTCACAGTATTTTCTTTATTTCAACTGTTTCTTCAGTCTTTCTAAATGTTTGTACATTTTTAAAGTCTCCTTCAAAAACAAGTTTTCAGTTTTGTGTATCACTCCTTTTTCAAATTGTTTGGTTTTTAAAATGTTTATTATTTTGTATTTTTAAATGTTTTATTATTTTATAATACAAGTTTCACTCTTTTCTTTATCATTTTCTTTATACATGTTTAAGTGGAGATAAGGTGAGTGATGAATTTAACCCTTTTAGCAGTTTCCTTTTTCCTTATGAACTGAATTAATGTTGAAATGTATATGCATTGCTTCAGGTACAAGTCACAACGTTTTAACATAAATTACTTATGTTACCATTTAAATTGGGAAATTTTATAACTCCTATTACACTTTCTTTTTAAACAATGAAATAATTAAGGTATACTTTTTTAGTTCCGCACTATATAAAATTTAGCTTGTCATTTAATTGAATATTTATTTTTTATCATATTATGTTTTTAAATTACAGTGTGTGTGCAATGTTATTTTGTATTAAGTTTTCAGTGGTCAGACAATCACACACTTCACACTGTGCTCACCCAGTCCCCCACCAAAACATCCGTTACCCACCTGGGACCACACATAGTTATTGACAATATTATTTTTAGTTATTGCAATATTATTTTTAATCAAAATGAAATAAATTAAAAATTCATTTTGAAAAATAAATGACCTAGCATAATCATACAGGGTAGGCAAAAGTAGGTTTATAGTAATTCTAATGGAAAGTATACAATAATTAATAGTGATACAGTAATAAACTCTATTTCACATAATCACAACTGTACACCTACTTTTGCCCCTATCTTTATTTAAAAGTAATACTGCCCTAACCGGTTTGGCTCAGCGGATAGAGTGGCGGCCCTCGGACTCAAGGGTCCCAGGTTTGATTCCGGTCAAGGGCATGTACCTTGGTTGCGGGCACATCCCCAGTGGGGAGTGTGCAGGAGGCAGCTGATCAATGTTTCTCTCTCATTGATGTTTCTAACTCTCTATCCCTCTCCCTTCCTCTCTGTAAAAAATCAATAAAGTATATTTAAAAAAATATAAATAAAAGTAATACTATAATAATATGATCAGGATGGTGTTAATTCTTTGAAATTGGTTGAGACTTCACTCATAGCCAATATTATTTGATACGTTAGTAAAGCATGTTTATTTTTTATTTTAATATTCCTGATTATCTAACTTTACTCAGTTATAACCTGCAAACCCCTGCCCATAGTTTCTTCAGATTCAAAATGTATAAGTCTGTGAGCCATGCTGGCTTCAGCTTCCAATCCACACCCTAATTCTTAGAGTCCTCTTCCTTTATAACACCTGGGCATTTTCATCATTTAATTTTAATGCTACTGTGTACAGCAAAATACTTTTTATACTTATTTAAAAGTATTACTTTGAAGAGAGAAGGTTAAATATACAGCTCATTTCCCCCCAAATTTACCAGGCATCTGTGAGAGCAATTTTTAAAGTTTTCAAAATATGATCACTTAAAAAATTTGTCCAGTCCAAATAGTTAATTCAGACAAAAATTGATAATAACTTTGAAAACCAAATATTTAATATGTTTATAGACATTATGGATTACATAAAAAAAATGCTTCTCAATTCATTGTAAGAAATGAGCATACTACTTTAAAATATGGGAAAAAGAGAAAAATCTAAAACATTTCTCATTATTTTAGAGATCAAATAGTTATTTAAAAATAAGCCAAATATTTTTATAATATGTTAAAAGGACAAAACATCATAACCAAGTACTTTCTATCCAATAAATAAAAGGTTTACTAGTAGTTGAACTCAGAAATGGGGTAACAGCTAAAGATATTTTATTGGATCAAGAAGAAAACAAATGTGGTTATTTAGTTTTGCAACAAAAAGACATTCAACAATACAAAGTAAA
>NW_005871281.1:455933-501094 GCF_000147115.1 Myotis lucifugus
CTGCCCCGGCTCTTAGCTCCCCCCTGGGTTTCCGATCACTGTCAGTGGCAGGGGGCTTCTTCCGTCCTTTCCCTTTCGCCTCCCAGCATTGTGCCTACATATGCAAATTAGCCGCCATCTTTGTTGGCGATTAACTGCCATCTTGGCTGGCAGTTAATTTGCATATCACCCTGATTAGCCAATGGGAAGGGTAGCGGTCGTACGCTAATTAACATGTTTCTCTTTTATTAGATAGGATGTTTTGTTTTTGGTTTTCTTGTTGTTTTTGTTAATCTTCACTGGAGGATATTTTTTCCCATTGATTTTAGAGAGAGTGGAAGGGAGAAAGGAGGGGGTAGAGAAGAGAGAGAAAGAGAAACATCAATGTGAGAGACTCACAATTGGTTGCCTCCCACAAGCACCTTAACTGGGGCAGGGAACCTGCAACCCAGCTATGTCCCCTTCCTCAGAATCGAACCTGCGACCCTTTTGTTTGTGGGCTGATGCTTTAACCAATGCTGGCCATGGCTGCATAATTCTATTTTAAAGTAATAACATATTAATGAAGCATAAGCTGTTCTCACAGATATTACGCCCTGTTGGGATTTTCTGCTTTTGTGTAGTTTCAGCACTTTGGTTCCACACACATTGTCACTCTTGAACTGCACTTCAAAGTCCAAATCCACACCTACCTAGACGAGCAGTCTAACACACCCCATGATCTATTAGGCAGAGCTTTCTCTTTTATCAGCTCTAGCACTATTGATCTCTTTGGACAGGAGTGTTAGTGCAGTTATTAGAATCATTTATTTGCTTTCTTGCACTACTTTATAAAACTTAGTGAAGAATAAAAATTATGTTTCAAAACCTTAATCATTGTTAAAGTGATGCTGTAACTCACTGGATGTAGGGAAAGTAAATGATCTTTAACCTTGATCTAGCTTTCATTGGATTTAGCCTGATGTGCCATTTTTTATAAAGATCCAAATTCAAAAACAAATTGCTGGAATGGGTGTTTGCATATTTTAAGCAAGAACAATGTGGGACAGAGAGCAGAATTCACCTGCAAGCTTTCTTTCTCCTGTTTATTTTGGTTTTAAAAATCTTAAACCTGTTTAGTAGATTATATGGAACTTCCAGGTATGATTCAGAACAGAGTGAGGGTGAAGAGGCTGAAAGAGATGTAGAAAGAGGTTGCTCTTGATGGGGGTGGGCGGGAGGGAAGGGTATCAGTGAGTTTTCTGGCCTCCAGCAGATAATCTATGGGTTTGAATACAATTAGAACTGGAAGAATATGACGTCTTATGGTTGTCAGGCTGACTGATACCTGAGGACAGAGAAGTCTTCCCAACTTATTGAGAGAAGTTCCCAGAATTCCATACCCTGAAAGCTAGAAACCCAATGGGAGTTCGAGGTTGACTGTTTCTTTCACCATGCAGATGAAGGCTAGAAATCACAGATAGGTAAGTCACCGGTAATAAATATTTCCTTAAATTTTGAATTCTACACTGAAATTAATAACCACTATTTTCTTAAAATGTAATAAGCCTGTTCTTTTCTATCCTTTTGAATTTTGTTAATAGTTGATAATGTTAAAGACTTGGAATAAATGTACTAAACCCTACCACTTCAATGGTATTTCTTTTTATCTCTATTTTTAATAATGTTATTGTTTTATTTTGTCTTCCATTATTTTTTGTTGAATATATACATGTTGAATAAAAACCTGTGGCTACAAAGTCTTCACTGTGGATTTTACATTTTACTACACTGACTACTATAAAAGGACTCATCTCTTAATATCTTAACCTCTATCTGGTTTGTTCTTGCCTTCTCTATATCTGTTACAACATTCAACATCTGCACAATTGTTTTTTCTAAAATAATCATTTTATTTAAGTGTATTATATAAACAATATAAAATAAATGCTTTTCATACAAAGATTAACTTCATCCAAAAGATTTTACTCATTTTGATTGATCATATTATCAAATAGATTAAATTTTTAGTCTGTTTTTTACATTTTTATTGAAATTTTATTTTTCCCATCACCATTTATCTCCTCTATGCCCTCTCCCACCTTCGTTCCCCTTATCTCCACAATCACCACTCTTTTGTCCATGTCCATGAGTTCTCTCTCCTTTTTCTTTCTTTTTTGCTCTATCTGTCCACCTCACACATCCCCACCCCACCCCCAGAGCTGTCTGCCTGCTCTCTATCTATGAGTCTGTCTCTATAGTGCTTGGCAGTTCAGTTTGTTCATTAGATTCCACATATGAGTGAAGTCATATGATACTTGTCTTTCTCTGACTGGCTTATTTCACTTAGTATAATGCTCTCCAGGTCCATCCACACTATTGCAAAGGGTAAAATTTCCTTTTCACGGCAGAATAGTATTCCATTATATAAATGTACTGCAGCTTTTTTATCTACTGATGGATGCTCAGGTTGCTTCCAAATCTTGGCTATTGCAAATAACACTGCAGTGCACATAGGGATCGGTGCAAAATTCTTTTGAACTAGTGTTTTTTAAAAAACAATTCTCTATTTCAAGAGTCTGCAATCTACAACTTGTAGTCCAAGTGTGGTCCAGCACCAGTTTTTATATGAGCTAGAATGTCTTAACATCTTTAAATAGAAAAAAAAGGGAAAATATGTGAGAGAAACCATATGTGGCACATAAACTTAACATACCTGCCATCTGTGCTTTACAACAGACATTTGCTGACCCCTGTTCAGTTTTACATCAAAACAGACTTTTAGCAGGTGCTGTCCTGGCCCCGCTCATGTTCTCTGTGCTTATCCAGCTGCTGGTAGATGTGCCTCTTTGACATGGGAGATGGGGCTCCGTTCTCTGTGACCTGTGGCTGGACCTGGCTGAGAGCCAAGGAGTTAGTGCCCCGGGCAGCGGTCCTCACTGATGGATAAACACCCGCTCACTTGCTTCTTGGGCGGAAAAACTCCGAGGCCCACATTCTACCCTCGCTTGGAGAGTCCCCACCATGATTAAGAGCCTGCTGACCACAGCAGTGACACGCTTCAGACTACATGTTTTGTGGCTTCTTTCTGTTCCTTGTCTCTCTCACTTCCTTGCAGTGCTTCCTGGTGTTGTATCCCCAATAAACTACGTAAGCTTAATGCATGAGTCATTGCCTAAAACGGCCTTTAGAATGCTATCTTCTATTTTCCTGCTTCCTTGAATTTTACCCAGTTCCTTAATTTCATACGTAACAAATTCCTGAAAACACGTATGAGTTCAACATGTATAATTTGAAAAGGCAGACTTACATTTTATAAGTTCTCAGAGAGCCAAATATGTCATTTAAAATTTCTCCTGACATTAACCGTTAGTCCCAAATTTGAAAGGCATGTTTAAAATATTTCATAAGCAATTTTTAAAGGCATTTTTCCTCACAATTCCTCACAGGTGACTGTTTATCCACTGACTAAATGAGGGTGAAGACACACTTAATAGTTTCTATCCTAGAGCTTTATTCTATATGTGGGCTGCTTATGACTGATAACTTCATTTTTTATTTTCTCTCTTTCAATTTGTTTTAATATAAATAATTAGATACAAATGAATTAGGTTCTCACATAACTGAAGAAACACTATTCTTCAGACTAAGGCCTCATGCTACTGCTGCACTCTGTTTGGTGAATAGGCAAAGTCACCTTGAAATATTTTACTGTCTTTATTCATCAGGTGAAGAATGAAAACCATAATTGATTTGGGAAAGGTATTTCAGAGCAAACAGTGCATTATTTTTCTAAAGAATGGCATACATCGCCCGGCGGATGTCTCTCAGTGGTTGAGCATCAACCCATGAACCAGAAAGTCTCAGTTCCATTCTCAGTCAGGGCACATGCCCAGGTTTCGGACTCCATCCTCAGTAGAGGGCATGCAGGAGGCACCTGATGGATGATGCTCTCTCATCATTGATGTTTCTATCTCTCTTCCTCTCTTTAATATCAATAAAAACATGTGCTTTTCTTAAAAAAAAAAAAAACCAATGGCATATATAAAAGTCAAATTTTTAAATCAAAGACCCCCTGCTAGCTTTTTCCTCTTTCCTCCAAGTGTGCCTATAGTTTTGGGTTGCAGTAGCTTTTTTAATTCTGGTGATTTCTCTTGCTCTAATTATTCTTGTAAAAGGAGAAATGTCTTTGCCTCGAGTTTGTGTAGGGCGGCGATTCTCCCCCATGACTGCACAGGGGACTCAGGGGCACTGTGCACAGCCCAGGGGCCGGGCCTCAGCTCCACGGACCCTGGTTTAATTGCACGGGATGTGGTCCGGGCATTGGGAATTTCAAAACCTTCGCAGGAGATTTGTTTCCTTTCTACCGAATTTGTTGGGGTGACACTGGTTAACAAAATTATACAGGTTTCGAGTGCACAATTCTACAACACACCATCTGTACCCTGTACTGTGTGTTCACCACCCAAGTCAAATCTCCGTCCATCACCATTTATCTCCCCTTGTGCCCTCCTGCACCTCCCTCACCTGCCTCCCCAAACAATCACCACTGTTGTCTGTGTCCATGCGTTTTTCCTCTTATTTTTTTCCTTTTTGCTCAATCTTTCTAGCCCTGACAGCTGTCAGCATGCTCTCTATCTGTGAGTCTGTCTCTATTTTGCTTGTTAGTTCATTTTTTTCATTATATTCCACGTATGAGTGAGATCTTATGGTGCTTGTCTTTCTCCGACTGGCTTATTTCACTTGGCATAATGCTCTCCATTCCCAGGAGATTTTAATGTGCAGCTAAAGCTGAGAGCTACAGATCGAATCAGCTGGGAGTTCAACTGAATTCTACTGAACTTAGATAGTGTTTAACTCTTTTACATTATGTGATGTAAAAGTTATATCCTGTTATATCCAGTCATACCCTGATTTCCATCTCTGGTGTAGATAGTCAATTTCCTTTAGCCTAAAGTGGTTTGAGTTGTGTTTCCGTCGCTTCCAAGTCAAAGAGTCCTGAGTAGCAAAAACACTCAAGCTGTCATCAGACCTGAGTTTGAGACTCGCCTCTGACCCTGGGGATGTACCTGCAGGCATTTCTGTGAAAGGACAGCAACATCGTAGACAAGGGGAGAGCAGCCTGCCTCGGTGCCTGGGAGGTAATCACAACAGAACAGCCTTCGGGAATTAGTAACTCCCCCTCTGCCTCCCCAGTCCTCTCTCCCCTCCGCCTGTAAGAAATGAGACCCAGAGACATCCAGCAAAGTGCGGGAGTCGGCTGTGTATGTTCGAGTTTGGGTCCCCACACAGATTCACCGACATCAAGCAATCCCTACGCTGTAAAAAATATAGCAAAGCAAGTCTTCCGGATATTTTCCTTGCCTGGAACCCTTTCATGCCCCTCTTTCTGAATAGCTACTTTCTTCAGTTAGTGTCTGCGGCGATGCGCATGCCTCAGTGCTCAGCCTGCTCCTCGGACACAGCCTGCTCCTCGCGCCTCCTGTTCAGAAGGGAGAGGTAAACCCTGGCCAAGTCCTAAAACAGCCACAGGAGTCAGATAAAGTGACAGACAACAAAAAATAAAAGAACGCTTCACGCTATTCGATTTCGGCGATCTCTGGAACATCTTGAGGAAGCCAAAGCTTTCTATCGATCAGTTTAGAATGTTGCTCTACCGCGGAGGGGAGTGATCATGAAGCGCATGTCATTACGTGTTCAGAGACCACGTGGGAATCTAGAATGAGTGACAGGTCCTGCTGCCCTCGGAATGTTCCACATTACAGATGCACGTCCTCCCGTCCGCTTCCCCAGATCGCTCCTTGCTGTAACATTCTATCTCTGAAATTTCACATTTCAAACTCCTATCTTGTTCTCATTGGTGCCTCTGCCGCTGCTTCTACTTTGGTGAGGGTGATATATTTACATCCTCACTTGGATCTCAGAGCCTGCGGAGAGAACTGGCTGAACACCAGGGGCCCATAAGGTCACGGAGCACACCGCCCCCTCACCCCCAGGCGCTCCTCTCCATGGCCTTCTATTGCAGAAACGCCCTTGTCCTTGGGAAAGTGTCTGCTATTTCCTACCTGTGGATTCCTCAGTGTCTATGCCCCGCTACTGCCAAAGATCCATCAGCTAAAGCACAGAGAGTGAGCCAATGAACACAACACAGACGCTGTGTGTCCCAGAAAATATATGAATTTTTCAACTAACACGAGGCATCATTTCTTTGCTTACAAATACAAACACCTGGTATATAAACTGTGCATTTTGCTCACTGATCTTTAGAAGACATTTGTAAGAGCCCTGGAGTCCGCAGATAGCTTTGTTAAAGTCCAATTTCTGTTAACTAATTATATTTGTCCAATGACGTGTAATCAATCCTTCTGAACACTGTGTCTCCGCTTTTGTAAATAGGAATAATAATAACACATAACCAAAACTTGGTTTAAGGTAGAAATGAGATAATGCATGTAGAATTAAGTCCAAAGCAGTTTGGCAAATACCATCTTTTGGAGTTAAATCAACCCAAGAGAATTTCCCAGAGGAATTGCTGATATTGTCTCTGGAGAAACAGTCCTAGCAAGACAAGTGTCAAAGTGCTGCCTCTTTGGGGAGGAACGGGGAGTTAAATCATATAATTAAGCATCCATGCTTCCTTCACCACTCAAAGTGTCACTCGCAGCCGCTGTCGGAATGATCTCAGAACACCGCGGAATTGCTAATGGAAGAGACAGAGTGAGGTAATTGCAGTAAAAACGCCGGCTCGTCCCTCTGCACTCTGAGGCTGGGACAGAGCTGTTACTATCATCCTAGAATCAAAAAGCAACGTCTCGGATATCAGTCAGACAGAATCCTTACTTTGCATGGAGTTAACCGAGGGAACTCTTGAGACTCTTAAGTAACCCTTTCAAACTGATTCCACGCAGGCCTGACAGTCTGCAGCACGGGACATTAGAAAGTCAGAGAGATGCTATAAGATGCAGACACTAAGCACGGTCTGCACCCTGCAGTGGTCCCGCCCGGGGCCTGATTCTTGCAAATGACATCCATCTGGCTTCATTCTCCCTCTTCTCAGGCCACTGTCCCACACCCCTTCATGCGAGGCTGGTCTCTCCACATGTCTGTGCCTGTCAGAGCCTCGGGGGTGTGAAGGAGACTTGGGTCACTCCAGCCTGCATTTGGCTCTCCAGCACTGCCCTTTCCGCTGGAGCAGCCTGAAGAACCGTGTCTTCCATTTCAGTGTGAAGAGAGCAATCTACCAAGACAGCCGAGGCTAGATGAGCACCGTCTGCTTTTCTTTCACCGCTTGGCTGTCAGGAAGGGCACGGAGCTGTTCAATGGAAAGTGACTGTACCTTACATGCCACAGGCAGCTGTCATTGAATTCAGGAGCCTTTCCTATGTCATAATTTTAATGATTCTCATGCTGCAAAGGCCAGGGATTTAGACGTTTAACCATTTCATAGCAAACCAAGCTAGGCAGTCATTGGTCTTATGGGTATGGCTGTGATAGTTGGAGAATGTGTTCAGAAAAGCAGAAATCTTGGGTTAATATTTTAAATCTTGTCATAAACAAAGTAAAAGCAATTCAAAGAAAGCAGAAAATGCATGTATAACAATAGCAGTTTAAGTATATCTATGTCTATTATATATTTATTTATATTGTCACAAGAGAGAGTAAAATATATTGAATTTATGAAACAACAAACTAGAGAATACTATAAAAGTAATAAGAGTTATTACACATATATTATATATATATTTTAAAATATATATACATAAAATGTTTATTATATAAAATATAATAAATTGTTATATAATAAATCTATATTAATTTTATTATATAAAATTGATTTTTAATTAATTAATTTATACAATAAAATTAATATATATATAATTTTTAATTCAGTGAAAAGATTGAGAGACAATAAAAAATGCCATAGGGAGTAGACCAAAAACAAAATATGTCTCACAGCAGACTAATAGTAGTTTCACAAAGAGAAGAAAATAGGGTAAGGGATTAAATAAAATAATAACACTGGACAATTTTCCATAAAAAATAAATTCTAGATTATTGTGGAAAGACACAAATTGTCCAGCTTGATAAATGTAGAATAGCACCCCAGGCTATGGCGTATTATATGAACTCATCATGATATTCCAGCACCTGACTATAAAGGGATGTCCTCCAGAAGTCTCAGCATGGGAAAGAGAAGGAAGCAGACTTCTCAGAGGGCTTTAAAGCTGCGTGAATTTTCTGGAATGCTGTGACATGATGGCATAAGTGTAACACCTTCAAACTTCCAGATGAAAATAATTTCCCAACCCAGAATGATAATTTTTTAAAATGATGATGAAAATATGAATATGTTCTTCCTGAAAACATTACCAGAGAAAATATTCTTGCCAAAGAAAGGAAAACATCAAGGCAGTGAAAGTGATGGGATTGCTGATCTAGGCTGGGCTCAGCAGGCCGACTGTGCAAGCTCTGGGTTGGGTGTTCCTCTGGAGCTCAGGGTGAAGGGAGAGAAAACCAGGGGACGATCTTCTCATGCTTGAACACTGTTGTGCAAGAAGGAAAACAGAATCATGAGTCAGTCTAAAGTCTCTGTCCATCAAGTCCACTACATCTTGTTGACCCAATGGTTCTCCAAAAGGTCAATTTTCTCCCCTGCCCAGGGGCATTTTATGAAATCTGGAGACATTTTTGATTAGCTGGAATCTTGGAAAAAGGCAGGGGTGCTATTAGCTTCTAGTGGGAAGAGTCTATGGATACTGATAACCATCAGCCCTACACAACAATAATTGTACAGCCTACAGTTCACTTTATCGCTTTGGTGAGGACCCCTGCGTTAACCTACTCAAGTCCCATAGACAAGCCCAATGTCAAGGGTGAGGAAAGACCCACCAGGAGCCCAGGGTGAGGGTGTAGATGGAGAATACTGCCACAGGGAGTGAGGAATCGGTTGGATAATTTGATCTAATTCATCAGCAGATAATAAATTCAAAATTAATTTCAAAGTATGTGTGCAACTCTTTCAGGGGAAGAAGGTGTGGCTTCTATTTCCAAGAGAAGAGACTAATAATTATTACTGCATTTCATTGATTCTAAGATACATAGTTCTTTTTCACATTCAAACATCTCCAAAGTAATGTGTCTTATGATCAAAGTGTTAAGGAGGTATTGTATTATATTTCAATTGGCCTTTTTTGTTTATTCCAGTGGAACATGAAAAAATTACATCTTCTACATTAAATGCTTATTATGCACTTGACCTATGATAGGCAGTAAATTCAGAAGAACTCTTGGAGGTACAAATAGTTATTTTTTAGATGTATGTGAGGATCAGAACTTCCCACCTCTGTCTCTACCTCTCCACATATAAATAGGAATTTACCTTTCCATAGTGTTTCCCAGAAACAGAAAAAGAATGCAAACATTATTGTTGGACTCTAGAGCTACATTTGATAGTAACTGGGGACAGATCTTCACATTGATAAAAAGGAAATACTGGCTCCAGCTCTCAGGTTAAATGAAAGACAGAGTGAAAATGCATAGGATGGTGTTTGACATCTAATAAACATAGACGAAATAGTTATGGTAGACAGTATATGCCCAGTGCTATGATAATTGCTTTATGTGAACTGTTCTATAGCCTATTAGATGATTCATCTAAATTTTTCAGAATTTTCCTACTCAATTCTGAAAAATAGCAAGGGATTTATAACCCAAATTCACACAGCTCAAAGTGGTGCATCAGTGTGTGTGTGTGTGTGTGTGTGTGTGTGTGTGTGTGGTACGGAAGTGGGATTTGAAACTCACATCTGTGATCCTAGTGGCTGTGCACTATTTGCAACTCTGATTCTTTATGGCACAGTGCTGATTACTTGAGCCCCTCAGCAAGCATAACCAAAGCTGGGGAGTCAGTCTACTTGGGCAAACAATGAAACTGTAGAACATTTGTACTGATGGTTTTGGGAATAGATTCCTTCGTTTACTTATGGAGAGGACAAGAATGTTAGGGAGGGGCAGAGGCCTATACAGAGAGATAAGAAAATCAACAGTGATCATTCTACATGTTATACTTCATAAAAGGCATTGGTGAAAAGAATATACACCAATTGTAATTCCCTTTCTGCTTCTTAGTGAAATGCCCAAAGTCAACTCTCAAATGACCTATTAAAGCAAGCCATGAGGCAGCTTAGAAAGTATATCCAAACTAAGAACATGTTAGGTAAGCATAAGTTTACATTGACTAGTTGTCAACATTAATTTAGTATGCAGTAGTTGTGCAAACTTGCATAATTTATGCAGTTCTCTGGCCCATCACTGTAAAGTGAAGCGGTTGACCTCTTTTCTAGCTTGAATATTTGGTGATTTGGTAGGTGGATAACTTTGGGGAGCAGTGATTTTAAAGATACATTTTATTAGGAACTTTGATAGGTAATGCATTATTTTCCACTTCATTAATATTTCATCAGAAGCTAAATTTATGACTTCATAAAATTAGAACAACCAATTCAGTTAACTACTAGGTGGAAAACATTGAAGCCATACTAACACTGTCTTGGTTTTCTCATCTGCTGATATGGACACTGGCTTCTGCTTTGCTAAGTCAGACATTGTGTGGAATGACACGTGCACAGGCTCACAGTGTCCGCACAGAGAACACACAGGACAGCATGTTCCTAAGATGTATCCCACATGCTGTTAGACTCTGGCGACTATCACCTAAAGTTAGTGGTCTAGTGTTTCTGTTTTCTTGCAAGGCTTGGGCATAATGCACATTTTCTTATATATCTACACAGCAAGGCCATCACTACTTTTGGGGTTCAGAAACTCATTCATAAGGTAATATTGAAATCCACATTTTCAAAGAGAAGTGAAAATTAATCTGAAATATTGAAAGATAAATTTCAGTAACATTTTAGCTGGCTTCAGTATTTATTCCTGTAGAGCCAAACTTACATCAATCTTCCCATTAAAATTTCCTCTGAGCACCCTATATTTGAGTAAGTATGAAAATACAGTATTTCCTTATACTCTAAATTGGCATAAATGTAAAAAGATATTCTTGTAAATAAATATTCCATGCAAATTGACTGCATTTATAAAGGTGGGAAATCATAAAACCGTACATTACCATGGCTATGTAGGGAAGAAAAGTCTATGTTACTACAGTAAAAGAACAAAAATGTGTTTAGCTATGTAGAAGACTGGAGGCCTGGTGCACGAAATTCATGCATGGGTAGGGTCCCTAGGCCTGGCTGGTGATCAGGGCTGATCTGTGGGGTGACTGGTGGGGCAATCAGAGGGGCTCACGCTGGCACCTACCTTGGCTGGTCTGGGGCCTCCCACTCACCGGCCCCATCATCTGCCAACACTGCAGCTGGCCGGGGCCTGTGGGCTAAGGGCAGCTCCTGCGTTGAGTGTCTGTCCCTGGGTGGTCAGTGCGCATCATAGCAACTGGTTGTTCTGCGGGTCTTTTCACTGTTTGGTAGATTTTCATATTAGGGTTTTATTATATAGAACGAGAGGCCCGGTGCACGAAATTCATGCACGGGAGGGTGGGATGGGTAGGTGGGGAGGTCCCTCAGCCGGACCTGCACCCTCTCCAATTCAGGAGCCCTCAGGGGATGTGCTAATGATGGCTTGGGCCTACTCCCAGTGGTTCTCTGCTCTCTGTGAGGCCTGCCTGCTCCACACCATGGGGATGGGGATGGGCAAGCGGGCCCTGCTGGGTGCTGCCTGTGCCCCGCTTGCCTGCTTGCGGGTCACAGTGGCGACCACCCAGCAGGCCCTGTTGGGTGCCGCCTGCGGGCCCCGCTTGCCTGCCTGCAGGTCGCTGCCACCACCGCCCATCAGGCCCTGCTGGGTGCTGCCTGAAGCTCCCCCTGCCTGCTGGGCTCACATTGCCGGGGTAACACTGCCAGCATCCTTCCCAGCAGCTATGGGTGCTGCCATCTTTGTGGTGGAGTGATGGTTAATTTGCATATTATCTTTTATTGGATAGGATAAGAGAAGTCATAGGTGGGAGTCATGTGGGGAGCTGCCTGTCTGCTCCTTGACTAGTGTTCCAACTATATCCCATGCTTAGGTCTTTGCAAGAAGATCAAATTCATTTCTAGCAGATTTCTGAGTTAACATTTTAAGATTGACTGTGGCTTGGATCATCTGGCTTCCCAAATAGTTCTGGGGTGTGTAGGTGAATACCAATGCAGATGAAAGCTCTGGCCCGACAGGTATAACTCAGAGGTTGAGTGTCAACCCATGAACCAGGAGGTCACGGTTTGATCCTTGCCAGGGCACATGCCCAGGTTTTGGACTGGATCCCCAGTAAGGGGCATGCAGGAGGAAGCTGATCAATGATTCTCTCTCATCATTGATGTTTCTATCTCTCTCTCCCTTTCCCTTCCTCTCTCTGAAGTAAATAAAAACAAACAACAATAAACTTATATTGCTGTTGTGAAATAAATGCATGGTTAATTGCATTTAAAAAAAAAAGAAAGATCTCTGGGCCATGGCAGAAAGTCCAGGGCCATCACAGAGTGCACCTGCCCTCAGTTAGGATCATTCCCTCTGTAAGTTTGTCTGTATCTGGTGTTTTTCTACTGAGTTACTATTAGGAGCAACAGGCAGTCCTGGCGTTGTAGGGACTTGGAGAAAGAAGAGCAGGCACCATGTTGTGATGATTGTAATTCAGCCTGTAGTTGTTGAGAGTAAGACTTTTATCTGATTTTTATTTGCATTTAGAACCTGTGCAATTTGCCGATTTAAGAATGAGACCCCTAGTGACAGAAAGCTTTACCCAAGATTACTTGTTTTGGGGGAGGGCTTTCTTCAAGATTTTAGAGGATATGGTAATGTCATGGCAGCCTAATTTTGGCCATATAATCACAATCAGGCTTTCAGGTTAGATCCAGGGATGGTGGCATTGAGTGGGGGAGAAGATCATAAATGAAGAGATTAACATTGGACTGTAGTCTTATTTTGTGTGATTCTGGACTATCACTCAACCCTCTAAATTTCCAAGACTGGGCAGGTGCAGTGGCTGTGAATTTCGACTGTGCATCAGTCATCATGCAAGTCTGTGAAATGCTAAGGCCTGCCCAGTCCAGCTCATTTCCTGAGAATCTCCGAGGGAAGTCTGACTCCCATATGTTTACAGATGCCGCAGGTGATCTGACGAACCTTGGGATTAAACCCACTGCTCTGGAAATTCCTAAGGGCCTTTCCAGGCCACCAGTGCAGGCGGGAGATTGACTTTTCCTTCACGTTATTTCTTTCCACCAGTGTTTTTGATCTTTCATTTATTCTCTTTTTTCTACTTATTTGACTTACTAACCAACCCAAATTCTAATTACATGATGTGTGGCAATATCAACCTGCATTTACTGCAAAATCAGGTAATTTAAAAATTTTTTTTTATTGGGGTGACACTGGTTAACAAAATTATACAGGTTTCAGATGCACAAGTCCACAACACATCATCTGCACACTGCACTGTGTGTTCACTGCCCCAAGTCAAGTCTCCTTCCAACACATTTATCTCCCTATAACCCTCCTCCATCTCACGCTCCACCTCCTCAGGTTCCTGGCAATAACCACACTGTTATCCATGTCTATGAGTTTTTCTCTTTTCTTCTTTTTTGCTCAATCCCTCCATTCCCCAGACAGCTGTCATCCTGCTCTCTATCTATGAGTCTGTCTCTATATTCCTTGTTAGTTCATTAGATTCTGTATGTGAATGAAATCATATGGTACTTTAAAATCAGGTAAATCTTTATTTATTTAATATATTTTTATTGATTTGAGAGAGGAAGGTAGAGGGAGATGGAGATAGAAACATAAATGATAAAAGAGAATCATTGATCGGCTGCCTCCTACATGCTCCACACTGGGATTGAGCCCAAAACCCAGGCATGTGCCCTGACTGGGAATTGAACCATCACCTCCTGGTTCATAGATCAATGCTCAACCACTGAGCCACACCAACCAGGCTCAGGTAAATCTTAAAATCAATATTTTCCTCATATGAAGGCACAATGCTGAGATCCCTTCAGCTTCCAAGCTGAATTCAATCCCAGGGGAAACACACACACACACACACACACACACACACACACACACAACTACAGTTATCTGGCAAATGGGAATTGATAGACATGGTTCTCATTTGGCTATTTTCTGAGTCTTCTGATGGAAGAATTTTTTTTGTGGGGGGAGAAGGAAGATACTATTTGACAAAGCAGTTATTTTTGTAAAAAAAAAATATCCAGGATTCTTTCTTGTACTTTAAAAATTAAATTACTTTGGTTATATGTTTGTAAAAACCACTGGCACACATAAGAGGGATTTCTCAATTCCTCCTCTTGCAGAAGCTCTGGGGCACCTACCATCTTCCATCCCTTTGAGGATGGTCTGAGATGACAGATTGGATTAACGCAGCTTCAGTATCCAACTCAGGAGATCAGCAAATGGGAAAGACACTGATTGGTGAATAAAACATTGCTAGCTGATGTATTCAAATTCTTACCTGGTGGACAGATTCTTTTCTATGTCATTGCTTATAAAATTCTTATAAATAAATACTAATAAAGAACTCACATGGTTATCTATTTTTGCTTGACTTCATCAAAATTACTGCAACCAGAGACCATTTATTTCATGTATCTTTTTATACCCTAGAATGAATAACCCAAAATTAATCAACTGACTTACAAATTCCTTAATTCTATGCATCACCTTCCTCATTCTTCCCAGTTCTTTTAACCAGAATTAAAAATTAGACTGTCAGAACCGGCTAGGTGTTAAGGAGAGACAGGTCTAACTTGCTCCACTGTCCCTGGGGAGGCTCCAGGAAGGAGAGGTTACACTCACTGGATATCTGAATTACTTGGAGAGAGAACAGGACTCTGTCTGTTCATCCCCTTGAGAAGTTTATGCTCTTATTGCCTCAATTTCCATCCAGTGGTTCTTTGGGGGGATCAGAAAAAAATCTATTATGTCACCCTTTCCCCAGGGTATATACTCACACAGAGATCAGGTAATGGTCACATTCATCCATACACATTTATAAGTGCCTACTATGTGTCAGCCATTGTCACAGGCCCTAGGTATGAGAAATTAACAAAACAAAGGCTTCCTTTCTGGGCTCTGACTTACAAAGAGAGGTCAAGTTGTACTAAGTACTACCGAAAAAAATAAAGAGGGCAAGGCAGAAAGGGCAAGAGTTGTTACATATATGTAGTAGTCAGTGACATCTGAGCAGCGATTGAAGCAAACCCATTCCTCAAGCTGGTACCTGGGGAAAGTTTTCAAGGCAGCGGGAACATAGAGGGGAAGGTCCCTGAGGCAGCAGAGCCCTTGGCATGTTTGGGGAACAATAAGGAAGCTGGCATGCTGAGCAGAATGATGAAGATCCAGGTGCGGGAGAGAAGGTCAGGTGGTCCCAAGGGACAGGCCATTAGGCTTTTAGGTCATGGTAAGTACTTTGCTGTTTAGTCTGAAAAATATTAAAGGTTAATATACTTCCTCATTCTTGTTTTCAAAGGAAAAATCTGGCTCCTGTAGGGAGAATGAGCTTTCCAGGCAAATTCCAGAGCAGGGAAACCTGGAACAATGCAGAGGCTTCTTGCATTGTTCAGTGGGAGATGGTGATGGCTTAGAGTAGGAAAGAGCGACAGAGGTGGTCTCACGTGGTCAGATTCTGAGCTTATTTTGAAGACAGAACTGAGAAATCTGCTGATGGATTGGACACATTTTTATGAGAAAAGAGAAAGAAATCAAGAAGACTCAGTTAGACTCTATAGTCCATTGTCTTGAGCTCTATCATGGAACTACTCAGGCTTGGGAGGGAGAGAGAACAAAACTCAAGGTCTCCTACAACCTGAGTGGCTGCGGATGACTTCTTATAAATGTTATCAGCCTCAGTTTCTTCAAGTATCTTAGTGAACATTATATCTAACACATCAGTGTGTCTTCAGGGTTAAAATTTAGTAAGAGCCTTAAGTGTGTTAAACTCTCTGTATTTACATCTAAACTGTTACCGCAATGCTATGAGAGAATTGCTATTATCATAGGATGAGAAAACTGAAACATAAGAGATTATAGAATTTGCTCAAAGTCACACAGAGCTAGATGTAGGACTTGAAATCAGCTCTGTCTGACACTAGAACCCAAGTCCCCAAACACCATATTAACGACCACAAAAACAATTAGTGATCTCAGTAATACAAGTAGCTAACATGGTACATACAACAGGCCACACCTTTTGTCTAAGTGCCTCACCAACGTTACTTTCATTCTTACAACCTGCCAGGCCCATGTGTGATCTTTCTTTTACAAACGAGGGAGCAGAAGCTCAGGGAGGTAACACAGCTTGTCCATACCACACAGGCAATGAGCTCGCATTCCTGGAAGCCTGGCTTGAACTTGGGTCCACAGCACCCAGGCTGCCTGCTCCACTGATGCTAAATGCCTCTCTGCACTAACGGATTTCGTGTTTGTTCATCCCACCAACATGGGAGGGAGGAGGAGCAGGGGAGGCCGACTGTGTGGATTCTTAGGAGAACCTCTAAAGCTCGGAGGAACAGCGGGTACCTGCTGTCTGTGACTCCAGGGCCATAGCAGGACTGGCCATTTCAGCTCTACGGCACTTTTCTTTGAGGTCAGTATCACAAGATGTTGGTCTGCTTCTTCCTCCAAAAACAGAATTTAATGCACTTTCTCATTGCTTTGCTTTTTCAGAGATGATGAAGTATTCATCAGAAGGCATGTTTCTGCAACTACTAAGTGCTCTCCGATCACCAGCAAATCCAGTTGCTTCATGTTGAGGAGGAAAGAGAACAAGTGAAAACCTGGCTACTGTTGAATCCTCAGAGAAATGAAAGCAACAAAAAAGAAAGAGAAAAACCAGCTATTTCAAAAGTAAATTCAGACTGCATTTGGAGGATAGCAAGGAAGGAAAAGGGAACTTATTATCAAATAATAATAAATTGGTTTTCTTTTGTTTCAACCTCACTTTTATGATGTTGCAATACAATTCCCAACTGAATGTTTTTTTCAGGGATCTTTTATGGTTTTTTTTTTTGTTTGTCTTTTTTGTAGTTTTTTGGAGGGTTTTGATTTGGTTAAAATCACAAAGGAGTTAAATCAATTCTTCATAAATCTACCTTTAGAAAGGCAGAGATTAAAGCAGTTCTAGATATCAGTGCACAGAACTTCTCCATACGATGGTTCTTGGTCATCGCAGATGGAGAAGCCATCACTCCCATGGTGAAGGAAGCTGCAGGGCTATTTCTGTGCCTTTTATAAAGGGAACAGGCAGGGTGCCTAATAGCAGCTGAGGGGTGATGTCTTGATTTCTAGAATATTAAGGGTGCAAATGTGTTGAATACCCACTGAACACCCATCCAGTTTGACCCATGACTAGGCATTCACAGGTGAACCTAATTTTCAGAACTTGCACCAGAGAAAGAGACCTCTTGCCATTCTCATTTCAGAGATGAGGAGACAGTGTCAGCAACTGCAGATGTCTGAAACACATATCTAATATAGACGGGAAGCTGGTGGACATACACTCACATCTGCATGACTCCTACTCATGGTGCTACACACTGCAATGCCTTCCCTTAGCTTCACGACCCTCCACTAACTTCTCTGTAAATTGAGAGCATGTATTGTCCGAAAAGATTAATTGTAAATAATGTGTGTAAAGTAACTAGTATAGTGCCTGGTATATTGTAGAAAGTTTTTCTCAAACGTTTTATTGGTGCATGTACCATCAGGGTTGTATGAAAGAAACAGAACCAGTATGATGAAGGTATTTATATTCCAATATTATATGAATTATACTAATATAGGATAGTAAGATTTAAAATTATATTATATATATATATATGAATATCTGCAGTCCACATGCAGAATTTCTTCTGTCACAGAGTACTTCACTCTTCCCCTTAACATCTTTCAACCAATTTCAGCTCAAGCTATGGAGGATAATCTTCACTTAAGGCCAATTGATTGTATATATTAACCACATCTACCAACTACCTTTAAGGCACCACCTAGATTAGTGTTTGACTAAATAACTAGGTGCTATTGCCTAGGCACGTTGACTCATGAGGTTATTCATCACACTGTGCAGCAGCAGGAAACTTGCCTGAATCATTTTATCACATTGATAATCAAAGAGCTAGCCTATTAGTATTTTTAGATTATCTTCAGAGGGGGCATGGGAACCAATGAGGGAAGAAGCACTGCATTTCCTCATCTGCACATTTTTCCTAAAAAAGTAACTATTAGAGTATTTGTTCTTTATTGAATTATTTTCAAAATGCCTGATTCAATGTTTTCTTGGAGGCAAATACTTGTTAAATTATTCATAGTACTACTTTCTAAGAATAATTAGATTACCTGAAGCCTACATCAGCTAGGAGACTGTAGTGCCAAAATATGAGAATTTATAATGCTTTATGTGCATTTTTCCTTGACCAATCTAGCCTGTATTTGGAAATGGGAATAGGATCAACTCTGAAAGCAGTTTATGGAGCGTGTTTTATGTTGATGGGGATTGAAATTGTGACCAGAGAAAGTCTTACTGACAAGTTGACATTTGAATAAACATCAGACAGAAATGAAGATGTCATTCAGACATCTGGGCTGAAAGCATTCCGGGCAAAGTTCCTCTGTTAGGAGCATGCCCGGTGTGCGGTGGCAGAAATGAAGAACGTGGGTTAGAGGGGAATCAATGAGAGGAAAGTGGGCATAAATGAGGTCAGATTGATAGTCTTGTTGTTAATTAGGTTACTTTTCAATCATACTCTCTTTCCTACTTCCATGGGAGGATATGATTCCTTTCCCTAATTTTGTTGACTTGGCAATGTAACTAGCACTGTAACCAAGTAGATATGCTGCTCAGTTCTCCTTCAAAGGAGCCTGCTTCAGCAACATAATTGGACCGAGAGCTCTCAGTGCATTCTCCCTGATTCATCACCAAGTTCACTTCTACTGGGTTGTTCTTAGCCAATCACTCAGCATTGCATGGGCACTGGTACAACTTCTAGTAGAATGCATGCCAACCTGTACAGCAACTTTGGGTCAAGGGTTACACATTGGTTTAGCTAAAACTTTCTTAGCACTGCACTGCAATCTAAGGTTCTCCCTATGTACTTATTGTCCCTTCTCCCTCTCCATTTACAGTTTATCAGACCTGCATTGCAAGTCTGCACTGGAAGTTCTTCCCACACATAGACCTCCATTCCTTTATAGCATCTGTTTTTTAGGGGATCTGAACAGATACACTGGCTTTGCTTCACATTGTTATATTGTACTTCCTGCACATTGATTTTGGCTTGTCATGTTGCATGCATTGACCAAAGACAAGGAGGACATGAAATAGAACTGGGCCCAATCTGTAGCTTGAGCCAAGTGCACTTGAGCCTGGGCCACCAGCGACCATCCCACAGCCATGAGCATAGATAGTTTTAAGCTATTGATATTTGGCATTGTTTGTACACAGCATTATTGTTACAACAGTTAATTGATACACATAGTAAAATTGTGGCTTTTTTTTCTAAAATAGATGAAAAGCCAGTAGAGAGCTTGAAACACAAGATGACTTGATCTGAATGACTCTGTTTTAGCACGTTCACTCTTATTACAAGGTTGATAGTAAATGGAAAGTGATAAAGGGCAAAAATGGAGAAATCTGCTATTGGCTTATGAACGAGTTCAGGCAGGAGACAATGGTGGTTTTGACTAAGATGGAAAGAAGTGGTAGAAATCAAGATATTCTTTAAAAATAGAAAAGACAGGATTTATTGATGGGATGCTCTGTAGTGTGCAATAAAAAAGAGAAAATGGTGACACCAATGGTTTTGACCTGAACAATTGGAATGATGGAGTAGTCTTAACAGAGAAAAGAAACAATCTGAAATCAGGCTTTATAGACCCTTGAACTTCTCAGCTGCAATCATCTGTATTGTTTGTACATCACACTTCAGCCACCCTCTCCCACAGTTGTTTCCTGAGCCTTGTCATCACTAATTACTAGAATCTAGAATTTGGGTAAGCCCAACGCTGACTATCTCGACTATCTCTTATTTTTCAAATTTACTGAACCTAGCACTTCAAATAAAAAATATTTCAATGTTATCAGACATTCCAACTTTTATGCTATCAACCTCATACTATTTTTTCTTACAACAAAGGACATAACACTTCTTTTTCGTCGTCATTTTTCAGGACACTATGCTTCTTTACTATAAAAACTCTCAATATAAATTTTCCTCAGAAAAACTCACTCACCTGTTAAAAATCTCAATCCTGCTGATCTGCACAGCTCACACCCAAGGCCATCTTCTCTTCCATGCTCAAGCCCTGCTCCTGCAGTTGTCCAATCTCTCTAATCAATTTCCACTTCCTGCCTTGCTCCTGCATCATTTCTATCAGCGGACAAATATGCTTAAACAGGCCCAGTATGAAATATCCGCTCTTTTCTCCAGACATCCAGCATGCCCCATGGGTAGGGGATAGAGGTCAAACTAACTACATGAAGAAGAATGGTCACCACCCAGACAACAGCCTCCACACAAAGAGACCCAACCACAGTAGGGGCCACTGGTCCTCATTGTCCAGGCAACAGCCCTCTCCTGCCACTAAGCCACTGTATCTTTCAGGTCAGCCTGTTACAACAGTGATGTCTGTGACTGCTTATAGAAATGGACCCAGAGCGATAATATTACTTACTGATGCCATAGATTATTGAACCTTCAGCTATCATATCAGTTAAAGGGAAATGATAATATACCATAGTCTAAAGGACTATTGTAAAGATTAATTATCCTCATGCACAGAAGAAACTCATTTAATTTTAGGAATATCTATAAAGGATTTACTGAGTTTAGATTTCACCAGGATCCATGACCCATAGCTAAAGTGATTATGTAAAATATAGATCCAGCTTAACTTTGGGAAACATACTGAAATAAATAGATCAATCTAAAATAGAGAAGAAGATAGCAAATGAAATATAGATATCAGCAGTGACAGATGGATAGTATAAAATAAGAACCATTTCTCAAGAAATATCTCATTGACATGTAATCAGACCCAAATTTAAATATGGATTCAAATAACAATTATACTTCTGTTACTAACACAAAACAAAAATGTATAAACATTATGACTAGTAATGAGACCCTTAGCACATATTAGGAAATTTATGGCCAAGAAAATAAAATAAGATCCATAGAATTAGAGGTTTGTTTGTGTTGGGATTTCATGGCCAATTTTGACTTATTAAAGATATGAAAGTATTATTTAACGTTAAAAATGAATTAACATACAATACATTGTAATAATAAATTAACAGCTCAAAATTAAAAAATATATAACTGTCTCAAGATGGATAGAAAAAGTGGGAATAAAATAAAATTTCCTTCACATTATAATGACTACCAAAAATCTACAATAAACTTCATGCTTAATTTTGAGACTGTAGAACTATTCCATTTTGAACAACTTAGTGGTCATCTTAAAATTAAAAATATACATATCCTAAAACCGATGCACAAGTAGCCATTGCTTCTTAATAATCTTCAAAAAATAAATGCAATGTGGTAGGTTTATATGACAGAGTACAATGTATCACATAGAGAACAAATCTCAAAACACAATTCTAGGAGAAGAAATTAAGCCAGTTAGTTCTAGTATAATGTGAATGGTGCCAAACTATTTTTGAGTATCAGAACATTATTGCTATGTAAGATGATATAAAAATAGGAATCTATGATTCTCTTGTTTTATTTGAATTATGGTCAATTTATAGTGTCATATACAAATATAAAAATTTTTATATTGCAAATATGAAAGGTTTTTGAAACATTTTTTATACATGTAATGTTCTGAAATGGGGTTTAGCAAACTTTTCTATAAAAGACTAGATAGTAAATATTTCAGTCTTTGTAAACACAACTGGTTTTTATCACAAATTCTGTTATTTTTTCAATCAGCTAACATGCTAAAAAAATCTTAGCAGTTCTTTTCTGATCCAATGTAAGAATACACAATAATCCAGTATGGAAGTTGGGTTTTTGGATGGAGCATTCAACATAGTTACACACAGATCAATGGAACAGAATAGAGAGCCAAGTTCTAAAATCACATGGACAGATAATTTATGACAAAGGAGCCAGAAACACAATGGAATAAAGATAGTCTCTTCAGTAAATGGTGCTGGAAAAACTGGAAAGCCACATGCAAATGAATGAAACTGGATTACAGTTTGTCTCCATGTACAAAAATTAATTCAAAATGCATCAAAGACTTATATATCATACTTAAAACAATAAGTTACATAGAAGAAAATATAGGTACCAAACTTATGGATTTGTTCATAGAGAAAATTTAAGAACTTGACCTCAAAGGCAAAAGAAGTAAAGGCAAAAATAAATGAATGGGACTATATCAAACGAAAAAGTTTTAGCACAGCAAAAGAAACTGACAACAAAACAAGAGGCAGCCAACCAGATGAGAGATGATATTTGCAAACAGTAGCTTCTACAAAGATTTAATTTCCAAAATATATAAAGAACTCATAAAACTCAACACCAAACAAACAACCCAATAAAAAACTGGGCAAAGGATCTGAAACTACACCTCTCCCAAGAAGACACATGAACAGCTAATAGATATATGAAAAGGTATTCAACCTCACTGGCAACTAGAGAAATGCAAATCAAAACTACAGTAAGATACCACCTTACACCTGTGAGAGTGGCCATTATCCACAAGACAAACAGTAACAAGTGTTGGAGAGGTTGTGGAAAAAAGGGAGCCCTCATTCCCTACTGCAGTGGTCAGCAAACTGCGGCCCCTTGAGTGTGGCTCTTCCATAAAATACCACGAGTGGGAGCGCACGTACAGTGGGATTGAAACTTCGTGGCCACACTCAAGGGGCCAAAGAGCCGCATGTGGCTCACGAGCCGTAGTTTGCCTACCACTGCCCTACCGGTAGGAATGCAGACTCGTACAACCACTATGGAAAACACTCTGGCAATTCCTCAAAAAATTAATAGAACTACCATAGGGCCCAGCAATCCCTCTTCTGGATATATACCTGAAAACCTCGAAACCATGTATTTACAAAGATATATTCACCCCTATGTTCATTGCAGCATTATTCACATGGCCAAGACATGGAAACAACCAAAGTGTCCTGCTATAGAGGACTGGATAAAGTAGATGTGGTACATATACACAATGGAATACTACTCAGCCATAAGAAAGGATGAAATAGGGTTATTTACAACAACATGGATAGACCTTGAGAATATTATGCTAAATGAAATAAGTCATACAGAAAAAGCTAAGACCTGTATGATTTCACACAGATGTGGGATATGAAATTGAAACTTGTGAACACAAACAGCAGTGGGGCGGTTGCCAGAGGGAAGGGTTTGGGGGGAAAGGGTCCTAATATAAGATGACAAGAGAAGATTTGACTTTGGGTGGTGGGCACATGGTGCACTATATCGATCTTGTGACATAGAAACCCACACCTGAAACCTAGATGTTCATGTTGACCAATCAATTTAATGAATTAATGTTAAAAAATAAAACAAATCAATAAAATTGACTGCATTAATAGGATCGAGGGAAAAAAGCATAATCTCATTAGCTGCCAATGAGATGTGACATTTGGTAAAATTCAGCATTCCTACTGAGACAAAAAGTACCTATAGCAAATATTCTTAATTTGAAATGTTGAAAACATTATTTGAATTCAGAAATGAAGCAGAATACACATTTTACCACATTTAATGTACATTCACTTGGAAAATATAGATGGTGCAATAAGACAGGAGCAATAAATATTTTTAATAAATAGAAAGGAATAAACTCATTATTTTCATAATTGAATATATGCAGAGATTTTTAAAAATCTGCATGAAAATTATTACAATTAATCATGACTTGTAGATGGAAAATCATGTCAAAATCAATTCTATATCTATATAAATCACAAATATTTAGAAAACCTCTTTAAATGCTTTTTGTAATGTCATTAACAGCTATTATTAAAATGTTGAATTCTGTGTGACATTATCTAGCGATTTTAGGAGTCATGTTCCTGTGACTCAGAAATTACCCTGCTCTTGGGAGGTCCTTACATACCCTCAGAAATGAGTATGTCACTGTTTGAAAACAGTAACTTAGAGAATCCACCGGGGAGCCTCTTTGAACTACCCAGGACTCTGAAACTTGCCTTCCAGAAACCCTGGCAGTATAAAGGGTAGAGGGGATACATAACTTTTACAGGGAACTATTCCAGGACTGAATTTTTATTAAGTTTCAGAGCCTTCCAATGTGTAGTCTGTGGGCATAAGCTCCTGTGAGGGTACCAGATAAAATCAGAATGGGGCGTCACTTCTGCTGTTCTTTCAGTTGCAACCTTCTTGAATTCCAAATATAAAAAGGAAATAGGAATATGTGGGTCAAGTGAGACTTCCAAGACCCAGGCAAGTCCAAGAATAATGTTGCACAATTTCTCCTTTTCATATCCAAATATTGTTGCCGTTGAATATATATTCTTGTAATAAAATTAATGAGTTGACAAACTAAGATAGCCCTGGAAAGTAAGAAAAGCTGAGCCTTCCTCCCAACCGGTTGCGAGATAGCAGAGTTGTAATCATAAATGAGATGTCCAGTGAGGGTTCTCAGGGGAGTCCTTTAGCAGAGACTGTGATGTCACCACAGCAGCTTGTCTGGTGCTTTCGGGACCGTGGATCTTAAAGTGTGTCTTGCTATATGAAAACATCTGAATTTGTTTCTCTTGCATTCAAATGTTGCTGTACAATGTGAATGTGAACTGTATATTTGCCATTTCATCTGTGATGTCCTTATAAAAGGGCATTTTAGATACTGAGAGCAAACCAATTTGTTTCATATCATGCCAACCTTGTTCATTTATTCATTCAGCAAACATGAAAGGAGCCCCTACAATGTGCCAACACTACTCTAGGTGCTAGAGATACTGCAGCAATTAAAACACACCAAAACAGAGCAAAGCAAAACAACAGAAACTCTGCCCAGAGAACTCAATTCTAATGGTGGGAGACACCAAATTGAAGAAATCCTATATAATAAAAGCCTAATATGCAAATTGTCCCCTCAACTGGGAGTTCAACCAGGGGGCAGGGCTGGCTGGCCAACCACCTCGGCCCCTTCCCCAGACCGGCCCCACCCTGACCGGCTGTGGCAGTAGGTGGCCTGAGGAAAGGAGGGCCTCCCACCCCCGGCAGAAGCTAGGGACCCTACCTGTACATGAATTTAGTGCACTAGGCCTCTAGTATTACTATATTACCACATTAGTTGGGGACAATTCTACATCACTGCATAAGCAGTTTCTGTGATCTGCTCATATAAGAATGTTGCTTCCCAGTCAGACGCAGTCCAGTTGAACCTTATGGAAACTAAATCACTATAAACTAAAACAAGAAGCCTAACTATACCATAGCCTCATACACAGTTTATTTCCTCATGCCAACCACTAAAATTCCTTACATAGGATCATCAGAGATATTATAAGCCACACAGATTAATTTAAAAAGCAAATTTTATAAAGTCAGTACCTAATCCTATCTAATAAAGAGGAAATATGCTAATTGACCCTCACAGTGTCACAAAGATGGTGGCACCCACAGCCAATAAGGATGGAATATGCTAATTTACTGTCCTGCCCTCAAAGATAGTGGTGCCCACAGCCAATAAGTGGAAATATGCTAATTGATTTCCCCACCCTCAAAGATGGTGGTGCCCACAATCACAAGATGGCCTGCAGGGGAAGGCAGTTAGGGGTGACCAGGCCAGCAAGGGAGGGCAGTTGGGGGGAACCAGGCTGGCAGGGGAGGGCAGTTTAGGACAACCGGGCCAGCAGAGGAGTAGTTAGGCAACGATCAGGTTGGCAGGGGAGTGATTAGGGGGTGATCAGGCTGGCAGGCAGAAACAGTTAGGGGCAATCAGGCAGGCAGGTGAGCAGTTGGGAGCCAGCAGTCCTGGATTGTGAGAGAGATGTCCAACTGCCAGTTTAGGACATCCGCAAGGGGTCCCAGATTGGAGAGTGTGCAGGCTGGGCTGAGGGATACCCCCCGCTAGTGCATGAATTTCATGCACCGGGCCTCTAGTAATTAAATAAGCTTAAAACCATGTCAGAAATGCTTGTGAGGAAGAAAGAATTTGACAACAGAACACAATAATGTTGGTACAAAATGAGACTGTGAAGGATTCAACTTCCCTCCCATATGACTATTCCCTGGGATGGTAGATCATTTCCAATTTTTGTGCTAGTCCTGGCTGCTTAGCGGTGTCTGCCTGGAGACCCGTGGTTCAGGAGTCTGGCTCCTGTTAAAAATGTGTGTGTGTGTGCCCTAACCGGTTTGGCTCAGCGGATGGAGTGTCAGCCTGCGGACTCAAGGGTCCCAGGTTCAATTCCGGTCAAGGGCATGTACCTTGGTTGCAGGCACATCCCCAGTAGGGGGCGTGCAAGAGGCAGCTGATCGATGTTTCTCTCTCATGGATGTTTCTAACTCTCTATCCCTCTCCCCTCCTCTCTGTAAAAAAATCAATAAAATATATTTTTAAAAAAATGTGTGTGTGTGACTTTCCCAGGCCTGATCCCGGGCAGTGCAAAGGATTTATGCAGCAGGCCTCCCAGGGCCAAGCTGACCTCCTGGTGCATGGAAGGCACTGCAGTCTTTGCAGAGAGGTGTGGTCAATGGCTGGGACACTCTGGGTGGTTGCACATTCCTAGCCCAGGCACCCTCATTCCTCGGCTCCTCATCTGAGGCTGTGGGCAGAGGTTTTCTTCAGATGCCTGCCTCTGTGGGGATCTTCTTATGAGAGGCAGAAGGGGCAGATGAACCTTAAAGACACTTTCCCCGTTCAGACTCATTACCCAGTTCTTTTCCTTTCCAACCCTCTTTCCCTCTCCCTAGACTATGGTCCAGAAAACTGCAGGGACCTTTGGTGGGGCTCTTTCAATAAATAGAAGACTCCCACCTGACACTCCACCAGGGAGCCTGTCATAAGAAGAAAATAAAATGGGGAGAAATGATACTTTGTGCAAAGTTAGCCAATAGTTTATACACTGCAGTAGGTGACTGAAACCACAGCACTGCCTTCATTTTGGCTCCTTGTTGCTTTAATGGCAACTCCATTTAGCAGGCTCTCCCACTTGGCTGAACTCTGGCAGTGTGAGGCCAAATCTTACTTTGGCGCTCAGGAGTATATTTTCAGTGATGGGCACCTGCCTGAGCCAAGTTCTAGGTGACTGGTATCCTCACATTAGATCATGTAGGTGTCTTAGAGGATGGTGTGGGAACCAGCTCTATGCGAGTTAGGCTGCCAGTGCCACTGTCTTCCCATCCCACATCATCTTAGCTCTGCTTTTACACCTGTATGTCGAAATTGTTCAGGTCTAGTGGGAATTCCCACCCAAGGTTCCTCAAAGCTCAGCCCTATCCAAAGCCATACTCTTCTCATTAAGAGAATTATTTTGAAGAAAACAAGTTTAATTGCCAAGTACTAGCAATAAAATTGAGCAACACGTGATGTATCAGGGAAGAGAGAACTCGTCTTACTAGTATATGATACCAGGCTCATAAAAGTGAAGTATGCTTTGTCTATATCTGTAAAAATTATTCCACAGTGTCACCTAAGGTCACGTAGGAGATGGGTGGTGGCTGTTAAGTGCCTTACTTAGGTTTAACTCCTGTGGGTCAAGAAGTCCAGGCTACCATAGCTACTCCTACAATCTTCTAAGTATCCTAGACCTCAGGCAAATTCACAGATGAGAACTGTGGGAGGTTATTTTGTGGATGAGAGTAGTGAACCCTTTATAACTATTGTCACTGCACTAGGGAATCAGAACACGACTTCATTAAGGAGAGGCCATTGTCTTTGGAGTTGAACACACCTCAACTAAATTCCTGGCTGCACCCCTCGGTAGAAATGTGACTTAGTCTAATTACTTACTGTTTTATAGCTATAAGTCATTATTTTCATGACAAGTAACATGCCAACAGCACCTAACAGAGTTATTGTGGCTATTAAAGAAGTTAATGTATTTAAAAGTTCTCACCCCATAAATGCACAGGAGCAGAAATTCAGCAAAAGAAAGGCACCTTCTCCTTAAAGAGAGATAGATGTGGCAGGGCAGTGGCCAATCACCGGCAGAGACAACTGCAGAAGCTTAGTTCAGTCTAGCAACTCTCAAGGGAAATGCATTGATTTAGCAGAGTGGTATCTTTCACAAACCAAAACCAGGAAATGCAGCTAGGACTCAGAAGGGATTAAAACAAAAATGTAAAGACATAATTTACGCAAAAAGGACATGATGCCAAGAGCGGAAGGGCCTGAAACCTACGGTGGGTTCTTGGCTTTGCTCAGGAAAGAATTCAAAGCAAGACAGCACAGAGTTGAAAATGAAAGTGAATTTATTAGTGAATCAGTGAGACAGAGACAAAGCAGATAGAGCACCCCTCCCTATGGGATTTACTTCTTTTATTGAAGCTCATTGACTCAAGGGGTGGGGCATTCAATAAGGTGGAGGAATATTCAGGATCTTTCTGGGAAAGGGGTGGAGACTTCTTCGAAGAGCCCCAGTGGGCCATTTTTCATTCTTAGCAGGCTTTCCATTTCCAACAACGGTGGCTCTGGGTGTGTGGTTTATTGTGCTTACTTATGACAATGAGCTATAATGAGGCTAGGGGTCCTGCAAAGTGAAATCAAGCTGGTCTCTGTGGGTTCTAAGCCATAAATCTGGTCTTACTATCTCCTTGACAGTTTCTGTAGCTTTATTTTATTGTTGTTGTTGTTATTAATCCTCACCCAAGGATAATTTTCCTTTTTTTTTTTTTTTTTTGAGAGTGGAAAAGAAGGGGAGGTGGAGAGAAAAATCGATGCTAGACACATCAATTGGTGGCCTCCCACATGTGCCCCAACTATGGCCAGGATTAAACCTGCAACCCAGGTATGTGCTCTTGACTGGGACTCGAACTCGAAACCCATTATTTCAAGGGCCAACCCTCTAACCACTGAGAACACTGGCCAGGGCAGACAGTTTCTATAGCTTTCATTGCTTGCAGCTGTTCTGCCACATACCCTGTCTCAGAACAAGAGCGTCTCCTCCTTGGCTATCTTCTTTTCTTGGGTTGCATGGCCGCTCAGCTGCTCTAAGCTCCTGGTGCTGTGCATCTCTCTTTGTACTTTAAGCAAAATGATGCTTTCAGCTGCACCAAAGTATCTTCTCAGTTCAACCACCTGGAGAGATGCCGCATCTCTATGTAGGCTGTAAATCTCCATTACCAGCTGGATGTAACCGGTGCAGCGTGGGTCAGATGCGCAGGCCTGGAGCAGTGAATTTCAGCCAAGGTGGGTGGTTATATGACTGGAGTGGCAGCTTTCGCTGTGATTGCAGAATATCATGGGAGGACGTGGAAGTGCTCTCTGCAACAAGAACAGAGTGGAGGCGGAAGGAAAATGGGCATCTCTGCCAGAGAAAAGCCATCAGCATTTCATTTTCTTGTCGTCTAATTAAATACATAGTTTTACCTTGGAACCTGATGAAAGGTAATGCGTGGGCCATGTCTGCAATACACTGAAATAAAACAAATAGCACAAATAACAAAAACGCAGAGGTAGGATTTCTGCATAGGAGAAGCCATGATGTGGTTAAAGGTGGAGCGAGGGGCTGCTTTGAACCCATATGTATATTTAAAAATTTGAGAAAATGCTAATTGTACATTTTAAGGAAGGATGGTTTGCCACTGAAGCAGATTGTTAAAACCCACCTCATGCTCCATTCGATCCACTTCTTGCGGTGAAACTGAGTCTAAGGGCCTTGATACAATCATCTTCTAAGGGCTCTACAATACATATGTTGTAGAAATTATATATAATTCTACACAAGTATCCATTATTATCATCTCACTATTACATATACTCACAGACATTTATATATATATATATATATATATATATATATATATATATATATATATATAATTTAATTCCTATTAAAAATTTTGTATATATTTGTATATAAATTTTTAATAGGAGTTAAATTGTATATTTTACATTCTGCTTTTATACACAATGAACATCTTTTCATATTCATATGATCAGGTTATAAAGCATAAAATTTAATTGCTATTTAAAAATACATAAATATATACTAAATATTACAGAATTGTGTATATGTAAAACCACATAAATAATAAACATTTTGATTTCTAAATATACGCTTGAACTATAACATTTAAATGAACTTTCCAAAATATTCTCTGGAATATACCATAGTTCTGAGGATCTAAACTTTTCCTTCATTTTATGAGTTTTTGTGTATTCTTTACGATATTAAGAACATATTCTTTCCTAGTTAACTAAATTTTTTAATGTTAAAAGTTTGTATAATCTTATCTTTGCTGTTAATTAGACTTGCATGTAATTTTTTTAAAAAAAACTATAGTTTTTTCAAAGAACTTGCTCTTGGATATTTTTATTTTTTTACTCAACATTTACTCTCACTCATTATGTTCTGCCGTTATCTTTATTGGTTCCTTGTTTGTGCCCTCTATATACTGCTGAAGTTGAAGGATATATTGTGCCTCAGGCACCTTCATCTTCCAGCTCCCAAGTCCCGTCTCCAGAGTAAACTCGATGCAAAGACTTGAGTGGTGTTGGCAGCTCTGTGATTCGTGTGGTGAGGGAATGGCCGCCTTGCCCAGGTAGGGCCACAGCTGCCCACGTTGCCGACTGGCCCTGGCACCATCTGCTGGGCTGACCCACTAATCTGCCAGCAGTTTTTGTGAACACCAGAATTGTTTCCCGTTGGATATTTCTGGAAACATCTCTTTACATCTCTTTACATCTAAACAACAGATGGTGACTTCTGGAGACGTGAAGGATTTAACCAATTCTTTACTGATATGGCGAACAGTGGTAGCAACCAATTAAGCATCACGCGCTTCGGTTACTCTTCTTTTAGGTTGTCAGTTTCCTGTATTAGGAGATTTCAGGTTCTAGAGTGAACATATGCTTCTCAGCTTCTGATGATGGAGACTTGTCAGGATGCCCGGGAAGTCGGCAAGCACAGGTGTGTGTGTCAGTAATGTCAAGGTCAGGCCTTACACCAACGAAAATGATGTTCCTCACCGTTCAGGTACCAGAGCAGCTCCAAGGACACTCAGCAACACTTAGTGACTGTGATATATTGGAGACTATGTGCCAAAGCCTAGCACTGTGCCTGGCATAAGAAAACTCAGCAAACAGTAGCTGGCATTGTACTACCAGTGACAAAATCCTAGGAACTGAGCAGCAGTGTTGCTGACCTTGTCATTCATTTTGGCATACCATTGGAAGAATCTGCCTATACTTCTCTAATAATTTTACCACATGCATAACTCTATTTTCATGACTCTGCCTTACTTTCTTCTCTCTCTCTCTCTCTCTCTCTCTCTCTCTCTCTCTCTCTCTCTCATTTACAACCTAAATTCCTCAAGACAGAGAATCCGATGAGGCATGTTCTTTATTCACTGTCAGAGCGCACCCACTGGTCACTCTTGTGCCAAATTACTCCTTAAACTGGCCCTTACAATGGACCCATCACTACTCTTCTTAGACTCCTGATGCAATCCACCCTAGCCAGGTTAACAGGGTTAAGTGACAGAAAATGCGGGAAACTACATGCAAGGATCACCCTGGTATGGACTCTGCTTAGAAGAGACTGGGGGTCCAGGGCGCACTGAGTTTTACAGACTATTAAATACAGCAGGGATTCATTTTTCTTTTCCTCTGGAAACTGGTAATTTTTATAGTGGGTTCAAATCTTTAAAAATCTGTCAATGAACACAAAGCAATTTGCTTAGGAAGCAGTTGAGTGATGACCTCCTAAGAGCCTTGGGAGCCATTTGGAAAATTTGCACTGGCTAACCAAGAATCTTCTCACCACGCATGTCTCCAGGTCCTTGGAGCCTGGCTAAACCACACCAGCTCATTTTGGAAGCAATCTAGTGATTAAGTAAATCCTCACCCATTCCTGGCAGGGGAAGGTAAAGTATCAGGAAGATTAGAAGGTACCAGTAGAGAGACTTTAGTTCAAATCAGTGTTCCGTCAGCAACTAGCTGACATGGGCCCCAGCTTGCACCCCCAGCCTCGCAGCCCTGCAGCCCTGCCTGGCACCCCACCGTGGCCTGGCGCCACCCCCTCACCTGCTCCACCATCCCATCTGCAGAGCAATCGATCAGGGTTGGGCCCCCTGCCCAGCTCCCTCAACACCTGGGAGCCAGGCAGCGGCCTCGCCCCCCTCTACCCCCACCACCACCCTGGTCACTGCCTGTGGGGTGATTGGCAGGGCAATTGGATCCCCACTTGCACCTGCCTTGGCCTGGCACCACCCACTCACCTGCTCCACCATCCCACTGCTGTCCTGCTCTTGACCGGGCCTCCACTGCTGCCCACTGCCAGCGTGCATCTCTGATGCTTGCCATGTTCCGCGCTGCCCCCTGGGGGTCAGCACACATCATAGCAAGTGGTTGAACTCCCAGTTGAACAATTGCCGGAGGGGACAATTTGCTCGTTAGGCTTTTATCATATAGGATTATTCTATAGTTATTTTTCTTTCTGTGTAAAACTAATTCCAAAACGTACTTGTTTAAAATAATACACACTTTTTATTGCTCAGGAGTCAGTGGGCCCAGGGTCGGTGGGGCAGGCAGCACTGCTGAACTGAGGAAACGGCCTTGCATGCTGGGGGATGGCCTGGCTAGCGGCTGCTCTGTGGCTCTCGTCCTGTGCTCTACAGAGTTACATTGCAAGAGGGGTCCATGCAGGGAGTGGAATAATTGCAGCCATTTCTTATCTCAGAGTGCAAAAGGTATACTGTATTATATCCATGCAGTCTGATAAAATTTTGATGAAATTCAATGTCTATATGAAAAGGAAAAAATGCTTAGTGAGCCAGGGAGAGAAGTATTTCCTTAAAATGATAAAAAAGAAAAAGTAGAATTCATCCCAGTAGTCAATAACATATGTAATGCTGAATTATTTTACTACTTGAATAAACTTAAGACAGGGATGTCTATCTTACTAGGGAGGAACTGAGCAGACTGGTAGACTGCCAGGGCACCCCCTCCTTTGCCTGTCCTATCTGTGCACCAAGGGCAGATGGACCACAGTTTAAGCAGATTATCTCCAGTGCTGCTTTGATTAAAGAGTATAAAGGAGCTTCCTAAACAGTGAGTGGATATAAAAGCCCAATCAAAGTAGATTTTAGAGAGAAGGAGAGGAGAAGAATTTCGGATATTACAGATAGATATTTCCTAAGAGTTTTACTCTGAAGGACAGGAGACAAAGTGGGAGAGTAGCTATAGAAATAGGACAAAAAAAGCATTTTGATATTTTTAAAAATATGACAAAATGAGCATGCATATATGCTGATGGGAAATAAAGAGTAGAAAAGAAATAAATGGTTATGTAGAAAAAGGAAAAAATCCGCAAGGAGTGGCATCTAATGTGATCTTATTTATATATTTACTACTTTCTTTTGTCTTATTCATTGTTTTTTATAATATCTTTAAGATTTTTTAATTTATTGATTTTTAGATAGAGAGGAAAAGAGAGGGTGAGAGAAACATCGATATAAGATCACATTGATCTGCTGCCTCCTGCATGCCCCCCACCGGGGATCAAGTCTGCAACCCTGGCATGTGCTCTGACTGGGGGTCTAACCAGAAACCTTTCAGTGCACAGGAAGATGCCCAACCAACTAAGCCCCACCAGCCAGGACTTGTGCATTGTTTTTTATGTCTATAAATAGAATAATCATACATATTTTAGACTATTGTGATGTGTGAACTTAATTTAATGAAAATATATAAAGATATTTAGAACTTGGGCTGCATGAAGTAAACATTAGATTTTTTTCCCCCATTATTTTCTTGTCTTTTTTTTTCCCATTGAAATTAAGAGGTGGCCTCCTCCTTAGTGAAATTTATCTTGTTTTATAAAATCTCCAGTCGGGACTCTTATGAGCAAACGAGGACTCACTCTGGCTCTTAATGAGAGATGCACACCAGGCCATTTATAATTAAATGCATACTGCCTGTCACTTGCAGGTTAAGTGCATGGTTCGTGCAGTTGGACAGGAGGAAAAGCTTTATGAATGGTGCTCTCAAGCATAGTCTGTTTCAGCATATAAATGTATTGCTGGGGGGAAATTGCTCCTGGTAAGATAATACAGATGAAAAGAAATGAGGGGGCAAACAGTTCAACATATAGCATATGCCATGACGGACACCCTCAAGGTTGGCAGCCTGGCAGCCTGTATGACCAGAGGGCCATGACCTCTGATGCCGCTTTGTCCTGATCATAAATTATTTCACCCATACTGATGGGGTGATTTATTTTTTTACCCATGAACAATGACCCTGCTCTTGAAATAAAGGTTTTAATGTAGGAAGATGAATCCCCAAATCTAGAAAAATTGTCATCAGGGTCCTCTTCCTACACCTAACACTGAAAGTGATCAGAGAACTTCCAGGCAGAAACCAACAGCATCATAAACCAGATAAATGTTGGTTACTTATATGCTTCTTTCCAATGACTTGCTCGATGGTGAGTGTGAATTAATGTGAAAATAAGAAACTCTTGAAGACTGTAGTCTTTAGGTCTGGTGGGCTTTACTTCCAGGAACCCTACACCAGGCACAGTGTAGATCTGACAGGGAGCAGGCAGAGTAATCATTGTGAAATAAGCTCAGGCCATTGTCCATCACAAAGGCCTGCTATCAGGGAAAAGTACTTCACAGAACCTTGTCCCACCTGGGTGAAGGGCTCTAACCTTACTCGAGTCCCTCTCTAACCTTCCTAAGCACCTAAGAGGAAAGCAGGAAAAGACACACTTGCTAAGATCAGAGCCAGGGATACCAGCCCACTAAAAGATGGAGTTTCAGTCATGAAACTCTAGAACACTTCTTCCTCACAAACATCACCGCCACCACAGCAAGGCACCAGCATAACAAAGTGGATCACAGCCTAAATGGATTATAAGCTCTATTTAAAGAGTTTTCAGGCATGCCTGAATACAGGGGAGACAGAAACCGAGAGCAGTAAGGGTTTTGAAGGCTCTAGTGCAAGCATGTCAAACGCAAAGGCTAACTCACGTCAAAGAAACCAGGCTGTTTTTGCCTGGGGTGAAGGCAGTTGCCACACCCTATTGGAAAACACTTGCCCTACCCTTTGGAGTTTCTGAAGCCCATTAGCCCATTAAGAGACTGAGAATAACAATCAGCCTACAGGCAGAAGCAGTTACTGAACCCTGTTGGAAAAACTCTAGCCCCTCCCTATGGTCGATACCCTGAGGCTAATCAAGACTGTATACTATCAGATTGCAGGAAGAGGTGGGTCTCTGGAGGTTTGAGTTTTTGCCTGATTTAATTCAGCGTCCTGGGGTAGGAAAAGCAGACAAGGGTGCACATCTTGGTCCTTTCCAAAGGCAACCAGCCCCAGCAGGGGGAGCCACAAGCTGTGGATTGCTGATAGCTTCAAACATGGTACTCAGAGCCAGTCACAAACAGCATCTGACATTGTCCTGCACCAGAGGTTGTGAGTTGTAGCAGATCTACCTAATACATAGACACAAACTCAAACACAGCCAAAATGGGGAGACAAAAAAAAAAGGCCACAAACCAAAGAACAAGAGAATTCTCCAGAAGAGCTAAATGAAATGGAGATAAGAAATTTGTCAGATATTGAGTACATAAAAATGATGGCAAAGATATAGTAACAATGAAGAATGACATAACATCTGCAACCTTGGCTCATGGAGATGACACGCTAACCAACTGAGCGACCCAGCCAGGGTCGAGATCATTCTTTTCCAACCTGCTGATTCCAGTTTAGGATCATTGGTGGCCAGAGCCTCTCCTGGCAGCTCAGGGAGCCAGGACAGGCTTCCCTAGACAGGACACCTGTCCATTGCAGGGCACACTCACACTCATCCACACCACACTCACTCGGACTGGGACAACGCAGACACGCCAGTTCACTTCATGTGTACATTGTTAGGGTGTAGGAAAAAACCAGAGTTCCTGGAGAAAACCCACACAGACATGAAGAGAACATGCAAACTTCACACTGACAGTGGCCCCAGCCTGGAATCAACCTTTTTTTCTCATCAACAGTATAACCAAAGGAAGTTGAATGAAATGCCTTTATCTGAGAACCTGCTGTAAACACAACTGATGACATTTCCCTTGGATTCATTTATAAAAAGACTTACTTATGTTGGGGCTCTCTCTTGGATCACTTGCTCTGAGGAAGCAAGTTGTGAGGTGCCCTATAGAGAGACCTACACGTCAGGGAACTTAGATACTCAACCTGCAGTCAGCGAGGAACTGAGGGTTGCCTGCAACCAATTGAGTGAGCTTGGAAGGAGGTCCTCCAGCGCCATATGACTGCAGGCCTGCCAACAGCTTGATTCTGACTTCATGAGAGATCTTGAGGCAGAACTATCCATCTAAGCTTCTCTGGAACTCCCATTCCACAGAAGCAGTGAGATAATCAATATTGCTTAAAGATGCTAAGATTTGGCCCTAGCCCCAGTTTGGCTCAGTGGATAGAGCATCAACCTGTGGACTGAAGAGTCCTGGGTTTGATTGCAGTCAAGGGCTTTATCATTAGCCCCAGTTGGAACATATGTGGGAGTTGCGCAATCAATGTGTCTCTCTCACATCTATATTTGTCTCTCTCTGTCTCTCCCTCTCCCTTTTTCTCTCTCTCTTAAAAAAAAATCTATGGGAAAAATATCCTCAGGTGAGGATTAACAAAAACAAACAAACAAACAAACAAAAAGATGCTAAGATTTGGAGTAATTTTTACACATCTACAGATAACTAATATACTGACCTATACTAACTATAAATATGTAACAGGAGATTAAAAAGGACAATGTTCTTTAAATATTGATTTTTTTTACCTCCTTTATAAGTTTAGTCTGTATCATAAAGTATGAACACTTTTTAGGAGGGGTCTTTATCAGGCTGAGTTACACAAAGACCCCTTAGAAGGGTTTTTCTCCATGCCCCCTTCAGAGTTTGACATGGGGACATATCAAACCATGCCCATCCTTGTTATTTTCCCTTTGTACTATTAATAAAGGATAAAAGTACTTGCTGTTCTGGGAAAGGACTAATTTATAGAGGGGAAAAGAAATAAACAAATTAGAGTTGATAATTCTATTGTGATAAAATGTCTTGATGCAAAAATTACATTGTAAAGCTGAGTCATATAATTTCTGAAGGAGGCTTTTTAGTGTACATTGCACATTAAATGCAGTTGTATGTGTAGTTAAATTTGATGAACAGTGACACCTTCCCATTCAAAATGCCAAGTCCTGTTGACAAAGCGTTCAAGAGGGGCTGAAACAAAGCAAAGGGAAGAAATCTGTGTAAAAAAATTTGATCCCCCATCAAGTCATGTTGGGGCCATATTCAGAGACTCTTATCAAAATCAGTGTGTCCCCAAAACCATATGTTAGATATTATGCATTTTATATATGCAACCATAAAGAGAATTTTTTAAAATCTTAAAAATATTGTATTCCAAACTTTGCTGACAAACTTAGGTCCTTCTTGATGGTAGCAGAAAAAAGAAAAAATATGTCTTTATCTATGATTCCATTTGCATGTGACAATTGTGGCTTGGATGAGAGTGATAGTTATGAAGGTTGTAAAAAGTGAAAAATCATTGATATCAAGACGCTTTTGAAAAGAGAGTTGTCAGGCTCATGAATCAGATGTGGTATATAAGACAAATAGAAGAGTCAAGGTGGAAATCAAAGCTTGGCCTGAGGAGCAAGACAATCTGTAGTGCTATTAGCTGTAATTGAGAACACAGGTGGATTAACAGATTAGATGATGGTGATGGACAGGGAGTCAGGAATTGTCTTAAACTTTTATTGCTTACTAGAGGTCTGAAGCACAAAATTCATGCAAAGTGCTTGGCCTCCCCCCACTGCCTCCATGGCTTCATCCAAGGTCGTCTGGAAGGACATCTGGAAGGATGTCTGGTTTAATTAGCATATTATGCTTTTATTATTATAGATTTACACCTAAATATAAATGTCAAGTATATAGTTGGATTTTTTAAATTAAATTTATTGGGGTGACATCTATAATAATAAAAGCAGAGGAAGGGAGAAAGATAGAGAGTTAGAAACATCGATGAGAGAGAAACATCAATCAGCTGTCTCCTGCACATCCCCCACTGGGGACGTGCCCGCAACCCAGGTACATGCCCTTGACCGGAATCGAACCTGGGACCCTTCAGTCTGCAGGCCAACGCTCTATCCACCGAGCCAAACCGGTTTTGGCTATAGTTGTTTTTTTTAAATTAAATTTATTGGGGTGACATCTATAATAATAAAAGCATAATATGCTAATTAGACCAAATTTCCTTCTGGACAACCTTCCGGATGATGCCAGGGCTGGGAGGGAAGCCCAGGTCCTGGGTGCCAGAGGGAAGCTGGTGCCTGCAGTCAGAGGAAGAAAGGCTTACTCTTGCATGAATTTTGTGCATCGAGCCTCTAGTTGGTTAATAAAATTGTATAAATTTAAGTTGTACAATTCTATAATACATCATTTGTATATTGTTGCAGTTGGATTTACAAATCCATAATTCAAGGTAGAATTGTGTGGGAACCACACCAGGTCCCTGGATAGTCAAGGCCAATGGGAGCACAGAGGCCTTGTTATTAATACACCAGAATGACCAAAGGCCACTCTGGGCATGTGCCTGAATGGAATGTTCAAGGACTCTGAGCCTGGGAATCAGAATCAAGCCAAGATACCATGACTGGGTGCAAGGACACAAGGTATACTGTGCCCTTTAATAGCCAATATGATTGATGTAACTATTGGCATAAAGCCTTTGTCTAAATGGTATAAAAGTAGGTTACTGATCAGCTAGTCAGCTGAGGTGGGAGTGAGAAGAAGTCTGCTGGAGTATGGAGAAAGAGAAGCTAGGATTGAGTGTGTGAAGAAGTCTGCTAGAGAGAATAGCTGGGCAGGAGAGATGGGAGAAGCTGCTGAGCCAAAGAGCTCAGGTACCACTATGATGTGAGGTGATGAGTCTAGGAGGCAGTGTGTGACTGCTCAGATAATAGCTGTGGGTACAGAGACTGATGCTCTTCTTGGGAAAGATATACACTGAGTGGCCAGATTATTATGACCACCCCATCAGTACTTCGTTGGACCATCTTTTGCCTTCAATACTGTGGTGATTCTTCTTGGCATTGACTCCACGAGATGTTGAAAGGTGATGCGAGGAATCTGACACATGCCTGATGAATAGCATTGTCCAGTTCTGTGAGATTTGATGGTTGTGGAACCAGCTGCCTGGTGGCTCTTTTAACTTCGTCCCACAAATGCTCAATTGGATTGAGATCTGGTGATTGTGGGGGCCACCTAAGCAAGGTAAAGTCTACCTCATGTTCACTCCTGCACAATATGAGCACCATGGCATGGCGCATTGTCTTGTTGGAAGAAGCCATCTCCATTGGGATACGCCATCAACATGATAGGATGAACTTGATCAGCAATGATACTTAGGTATGTTGTGCTATTCAGACGTTGTTCCACATGAATTAAAGGGCCCAAATCATGCCAGGAAAACATGCCCCAAACCATAACACTGCCCCCACCAGCTTGAAGGGTTGTACTCATGCATGTAGGGTGCATGCTTTCATGCTGTTTCTGCCAAATTCTCACTCTGCCATCTGCATGATGCAACTGGAAACGTGATTCATCAGACCATATGACTTTTTTCCAATGCTCGACTGTCCAATCCTTGTGTTCCTGTGTGAATTGGAGATGTTTTTTCTTGGTAACTGCAGACAGCAAATGTGTTGGAACAGGCCTTCGGCTTCCATATCCCATACGATGCAGTGTACGACTAATTTACCTACAAACGTCAAGTGGTCATAATAATCTGGCCACTCAGTATATGTTCACCATATGGACTTTGCTGTGAGGACTGTTCTTGTCTAATGGTGATATGGCCACTGGCTTCAGCAATAAAGACTCATTCTTATATACCCACAATCTCTCATGGCTTCTCTGTCTAGACCTGTGTCCTAGGAGGTCCAGCCCCAAGCAGAGGGGCTCAGACCCAACACCTGTTACTAGTGAGCAGAGGATAAAGGAGGAACTTGGACTAAGTTCCCAACAGTTAGTACAGTGGGCAGGGTTTGAGAAGAACCAGCCCTGGTGTAGTTGGACAGGAGAATTTAGAAGAATACATGGACTCACAGCCACTCAGAGACACTCAGAGCCAGACCAGCAGAGCTGTGCAGTGCTCCTGCTGCTGGCTCTGACAAGTTGTCATTGAAAATATAAATTTGAGTCTCATCAAATTGCTGATGGTTGTGGAAGCCAGCCTCTAAAATGGGCCAAATGACCCCTAGCCCTGACATTTATGAGCTTGTTTGGTTCCCTCCCACAGTTTATCAGGCTTGGTTCCTATGAGTGAGAGAGTGTTTGAAAAGAGCCTGTGATTGATAAAAGTACAGAAACCCTCTTGGAAAGTGGAGAAAAGGAGATACTTTCATGTAGGAGCACAATGCTTAGCAACATCATTCCCTACATTCACCAGGACATTAGAAAGTGTTCTAATGAGTAGGTTATCTAGCTAAGGAGGTTTTCAGCCATAGTATTAGAGGTACCACTTGTTTTCACCTCGCTGCTCATAGTAAAGTGTGAACTGAGAGAGAGACTAAAAGAACTCTTAAACTGAAGAAATTGGGACTCAATGGTGCTGAAAATTCTCAGATTCTCCAGTGGGAAAATGATGCTAAAATGAAGAAGTTGCTTCTAAAAAATGATCAAACCCAGATCAAACATGCTAGGAAGATGTGTACTAAAGGTAAAGCCTATGGCGTGACAGTAAAATCATGTCCACCTCAGAAAAATCAAAACTGGGGCATCGGAATATCATCCTGTCATACAACAGGGTCTGTAAGGGTTAGGAGGGTGAGGCACACAGACATTTCTAATCAAACAACCGAGCTTCTAAGGAGCTTAAGAGCATTGTTTCTCAGCCAGATCAGCATAAGCCCAAGGTACAGTAGAGTTTATTCAAAGAGGTGTGTCAGTAAGTCTTTTGTCTAATGTGTAGGGCAGATGACTTACTAGTATCTCTTTAGTTTTATAGGCCTTTAAATTTAGAGAGAAATTGAACTTGAAAAGATATATTTAAGGATTTAAATTCAAAGAGCTTCATTTATACCTGAGCCTAATCCCTGCTTTCTGGTATTTACACACTTGTCTAGATCCCTCACACCTTGTATTAGGTTGGTCTATGTGTGAACAATAGAAAAAATGGCAAAAGTGATGACATGTTACCTCCAAGGCTATATTATATGACATCATGGCTTCTGCCCAATTCTCTTGGAATATTGCTCTGGAGAAATCCAGGTGTCATGTTGTGAGGACACTCAGCACAGTGCAGTGTCCCTTGTGCATGATCTAAGCCTTCTTCCATAATCTAGGAAGAAACCAAGGCCTATTTGCAGTAACCACATGAGAAAACCATCTTGGAAGCAGGTCCTTCAATTTTAGTTCAGGCTTCTGATCATCTTCACATTAGCTGAGAGCTAGACTGCAATTTCACGAGACCTTGAGTTAAAACTATCCACCTAAGCCACTGACCCCCAGAAACCATGTGAGATAATAAAAGTTTGTTGTTCCAAGCTGCTAGTTTTGGGGTAATTTGTTATGATTGATAGACAACGACTAAGATGGTGTTTAAAGCCATGGGTCCAGGGAAAGCTCCTAGAAAGTGAAGGTAGGTAGAGAAGTCATATTATCAGGAATCTGATGCCTAAGGCCTGTTCGTGCTTAAGTATCAGATGCAAGGGGAAACAATACAGCTATATGATTTTGGAAAATTACTGGCATTAATTTTCCTAATCCACCAGATGGAGATAGAACAGCCTATAGTGTTGTGGGTGAAGATTAATGGGATAACATGTGTAATGTGTATAATATAGTGTCTGTAATACTATAGTCTCAAATGGTATTATTTTTCTTCTCCCTTATACCCTATTTACCACAGTTTTAGGTTTTATCCTCATAAACAGGACAGGGTCTCCGATGTTCAGATGAGAATCATGAAGTGTGTAAAATTTCCACAATTATTTTCAAGTTAGGTTGATTGTACTCTTTGTAGATATCTTCCTTGCCATTAAAATTTGTCAGTAAAATATTATTATCAAAATGTGCATCCACCTATTTATAATTATATGCAAGAAATATTGCTGTAGAAGAAGCATATTAAGGAGTTTGTACAGAATGATTTTAGTTTTCCTTTAGCATTACTCATGCTCATTATTATTTTGTCTGACAGTTGAGAAATTTCTATTCAATAGTAGATTTCTTTCTAGGTATAACATCTGGGGAATTTTTTAAGCAATGAGAAGTTAGAAGATATCTATTCAAAACAGATGGATAGAAAAATCTATTTTCCTCAGAAATTATTTAATGTCACATTTAGAAATACTGTACAGCTGAAATTTGAGATTAGCCAACAGGCATCTGACAATTTTTATTCTTATCTGTCAGTCAAATGCTTCAAAAAGACTTAATTTTGCATCTCATAGTGTACTGGCAAAATTAGGTTTTTGTTGATGGGAGCAGAAAGTAGGGAAATTATTTATTTTTGTTTGATTCCCTTAGAAATTCAGAATGAAGATTCTATAAAACTGTTTCTTATATTGTTGTAAAATAAACATTATGACCAGATTACAAATTTAATTTTAGATGATGATGCTTATATTTTCAAAAAAAAAGTGGGCTCAAGGAATACTTAAATATTCTCTTATATGAGCCTACCTAGGAAGGGAAATGTAACCTGGCAGGCAACGGCCTGAGTCTTAGGTGGAGAGTGTGTCCACCACATTCACATGGTGCATTGGAAGTGCTAACAGGACCTTGAAATCACTTTTTGTTACTCTTTAGCTGTGGCATTTCCAATCCATTATCTTCTATTTTCATTGGTATTTTAAGCAGGTAGAAAATATGCTATAATCATTTAACTTTTTTTCCTAAAATATAAATTTTATCTTAGGCCCTGGCTGGTTTGGCTCAGTGGATAGCAGTAATGGCGAACCTATGACACGCGTGTCAGAGGTGACACGCAAACTCATATTTTTGGTTGATTTTTCTTTGTTAAATGGCATTTAAATATATAAAATAAATATCAAAAATATAAATCTTTGTTTTACTATGGTTGCAAATATCAAAAAATTTCTATATGTGACATGGCACCAGAGTTAAGTTAGGGCTTTTCAAAATGCTGACACGCTGAGCTCAAAAGGTTCGACATCACAGGGATAGAGCGTCGGACTGCGGACTGAAGGGTCCCGGTTTCGATTCCAGTCAAGGCCTCATGCCCAGGCTGTAGGCTCAATCCTCAGTAGAGGGCATGCAGGAGGCAGCCAATTAATGATTCTCTCTCATCATTGATGTTTCTATCTCCTTCTCCCTTCCTCTCTGAAATCAATAAAAATATTAGAAAAAAATAAAAAATTTTATCTTAGGAAAAAGATGTGTAATGGGGGAATAGAATAAATACTTTTTTAGTGTTTCTATGTGAACTAGGTCTACTTACCTGAAAATAGAATTTGAGATGAAGGTTTATGAGCAAAAATGGAGAGAGAGAGAGAGAGAGAGAGAGAGAGAGAGAGAGAGAAAGGGAGAGAGAACTCATGGACGACAGTGTGGTGATGGAGAGGTTGGGGGGGGGGTGGCGTGAAGGGGGAAGAGGACCCAGAGAAGATAAATGGTGATAGAAAAAATAAAATAAATTTTAAAAAAGCAAAGAAACAAAACAACAACAACAACAACAAAAAAAAAAACAACTTATGTTCAAAAAGTTTATCAGAGATTTTTCATGAAAGTGTCTATAAGGGGCAGGGAAACATGATTGGGTAGAAGAAAATGATAAACTGTGAAGCAGTGTAGCAGAAACATTCCAGAGCTGAACTTATCCTTCATATTTGTCTCAATACCCCTTCATTGACGAGCCATTGGAGGCAGCTGCCAGTGGACTGATGGAATCTTTGTACTGTCTCAGGAGAGCCAATTGCTAAACATTCAAGAATTTCGTAAACTAGTTATTAAACTCTGTTGCTACCTTGAAATCAGCCAACCTAGGAATATTGATTTGCTTTTGGAGCACTAGTTTACCAGCATGATTTTGGGTATATTCTTGGGAAGGTGGTTTTCTTCAACAGAAAGAAATGTCTGAGAGGTTCTCACCTGTGAGCCATTAGCTGGAAACAATCCCAGAAGCCAGGGCAGTGCATGTCCTAGTCATGAAAGGGGAGAGTTGGGCAGTGCAGCGTGACATACCCTGCAGACCACACCATTTACTGCCCAGATTCACTAGTTCACCCCATCTGAGAAAGATACCTCCCGAATTCCAGATGGTCTCTTTACTTTGGGTAACTTAGAAGATGAAGATTAGTTAGTAGACCGTGAAGTCACACATATGCTCATCACCCTTCCTCTCTCTTACAATCCCTTATATATTCTCACTGTGCTTGGCTAGCACTTCTGCTAGTCTAAGTGGATAACTGATGGGGTGAACCTTATCTTCATGATTGAGAACTCTTCATGCATGGCTGCTGTACCTATCACTTAACAGCAAAATTGGTAATAAAGTACCAAGTGACTCCCCAAGGGGTTACCTATGTGCCAAATTTATTTATTTATGTCCCTGTAAGCCCTACCACTTCCTGATGGTCAGAGTGAATTACCTCTGACAGAATGCTGATTCCTCTTTTTGCTTCTGATCTCTTGGCACAAAGAACCTAAAGTGAGTGGGTGGAAGCCTGAAAATAAAGTTGAATGGGACTCTAACTATGTCTCCTGGTGTAAGTGTTACCTCTATGGTAAACCCTCAGAAGCTGTAAACCCTCAGAGTCTAAGGTAATAGAGAATGGAAGTACAAGTTTCCTTCATGGATTATTGCAAGCGATAGTAATTAAGGCAACTCCTATTCCAACCCCCTTAGTTGTTTGACTCACATATTCTACTTATTGGAGAACTCACATGCTTGCATCTCCAAACTGGTACCTCAGTTGGGTCAGGGCAGCTTTG
>NW_005871281.1:503406-516173 GCF_000147115.1 Myotis lucifugus
GAAGTAGATCAATGGAATGTTCTGCATGATATCCAAGTGATCCAGTTCCCTTCAGACTATGTTATGCCAGAGTATAAGATAGTTTATATACACATAGGACAAGACTGTAATGTATATTATTTCCATCCCACATTCATGTGAATCACTTTTAATTTTCTATCCCCAAATGGCTGGAGATTGGATATTTTTGCTAGTTATTCCCCTGTTTCAGTGTCCATTTGCTCCAGAAAAAATTCCCTTCTGGCAAAGGTACTGCAACTGAGGCTACTGTTTGGTTGTGTTTAGAGCACAGTATCATCAGTTGGCACAATCCGTCTCGTGTTTGAAGGGGCCAGAATAGTGAATTAAATGGAACTATTATGAGGACCCTCATGTCGAAATTTAAGTCGTTAAAGTAGTCACTAATCTCTAACACCCCAGTGTGTGATATTTAAATCCTTGTTTTGATATAATTTTAAATATACAGAAGAGTTGCAAAATAGTATAGAAAGTTTCCATAACAATTCACCTAGTTTACATAATCATGTTAATATCTTTCACAATCACTTATCAAAACTGAGAAATTAACAATGAGAGAATACCATTATTCAACTAGAGACTTTATTCAGATTTTACCAGATCATGACCTTTGTTGTCATTGTTCCAGAACCCAAAGCCTCATACCACATTGCATTTAGGTTTCATGTTACTTTATACAAATTAAAACCACAGGAGATGCATGCATGTCTAATAGAATTACAGAAATGGGAAAAAAATGACAATACCAAGTGTTGGCAAGAACGTGGATCAGCTGGGATTCTTATGCATGCCTGGTGGAAATGCAAAATGGCATAGCAACTTGGGGAGATCATTTGGCAATTTCTTATAAAGATAAGCCTATTAGGTGGCTTTCTCTCTCTTTCTCCACCTCTTTTCCCACCCCTTTACCCCAAAGATATTTTCCTTACCTCTCTCTTTCCCGTTAGCTCTAAAGGCCCTTCTTTTGCCTCTGTAACTTGTTTTCTGAATCTATTTCTTCTACTTATATGGCTCACTTCTATTTCTGTGACGTTCTAAATAAACTTTTGCTTCTACTAGTATTTGAGTATGGGCTCTAAATTCTTCCTTAGCCAAAACTCAAGGGAACCGAGGTCCGGTCCGACTCCATCGGTCTCACACCTGGTGCCATTTCCCTGCCAATGCTTAGGGACTCAAGCAATAAGTATGGTGATGATCCAAGGTAAAAGGAATATATCAAGATAAGAACTGCACCTGCCCTTTGCCTCAGCAATTCCTAGGTAAAAGCTTGAGAGAACATTAATTTGAAAAATGGATTTCTCAGTTGCAGGGCTGCATATGTCCCATTGAAATCATCGATAAAGATGATTCTGATGAAAGGAGCGATTTTAAGGGTTACTAAAGAAAGAGCCCACGTCCCTGGTGGGGGGTAAGGAAGTGGATGGCGGAATTGTGACATCTGGGATTCCGACTCCCATGTTCGTGAGCTGATTCACCTACCAGTCAAACAAGACTCTGTCCAGAGCAAAACCTCTGAATGCAGAAGGAAGAAATGGCTCAGGAATACTCAGCCTTTCCGTCCCATGCTGTCACCCTTGGTTCATTCGGATTCACTTCTGCCATTTACCCTCCTGGATATTCAGGGGATGCAGAGTTCTTAAAAAACTCGTATTACCCAACAAACGACCCGTTAGAAATATAGACTATAGGGCCACACAAAACCTGTACTAAAATTACTAGATGTTTACTGTAGCTTTACTTATAAAAGCCCCAAACTGATAAAAACTCCAATGTCCAGAAACTGATTAATGTACAAAAAAAATCGGGGTACAATATAATGAAACACTGCTCAGCAATAACAAATAATAAACTAATAAATACATAAACATGGGTGAATCTCAAGTCTTGCAGAAAGGTACATATTATGTAATTCCATTTAAATAGCATTCTGGAAAAGATCAAACTATTGGAAGAGACATCAGAACAATGGTTGCTATGAACCAGAGCTTGGTGAAGGGTTGACTGAAAAAGAAAGGAGGCAAGCTTAAGGGGTGATGGTGATACAGGAATTCCCCTGAATTTTAAAGTTCATGCTTTAGGCACTTTGCTTTTATAAAACACCTACATCAGAACCTTTTTTCCTAACCAAAAGAATCTAAAAAGGATTTTCTCTTTTCCAACAAAAGGCAAAAAGCACAAACAGCCCTGGGTGTGTGTTTTGCAGCAGCCCTTACAGAGGCAGCACCGGGAGCAGCGAGAGTGGCCCCGCCCAGCTCTTTCACTGGGAACCACACTCAGCATCAAGCCGCCATCACCTGGAGCTGTTGTCTGTGAGCATCTGCACTTTATCTCCATTCATTTTGTGCATCTGTTAGCAAGATGGGCGCGACTTTATCAGAAAGGCCTAAGGGAGCTCCTTACATGTTTTATGTTTAGTGTAAAAGTGAGCATATTGTTTTGATCACAGTGAACGGAAGACGTTGTGTGTGCATTGAATTTTGGGTCCAGGAGGCTAAAAATTATTTCCACATAAATTAATGACAAGTGCTTCTTCATTTTGCACCATTTTGGCTTACAAAAGTTTTTGTTTTTGTTTTTGTTTTAAATAAAAACGCTCCACTTTCAGGTAGTGGGGGGAAAGCAATAGCTTATATTTTTACTATGGTGGTGGTGACTGTATATATTTGTCAAAACTTACCAAATTAGGATTGTGCACAAAGGTAAATTTTATTATGTAAATTATAAAACAATAAACCTGACCAAAAAGAAAAGAAAGATGTAGCCATCCACACTTATTGGTTCAATTTTTCATGCCTTAAAATGAGAATCATTTGATAGAAAGAATAATGGGTCTTAAGAAATTAACAGTTCGAACAAAGGACAAGTTCATGCTGCTTCTCTGCCTCCATGAGCACTGCGCAGGTTTCTCTTGAAGTTTCTCAAGGAAGCTCATGCTTTTAGAACCAGTAGTTCCAGGTCACCTGCCCATGGAGGACTCAAACATGTGCAGAGTCTACTAGTTGTTTTATAGTCGGATTTATCCAGCTCTAAGGCTTGTAGTGAAAATTTCAAGACAAGTTTGATCCTATTGTTAGAAGACAGATGCTCTAAGTTCCCCATCCCTAGGTAGAGTGAACTCCCCTAGCCCACTACTCCATTCCTGCGAACATTGAGCAAAGTGGCGTTTCTAAATTGCCGTGACTGAAGTCTTAAAGAAGCAGGCTACTTTACGGGGCCAGTGCTCAAATGTGCCCTTGACACTGAAGTTTGGTCTACCTATTGTATTTTACCAAATGGTAAATTGAAAATCGGAACTGAGCTCCTAGGTAATGGACATTGTTTCTAAGCAAAGGCCATGCATGCAGATGAGTACCATCTGAAGGGCAATTAGGAGTTTTAAAGTCAAATGACACTTATATGGCATTGTACTGTATGAAATTCTGAAAGCTTTTTGATAAACGGCAGTAAAAGAGATGAAATTGAATGCCAATAACAGAAAATGTGACTCATATATGAGATATGATCCTTCTTGAATGGCCAGGTTCAGACACTGTGGGTGTCTTGTGTGATTCCACTGTGGGGAAATGATAGGTTTCTTGGTATTTACAGGGGAGCTGATGCCTGAAAAGCTGGAAAGGAATTCTCGGTAGTAAATGTAAACATATTTCATTGAGTAAGATCATGTGCTACAGTAGTTAAGAGTTTGGGATTTGGAGTATGGCAGACCTTGATTGAAACGTTAATCTGCTATTTTCCAGTAAGTGACATGGGATGAGTCATTAAAAGCTCTCTAAATCCCCATTCTTTCCTCTGAAAGCAGGAAAGACAAACATTATTAACAAGGTAAATTAAAGATGGCATAAAATATATGTCACACACCTAGTGTGGTGCTGGCTCACAGAAAATGCTTAAGAAGTAGAAGTCAGACTTTTGTAATCATCAATAGTATCATTTTTAAATTTTACCTCAGAACTAAAAGGATGCATCCACTCAGGTTTCAGTTGCACATTGGGTAGGTCAGAATATTTTTGTTTCTTGATATGTGCTGGTTGGATGTTTGTAGATATGTTTCATTCACCTGCATCACCCAGATCTACTGAATGAAAAATAACAGCTCTGTGTAAGCCAGAGCAAGCATCTGAATGTTGAGACTATGGAGGATAAAATGTTTATTCTATAAATATACTATAAAAATAAATTTAAAGTTATTAAAATTGATGTAAAAGAGCATGAATGAGTTATTTGTCCCTCCAAGAAATTAAGAGAACACAAAATAAAAATATAAATTGATGAAATAACTAGGGATACTGCTGAATCACAGGAAAATATATTTTCTATTTTTTTCTCCCAGTTCATTATATATTCAAACTATAAGCCCACAAACTGATTGTTTAAAAGGAACCACCATATATAATCAGTAAAAATTAGACAAAGGTCTTAACGGTATAGTTTCTTTCCTTCTCTTATTTTATTATTGTGTTTCTTTTACCAAAATGTAACTTGTGAGAGCTTAATTTTGTGTTCCCATTTGAGATGAAGCTTCGAAAATTGCAGGCTTATCTGGCAGATAGCGGAGGACATCTCCGTCTATATTATAGGATAAAAGTATAAAGAAAGCATCTAACCACCTGCTTCCCTACCCTCTCACCATTAAATTATACTTAAAGCTAAAGGAAACATTTTAAATCATCACTGGATGTATTGCACATGCCAAGACTTCAAACAATTTCCTTATATATAGAAGAGCTCTAATGGAGAGATATATTTAACCAGGGGCTAACTTACACCTCACACTTACCAGGAACTATGTACAGGAATTTCTCAAGAATCTGGTTATGGGCTCTCTGCTCCTCCTGTTTATCAGACAGCCTCTCTTCCTGCGCTGTGCCAGCAGCCACAACCCTGAGACACGGTGGTGAAGGTCGGAGTGAACGGATTTGGCCACATTGGGCGCCTGGTCACCAGGGATGCTTTTAACTCTGGCAAAGTGGATATTGTCGCCATCAATGACCCCTTCATTGGCCTCAACTACATGGTCTACATGTTCCAGTAGGATTCTACTCATGGCAAGTTCAAAGGCACAGTCAAGGCTGAGAATGGGAAGCTTGTCATCAATGGAAAGTCCATCAAGATTGTCAGCAATGCCTCCTGCACCACCAACTGCTCGGCCCCCCTGGCCAAGGTCATCCATGACAACTTTGGCATTGAGGAGGGACTCATGACCACAGTCCATGCCATCACCACCACCCAGAAGACCGTGGATGGCCCCTCTGGGAAGCTGTGGCATGATGGCCAAGGGGCTGCCCAGAACATCATCCCTGCTTCTACTGGTGCTGCCAAGGCTGTGGGCAAGGCCATCCCTGAGCTGAATGGGAAGCTCACTGGCATGGCCTTCCGTGTCCCCACCCCCATGTCGGTTGTGGATCTGACCTGCCACCTGGAGAAAGCTGCCAAATACGATGATATCAAGAAGGTAGTGAAGCAGGCATCAGAGGGCCCCTCAAGGGCATCCTAGGCTACACTGAGGACCAGGTGGTCTCCTGTGACTTTAACAGTGATACTCACTCATCCACCTTTGATGCTGGGGCTGGCATTGCGCTCAATGACCACTTTGTCAAGCTTGTTTCCTGGTATGACAATGAGTTTGGCTACAGCAACAGGGTGGTGAACCTCATGGTCCACATGGCCTCTAAGGAATAAGAGTCCCCTGGACCACCAGCCCTGGCAAGAGGAAGAGAGGCCCTCAGCTGCTGGGGAGTCCCTGCCCAGATCAATCCTCCAACACCTGACCACCGTTTCCAACCCACACCCTCTGAAGAAGGGGAGGGGCGTAGGGAGCCCTACTTTGTTGTGCACCATCAATAAAGTTCACTGTACCCAGCCAAAAAAATAAATAAATAAAGAAGAATGTGGTTATGGTTTTTCACCTAGAGAGGCAAGAGGGCAGGTGAAAGAAACAGTATTTAAAATCCCTCTTGGTACTGCTGATGGGTAATACTGATGAGTCCTTGTTTGGAGACAGTGAAGGTTCCAGCTGCATCCTCAGCCACAGGAAGCAGTCCTCAGCTGGAGAGATTCTCTCTTCTGATGTGGCAGCAATTGACCAGAAGAGATGCTATTTCTGTTCAAGCAAAAAAGTCATATAGAGAAATCAGCGCAGCTCAGAGACTTTTTCAACAAGCAAACCAGAGAGAGACAAATGCCCTCGCTAAGTAGCCCACATAGCCTGCTCCCACAGCACAGTTTTGGACCTCAGAATTCACCATGTCAATTTGCACCAACTAACTGTTGGGGTTAAGGTCTGATCAAAGGATACTACTAGAAACCAAGCAGTACTACAAGGAAAGAAATAAGGAAAATGAGTCCACCCTATATATGGACACACACCTAAGTGATCTAGATGGAGATCCCCTTATTCAGAGTAATCATTTAACAAAAACTGGCATAAAACCCATTAAAAAGTCAACATCAATAAAGAGGGAGAATTATGTAACTAGAAAGATGCAGAAGCATATGTATGTGTATATGCATCTCCAGTCCTATATCCATATCTATATTTATATGTATATTTTCATATATGTATATGTATATCTAATATGTCTATATCAAATTATAAAAGTTGCCTGCCTTATTCAGATTTTGTGTGCTGCTGATATTTCTTAAACTAGACTTTATTAGAGAAGGTTATAAAGAACCATGTGAAGATTATAAGTAAAAGATACAAAGACAAACACTTATCAGCACCAAACAAGATGCTCTGGGTGACATTCCCATGGGATCTGTCCTTGCAGAAGGCAAGCAGCCAGCTCATACGGAGGCCTATTTTGTGCACATATATGTTTGTATACATATGTAGACCACTTCTGTTTATTGCCCAAGTCATCAGTAATCTTTTTCTTTTAAATATATTTTTATTTATTTCAGAGAGAAAGGAAGAAGGAGAGAGAGATAGAAGGAGAGAGAATCATGGATCACCTGCCTTCTGCATGCCCCTTACTAAGGATCGAGCATGAAACCCGGGCATCCACCCTGACCAGGAATTGAACCGTGACCTCCTGGTTCATAGGTCTACCCTCAACCACTGAGCCACACACACCGACTGGGCAGTTGTCAGTAAGGTTTGATTGCTACAAGCTGTAATAGCATATCTGAACACCAACTTGTTCCCTGTTGTGGTTGAGACATATTTTAGACCAAGATATGGCTTCCTAGTAGGAGCCTCTTACAGTTAGGATTTTCCTCACAGAGATGTGAGAAAGCATTGCCCCTGACAACTGGCTTTAGTAAATTGTAAGTTTCTGTTTGAAAACAGTAAATGCAGGTCAAGTGGCCAGTCATATTATCCCCACATACAGATTTTCTCAAAGCAAATGTAAAAACGGTCAATGCTTTTAAAGCAGGGTCAGCAAACTTTCTCTATAAAGGAGCAGGCGGTAATCCTTGAGGCTTTGTGAACTGTCAGCTCTGCCCTAGGGTAAAGCTACCACAGGCAATGTGTAAACGAAGGTACGTCACTGGGTCACTGGGTGACACAGACAGACAGTAGTTCAGTTTTGTCCCTTGGGCAATAGTTTGCTGACCCTGAGTTAGCAAGTATATGGACCATATGGTCTAACTAGGAAAAACAAAAAGCAAAATGGATTTTACAATTGTTTACGGAATTGAAACTTTTTATACTGGAGCAGAGGGAGGAAAAAAATAGATGACTAAAGAAAAGAGTACTATAGCCAATAGTGTGGTTCAGGTAATTTAAGAATCACTTCAGAATTGACACTTTGAGGGGGGGAAAGCCACCTTCCTGCAAGAAGGCCAACTAAAGTTCTCCTGTAACAAAAACCTAAAGATGCTGAATAAATTGTACTTTTGTAAAAAGCCATAACAAGGCATTCCAAAACCTAGGAGAGAAAGACAAAGAAGATAATCTTCAGTTGCTAAAAAAACAAAACAAAAAAAACCCAGAAAATAAAATTGTAAGTGACTTTACATTACAGCGGGGGCTTATCTTGCCTGTGGTGTGTGTATGTGTTTGAGGAACACTTCGGGAAATACTTTTACTAGGACTCAGAAGGTTATTTTTTTTTTTAGGTTTATTCCCCTTAATGCCAAGATACCAACAGACAATACGAAAATGGCACAGGGCCCATCACGTAGTGGATGCTGTGTAGGGTGTGTTCCTGCAGAACCAAGGCACTCACACATCCCCCCCACCCGCCCACAGTGTTAGCAGCCAGGACTCAGAGCGGGTGTCACTCCAGGAATTGCTCTGGGCTAAATAGACTTGCCAAAGCTTTCACCTTCTTCAAAGGGTCAGCCTAAAACCTGTTACTAGACAAGGCAAAAGTTTCCATATTCAACACCTTTATGTCAGTTTGGGAATCCTCTGAAGAGTCTTCCGGCATTTTAAGGACCATCAGATGGTGCCCAGTTGTAACTGAATTGCAGTTTACCTTTCTTTCTGCTCGATCTTTCTTTCCTCACTTCTTTTAGGAATTGTTCTCTAGGGTCCATAAGTCACTGTCTCAAATTATTTTTCCAGGAAACTGGACCTGACACAGCCATCATCCAGCTTTATATATTAGCATTATTTCTTATATACTTAGATAATTCCCATGAACATTTTGGCAGATTAGCATATATTTATGAATCCATAAACATTATATAGTAATTTTGTAGTCATTTTAACTCTATGTATGGTATAATAGAATATATTCTGAATCATAATATTTTGTACTCAAAATTGTTTTGGGGCTTATATTTGCAGATATGTTTAGCTCTTTAAAATATGACTCAAAACAAATATGTCAAAATATTAAGAGCTCTGCCCAGCCAGTGTGGTTCAGTGGATTGAGCATCGCCCTATGCACTGGGGGAGTCGAAAGTTTGATTCCTGGTCAGAGCACATGCCCAGGTTTCGGGCTTGATCCTCGGTAGGGAGCCTGCAGGAGGCAGCTGATCAATGTTTCTCTCTCATCAATGTTTCTATCTCATCAATTTTTCTGTCTTTCTTTCCTTCTCCTGTCCTCTCTCTGAAATAAATAAAAACATATTTTTAAAAAATACTAAGAGCTGATACTTTTCAAACACGGTCATATACATCTCTGGTATATCATTTCCTCTGTACTTCTTTATATTGAATGCTTCAGGATTAAAGATTTTTTAAAAACGAAACTAGCTTAATTCAAAGAAAATGACAAATCTACAGTGTTCCTCCTCCACACCCATTGAATCACTTGAGTCCAGATTATACTGCACAAAAGCCTTTTGCAGCATGACTCAAACCAACCTACGTATCTAGTGCCATTGGCAGCTGCATGCTGGCCGGGTCTCCTGTTCTGGCCCATCGTTTTCAAAAGTATGTTCCATAGAAGGGTAGTCCTGAAAAATGTTTTAGAGAAAAGCTACTCATTGGTCAAATAATCCATTAATTATGCAAGCCATAGATCTCTTTTGGATGTACATTTGCTTCTCTACATTAAAGTCAAAAAGCAATTCTGCAATTAAAAAAAAAACACCTATTCAATTAAGGGTTATTTCCAAATTTTGTTTTTTCATTAAACATTTGCTTACGGAGTTTCTAATAAACTGCCCAGGGGATTAGCAAACTGTGGACACACATCACATTCACCACCAGTTATATTTTCTCTGTTCACTGTCCATCATCAAACATTCTATGAATTGCTGTCTCAAAGTTTTGCACTGTTACCCTGTTGAGTATGCTTTTTTAATCCACCCAATACAATGATTTTTGTCCTTCTACCACAATTTAATATGTCACCTCTACTGAGTGCCCAAAGCACTCCCTTAGCCACTAGAGAGGATCATAATTAGTTAGAAGCTCATAATTAGTTAAAAGCTCAGCTCCTTTAAGAATGGGTCTGTATTTGTTGTGTTCACTCTTAGTGTCTAACCAGTACCTGGCACATAGATGGAGTTCAATAAATGTGTATTGAGTTCCTGGTAATGCACGAATCTTATATTAAAATCACTTATTTATACATCTCTTCCATCAGACTGCAAGTTCCTCAATGGCAGGAATTGTAGCTGATTCATGGTTACATTTGCAGTCCTTAATACCATGTCTGTCATGTAGCAGATGCTCAAGAAATGCCATTTGAAATTTTGGGGGAGGGGAAGATAGAAAAAATGTGGAAGAAACTAAAAAAAAATCAACTATATGCAAGTCAAAATTGAACTATTCTTCTAAAAATATAACAGTAGAATAAGTAAAAAAAAAAAATTAGGTTAGGACAGTTAGCCTATTTCAAAGTAAATTATTTTTAACTCTTCCATAGAATTTTTTTCTCCCCTAAGGCTCTCATTTTTTATATAGTGACAGTGACTGAGCTGTCCCCTACATCTACTTATTCAATGTTAAGTAATCTCTATGTAAAGTCACCAGAGTCCCTGTAGAAGCTTACTGTTGACAAGGTCAGCCCACTGAAACCTCCTAATGGCCCATAGATTTCAAAGTATGTCGCCCTCACTTGAATCTTACATTGACTCTTATGGCCCTGGATTAGGCTAAATTCAAATTACAATCCTATAATTCAGCAATAACTCTTATTTATAATTTTTTCCTAAGATGCTATGAGTCAACTTAAATTAACCAAATCAAATTAAACTCACTTTAACTAAAGCTGTTCACGTAAATAAATATTATAAAGACCCAGGAGTCTCTAGTCCTCTAGATGAGATATTGGCAGTCAGCATGTGCCCTCTCTAAAGATAAGTGTTTCAATTCTCTTGACCTCTCCCTGACCACACTGGGTCTATTCAGTCATTTGTCCTGGAAAAAATTGAGAAGGAAAGTAAGATTTCAGTTTCCTTTTCAAATGATCAGTTTTCACACCCATCTTTGCAGTTGTACTTTTCTATGGCAGCTTCCCAGCCAGACACTGGTCCTTCGCCATTAACTTCATCCACTATGCTGGATGGTGCTGATGGTTTTCTATTGTATGGTCCAAGGGGAAGAACCCTTTGCTACTCCACTGCAATATCTGCCTTTATTTTTCATCTCTGGCAAACAGAATCTGGAATCTCTTTATCATAGCTTCTTCATCAGCCTGTTAAGGGGACATTTATGAATGGTGGACTCATTTATTATCAATTAATTGAAATACTTTGTTTACAATGCCGTCTATATATGGTGCACTTTTTATCCTCTACACTCTACTGCGCAATGGTTAACATTACAGTGCATATCTTTCTATACACATCACATGAGAAAAGAGTGGATACACTGAGAAACCATTCTACCTAACAAAATTGTCCCTTTATGCTCCCTGACCTATAGATCATATATCCCTTCCTGAATTAGTTGGCTCTTGAAATATATATATCAATAAATATATCCTTTCTAATAAAAGAGAAACATGGTAATTAGCCGTACCTCCGCTACCCTTCCCATTGGCTAATCAGGGCGATATGCAAATTAACTGCCAGCCAAGATGGCGGCCGGCAGCCAGGCAGCTTGAAGCTAACAGGAGGCTTGCTTGCTCCAGTGACAGAGGAAGCCAACGTTCCCCGCCTGCTGCTGCCGGACTCTGAGCTTGCAGTTTGAAACATTGTTACAAATATAGAAGCTAAACAAAACCCCAGTAACCTGCTTTCAGCCAGCCGGGATCTCAGAGCTGGAGATGAAACAGTGTTTCGATTATAGAACCCAAACAAACCAAGATACCTGCTTTCAGCAGCCGAGGCCTCAGTGCTGGAGCCAAGCCTCAGAGCTAAAGCTAGCCCAGAATAAAAAAAAAATTAAAAAAGGAGGGGTTGGGAGCTTCAGTCACCCGCCAGCCTGAAAACGGCCCTCAGCCCCTCACCCAGACTGGCCAGGCACCCCAGTGGGGACACCCACCCTGAAGGGGGTGTGACCAGCTGCAAACAACCATCAGCCCCTCACCCAGGCTGGCCAAGCACCCAAGCGGGACCCCCACCCTGATCCAGGACACCCTTCAGGGCAAACCAGCCGGCCCCCACCTATGCACCAAGCCTCTATCCTATATAGTAAAAGGGTAATATGCCTCCCAGCACCGGGATCAGCGGAGCCCGCGAGCCCTCCGGCACTGGGATCAGCGTGACAGGGGGCAGCGCCCAAACCCCCTGATCCGCCTGCGGCTCTGTGTGTGACAGGGGGCGGGGCACAACCTCCCTATCTGCCCTGCTCTGTGTGTGACAGGGTGCGGCGCCCCCAACCCCCCCCTCCCCCATGGGGCCTGCTCTGTGTGTGACAGGGTAGAGCCATACCTCTCCATCGGCCTGCCCGAGTGTGACAGTTGCGGCGCCCCAACCCCCTGATTGGCCCTGCTCTGTGGGTGATAGAGGGTGGCGCCCCAACCCCCCCTCCACGGGCCTTGCTCTGTGTGTGACAGGGTAGAGCCATAACCTCCCCATTGCTCTGCCCTGAGTGTGACAGGGTGCAGCGCCCAAACCCCCTGATTGCCCTGCGGCTCTGTGTGTGACAGGGGGCAGGGCCACAACCTCCCTATCGGCCCTACTCTGTGAGTGACAGCGGGAAGGTGCCCCAACCCCCTGATCAGCCCTGCTCTGTGCCTGATGGGGGGAGTTCCCCAACCCCCTGATTGCCCTGCGGCTCTGTGTGTGACAGGGTTCGGCGCACCAACCCCCTGATCGGCTCTGCTCTGTGTGTGACAGGGGGCAGTGCCCCAACTCCCTGATCGGCCCTGCTCTGTGCATGACAGGGGGTGGTGCCGCAACCTCCCCATCGACCCTGCCTTGAGTGTGACAGGGGGTGGTGCCCCAACCCCCCAATC
>NW_005871281.1:516290-526660 GCF_000147115.1 Myotis lucifugus
CTAAGCCAGCAGGTCGTTATCTCCCGAGGGGTCCCAGACTGTGAGAGGACACAGGCCGGGCTGAGAACCCCCCCCCCCCCAAGTGCACAAATTTTTGTGCACCGGGCCTCTAGGATATATATATATATATATATATATATATATATATATATATATATGTATATATTTCAGAGAGCAAGAGAGAGGGAGAGAGAGATAGAAACATCAATGATAAGAATCATCAATTGGGTGCCTCCTGAATGCCCCCTACTGGGAGCCAGCCCAAAACCCCAGCATGTGCCCTGACTGGGAATGGAACGGTGACCTTGTGGTTCATGGGTCAAGGCTCAGCCACTGTGCAAAAACTGGCCAGGTGTGACTCTTGCTTTTTACATTCAGATGAAGCATTTCCTGGAACTCAGTGGACTCAGTCACATACTCACATTCTGTTCTACCCCCATGAAATACCATGTATTGTTCTTAAAATTTTCCCTGAAGAATTTGTTCTCTGATTCACAGAATATCAGCACAGGAATGTTTCAGAGCTGGCTAGGATATAAACATGCACCACTTCTATTCTTAAAGAGCACCACTTGTAAAATAATTGTTTTAAATCATTGTCAGAGGAAAGGAAGCTGATATTCAAAGCCAAACATTTGACTACTTAATACATTGAAATATTCTTTATAGTTAATATGATGACAAAAATATCTATCTATAATAATAAAAGCATAATATGCTAATTAGACCAGAAGTCCTTCCGGACAACCTCCCGGATGAAGCTGGGGCTTCGAGGGAAGCCCAGGTCCTGGGTGCCAGAGGGAAGCCAGTGCCAGCAGCAGGGGGAAGGAAGGCCTACTCTTGCACAAATTTCATGCATTGGGCCTCTAGTGATACTATAAAAATGTTAGTTCTTTTAAGAATCTAATTGAGAAAAATATGCCTGCACAAGTAATAAAAGGAACAACCCCCAAAAAGAAATATTCCTAATGAGAATACCTTGGGGGAAAATGGAGTGTGGTATATTTCACACACTGCATCCCAACACAGAGAGTAAGGCCACTGTGAGCAAGGTTTTTTTTTTTAATATATATATGAAACCACATTAATTAGAGCACAGATATGGTTTTGAATTCTGGTTTCCTAACTAATTAATTTTGTGACCTTTGGAAAGTAATTTAACTTCTTCAACCCATAAAGTGGTTAGTCCATAAAAATGTAACAGAGTTGGTGTAGCTATCAAATAAAACATTCTGTGGATGAATTTAGCAGAGTAGTTAGCACATGTCAGGCCATCCATCATGTAATATATTATAGCTTACTATAGTACATTCACTTCAAAGAGAAAATCCTTGAACATATCTCTTAGAAGGCATCCTTATTAGACAGAGAATCACTAAACATGATAAAATAAGCATATGAGAAACATAAGCAGAGATACATGCATTTTTGAAAATGATGCCTACACATAAAGCACAATTTTCTTCAGCCAGCATAAAGGGAGATAAATTCCAAAATCTCCCTAAAAAATAGTCATCTATTTAGAAACTATTGAATAGTGGAAACAGCAAAACACATGAACCAGGAAGCAAGCTATATCTTCTCTGACCCTCAAGTTCCTTATCTATAAAATATCTAACACTGCTGTCTTGAACGGGAATTAAAGGTATACAGTATTGGGGGCACGTTGGTACAAACCACAGAGTGCTCCACAATGCATGGCGTCATTCCGTCAATCCATTAGCAATCATTTAGTAAGTGCTCCTGAAAGTTTTATTCTCGGTTTATTTCTGTCAAGCATATCAGGAAAAATGCCACCAGATTCTGTGATTTCAACATACTTTGCTCATTGGAATACATGATTACTGGAAAGTTAAATTGTAATAGCAGGTATTCATTAATCTAGCTAAATACCAGGAGAAGAAAGCTGGCCCTTCAGAGGAAGGGCAGTCATTCATTCAAGTCTTGAGTATGCAAATGTGTCCCCATCCTCATAAGATGTTTAAACTTGAAAAACTGCTCAGAGTTGGTTAAGTTAAAATGTCTCTTCATTTTTTCTTGAGCGATTCAGATTTTGTAACCTCCATTTTGTGTCTAATCCACACCTCAACTAGATTGATCATGACTTTGTATAGACAGCTTTAATTTTCTCATACTGCTTAAACACCCTTTCCACCAAATAAAAGCAATGTTATTCATTAATCCCATATACTAAAGGGTTAGTGACTGAAAAGGCGAGGCCTATGCCCTCCATCTTACCCTGGGTCCTCCATTTTTGGGCAAAGCCATGTGCTCAGCAAGGCTTCTTCCCAGAAGCCCAAGCCTCTGCTAACCACACCCAGGATTTCTCTAAACTAACCAATGACAATCAAGGAAAGTGCACGCCATATAGATGACCACATCCTGTGTAACGAGACACCAACTTGCGCCTGGCCAATCGGCAGGGCCCACAGTCCCCTCTCCTCCCCTTACTCCACCCCCCTATAAAACTCCACTTCACATCGGGCTAGCTCTCTCTCTGCCACCTGCTGTTGTGTCAGTAAGGAGGGTAGGGGAGCCAGACCCGGGTTTGAATAAAAGACTCTTTGCTTTTGCATCGGACACGGCTGGCTCCCTGGTGGTCTTTTGGGGATCCTGAAATCTGGGCATAACAGTGACATTTCTTCCTCACTGAAATCCACTGCTTGCTATTGATGCAAGTGATAGCAAAAAACCATCAATGAATGGGATAAAATTGGTCAAATATGACTACTATATAATATAGGCCCTTAAAGGCTACTTAATAAACCTAGGCTATGCATTTATTGCAATTGCAATGCTTTGTAAAAGAGACTACATTCTTCTGATGTCAGATCCTTGTAAGACCTTTCAGTCTCTGGAATTCCTGCATAAAAACAGGCAGCAACTACATAGGGAAACCAGAGATACATGGACTATATTTACACAGACACAACAACTAGGTTTCAAGGTATTTCCATGAACTGCAAAATACACCAATAGCCACAAGACAGACCTTGCACCACTGTTTATGTGGGAAGAAGACAAAGGAAGCAGTGAGGGTGGGATTCTTTGGAACCGAGGAGTCGCCTCAAAGAGTCAACAAAGTTCTCTGTACAACATCGTGGGCCGACTTGAGAAGAGCAGCTGAAACTGGGAAGGGGTTTGCTCTCCAGAAACCTGGCCAGTGTGAGGTACCAGGGGAAGAAGTGCTAAAGAACCACAGCAGCCTAGCCCCTGAGAACTCGCAAAGAAGATTCCAGAATCCCCCACTCAGAAACTTCTGGGAGGTGGATTAAAATTGAGCATTGCCTCATCTAAAAGATCAGAAAAAACTATTTTCACATTAAAAAAACAAAAACAAAAAAACAGAAAGGCCTCAAATCACCGTAAACCATACTGTTTATTTCTCTCTGGTTGAATAACAATAACAGTAAAAAACATATTTGGAGCAAAAAAATATATAAGTGTGAAGTTAAATCTTAATCATAGGTCCTATAAGATAAAAATGAGAATCAGGAGCAGACAAAATTCTTTACAGACGTTGGGAGCAAGCTATAAAGATGTGCCCACAAAACAAACTGAAACTATTGCTCACTACTTTAAAATGAGCTAAAAGACATTAAAAGGATTCAGGACATGAAGGAAAAACATGAATAATTAGCAAAAATCGGAAATAGGGTTACTGAATGCAAGATGTATAATGAACAAATTATATTAGAAAGAGAGGCTAAACTGGAAGGAACAAATGAAAGAAAGAAAAAAAATAGCCCTAGCTGGTTTGGGTCAGTGGATAGAGTGTCAACCTGCAGACTGAAGGGTCCCAGATTTGATTCCGGTCAAGGGCACATGCCCAGGTTGTGGGCTTGATCCCCAGTAGGGGTTGTGCGGGAGGCAGCCTATCAATGATTCTCTCTCATCATTGATGTTTCTATCTCTCTCTCCCTCTCCCTTCCTCTCTGAAATCAATAAAAATGTATTTTAAAAAATAAAGAAAAAATAAATATAATGTCTTAAAAATGGAAAATAAAAAAGAAAAGTTTTTTAAATTAGAAAGAAATGGAAAGATTAAAAGGAAGCAAGAGTGATAAAAACTGGTGGTGAGCAAAAGAGATTGCCCTAGGAATGAATGATAGGAATCTGAATACAAAACCACAGCAAGAGAACAAGAATGAGAGAGAGAGAGAGAGGAGGAGGAAAGAATGAAAGGAAAGGCAGGCAGGCAGGAACAAATGAAGGAAGGAAGAAAGGGAGGGTGGGAGGGAGGACGGAGAATCTGCTCCATGAGGAGGTGGTTTAGGAAGGGGCTAACCGGGCAGTCAGTGTTCAATGGGCAGGTGAGAGTCCCGAGTAACAGACTTGCACATGATGGAGAGACTCTAAATTCATTAAATAGATAAATCAATCAGCCAGGTGAAAAGCCTATCTTCTCACAAGAGACTCTAGAAAACTAAATGCACACTTTAGGAGAGTCAGTCAACATCTGCAGAGAGATAGAGATCATCTCAGATAATTGATCCTCATCCACCCATCCCCAAATTAAGTTAATTTCATATCTAGTGTTGATCTTGGCTTTGTGCAAGTGCACATGAGAACACATCACTTATTTTTAGTTGGGTTTAACTGAGAATAACTTCTGACAGAAAATGAAATGGCAGGGACTTTACTTACATGCAAAATATCAATTAATTTGCCCTAACTGTTTGACTCAGTGGATAGAGCGTCAGCCTGTGGACTGAAGGGTCCCAGGTTCAATTCTGGTCAAGGGCATGTACCTTGGTTGCGGGCACATCCTCAGTAGGGGGTATGCAGGAGGCAGCTGATTGATGTTTCTCGCTCATCAATGTTTCTAACTCTCTATCCCTATCCCTTCCTCTCTGTAAAAAATCAATAAAATATAGTTTTTAAAATCAATTCATTAACTTGAAAAGAGTACATGAATACCCAGATATATTGTTTTTTTGCAGATGTTTAAACTCATCACAGTATTCTGCACATTTTATATGTCCTGTAAAACACATGTAAATCCAAGCAAGAAGTTTTCTTCAGTGGAAGGCATAGTTGACTTTCAACTGCTCAGGCAGCAGCAGGTAAAGACATGGAAAAATCCTGCACACCTGAACATGCTCTGGAGGTTTAAATGTGATTGCTACTTTTTGCAGATTCCTTTAAGGCTAAATCTTTGAGATGAGTGAAGATTGCAGACCTGCTATTTTCTTAGCCTTATTCTTATAGAAATTTATGACAACTGTGATAGAATCATTGGTGTGCAGCAATTCAAAACATCAATATAAAGGCGTGAAGACCAGTGTTTTTCACTAGTGAGTGATCTGGAAAAGGACCTGTCAGCTAGCCTGGTTCACTCATTTTCCAGGTGAGAAAACTGAGGTCCAGAGAGAGAAGAGAAAGTGATTTAAAAGTTGTAGGCATGCATGGAATATAACACGTTTCTCTGATTGTTTTATGGGGCAGATGTATATTTATTAACACACAAAAGATTTCCAGCCTTGCCAGTGTGGCTAAGTGGTTGATCGTCAAACCATGAACCAGGAGGTCATGGTTTGTTTCCAGTCAGGGCACACACCGGGGTTGCAGGCTCAATCCCAAGTAGGGTGTGGCCCAGAGACAACCTATCAATGATTCTCTCTCAACATTGATGTTTCTATCCCTGTATCCCTCTTCCTTCCTCTCTCTGAAATCAATAAAAACCTATTTTAAACAATTCACAAAGATATTAAACAGTATGCTCATTATAATTCTGGAAAGACATGCCAACATTTTTTCTGAGTTCTTTTTTTTCTGAATATAGTTTTCAGGTAAATGGTTATAATTTAATGTTCAATTTTGCTTGTATTTATTTCCTGATTGTTATAACAAATATGCATTACTTGTATAATGAAGAAAGACCCATAATATTAGCAAAGTTTAGAATCAGTTTAACCTGGCCAACTGTTGAGGCTACAGTATGAATTTTGGAAAAGCAATCCGCATGGTGGATGTTTAATAAGCTTTTGCTTGGAGCCAGCATGTCCCAGAAGGAGTGTAGAAGGCATGAGTGCTTTGCAACTCTAAGTGTGGTCCACAGAACAGCAGCCTAGGCATTACCCAAGACTTGGTAGAAATGTAAAATTTCTTAACTTAGCTTTATTAAAACAATCTGCATTTTAACAAGGTCTCTACATGTTTCATAAGCACATTACAGTTTTAGAATCACTATTCCAAACTAGAGCATAAACCCTACTTGCATCCAATCGCTCACTGAGTTTGAGGAGGCATATGGAGGAAAGACATGGAGGGGATCTCAAGAGGGCTGCAGAGTAGGTGGAAGCTATACCTACCTGCTTCTGGCACCAAACTGGATTTATAGCTAAATAATAAAACAATCAACCTGCATAACCAACTGAAGGCTAGCTGAACTGAAATATTATAACCAAGCAGTTGCCGAAGACACAGAGAGTCTGGTAAGAAGGGCAGAAATGCAGAAAGGGCTGGCACCCACACCCATGTGCAGTGTCTGAGAGATATCTTGGCTAAAATACTCCCTTTCCCCAGGAGCGAGGGTCTCAACCCCCCCAGGAATCCCCAAACCAGAGCAACAAAGGAGCCTGCATAGCATCTAGTGGTGACAATCAGTAGGAATTCAGTCCACCTGGGAGAGAAGGGAGTCTGCTGGAGACCCAGATGCCATCTTCCTGGGGTGGAGCACTCCTATTGTTACAGCACCAGCCTGGAGAGTGCACTGCCCGGTCCTCCAGCTAGTGACACAACTCTGCCAGTGATGACACAACTCTGTCACACTCAGGTCCTACCGAGGGGTCTGCAGGCTGAACCCAGCAGGAAACTTTGGGGAGCTCTTTTTCTTTGTCTGGAGAAGTTTCTTGGCAGAGATTCCGACAGTAACTGAACTGTGTAGCTTTGGAAAGAGGACCATTCCTTTCCACCTCAAGTGCACAGCCTGCACACCCCCCCCCCCCCCCCCCACACACCTGATTTCTGTGTCCAGGAATCAGACGGACAGATGCTGGGTTGTGTGACTACATTGGCGGGGGAGAGGGGGGAACTTCTATCTCCCAGGTGAGCTCAGCTAAAGCTATTCCAGAAAGGGGAAGAAGTGACCACCTTCTTACTATAGGCTTATGGGCAATACTCCCTATAAATATTTATCTCTTTTCCACGTCCAGTGCGGCTAGAGAGCAGTTCAGTTCCTGAGTAGGGGCAGCTGGGGATTGAGAAAATGAAAGAAAGAGACAGACACAGAGATAGAAGGAAAAAGCTGGGGCCGGATGGGACAGCTGTCCTCTGATGGAGAGACAGTGATTCAGAGCCCATACAGCACGTTTATTGTTGGGGTCCAGCCCCAGTAGGTCCAGGGGTTCCCAAAGGTATGGACGGAGTCAGTGAGGAAGGAATGACATGGAGGCAGCAGTGTTCAGATCATCAGTATAATTGGGTTCTCTAGCCAGGTTGGGTATTTATTGTCCTGTTACATCTGTATTTATACCAGTTGATTTTAATCCTATCCATTCTATTCCAAAGGTTAGGGCATTTGTTAATCTAGTTCTGTTGAGTTTAATCCTGTCTATGTTAATCTCTGTGTTCCATTATAAGGGCTATTCCAAGGTCACTGCTCTACTGATAAGCTACAAGGAAGTGACTGAAGATTATCCTACCCAGTAAAGGTTATGTCCTCCCAGCCTCGCTGCTTGCCTTCCCTGGACTGCCCCTGTGTCAGTGGGTCTCCAGGGGTATAGGCTTTGGTGCTTTCCCTGTGGGGCAGACCCCTGGGGATGTGGGCCCAACAAGTCCCAAATTTATTGCCAAACAGTCTTAGTCCAAGTTCTTCATAAGTAGTACATGGTATTTCTGTAACACTAGGGGGTTTCACTGATTTATTCTCTTCCTTAGTCCTGTTAATCCAATACTCCAGGGAAAAAATCCTCACCTGGGGAAACAACCTTTCTTGGAGAGGTGACCTTGGTTAAAACACATAGCGCTAAGAGGGGGACCAAACATATTAAGAACAGTATGCCATATACCCCAGGTCCCTTGAAACATATGCTGTGCAGATATTTCTTCCCTGCAGCGACTGTGTCAAGCAGCAAGGATGGACCGGCTTCTGGCAGTTTATTTTATACAGCAAAATACCAGGAAGTTTTACTAAAGTCCAAGACAAAGGCGATGTGCATTATTATGGCTTCTTTGTAATCATCACTTCTGGGTGGGCCCAGATAATCATGTTTGTTCCTGGTGCTTGGCTGGATTTAGATAATGAAACCCACCCCCTGGTGCCTGAGCTGAAGGTCAGGCTGACAACACACCTGCCTCTGGCAAGGTATGTTTCTAGGGCATGGCTGTGCTGGGCACCACTGGATTCAATGACAATCAGCTCAGGGGCCTTTCCCAGGTGTTCTCTACATCTCCCAACAGGAGATTATTTGCATGGGTCCTCCCAAGTCCAGGTACACCACCCCACCACCTGCCAGGCTGTGCTCAGTTCCACAGAGGGAAAGGTGTGAGGCTGAGTGCTGGGGCAGTTGGAGCGTGTCTTCTTAGAGGCTGGCTGACCCCACAGGAGGGGGATGAACTACTTGCCCTGTTCTGTGGGCTCAGCCAGCACCATTCCCAATGGGAAACTCTTTTGATTGATCCTCCTGAGCCCCAGTGGCACCACCCTGTTGACTTTGCTCCTGCAGAAGGTATGGCTGGCTATACCCAACTTGAGCCTGTGGTGAGCTAGAGTTGTTGACTCTAGTAGAGACTAAGTGGTTTCTGTCTTGAATAGGGGCCACTTTCCCCTCAATACGTGCCTGTCCACATGGCCCCCAACTAGAAAAGCCACTAGCCCCATCCTCTTGAAACTGTTGTCCACTCTATGGAACTTATGACCTACAGAAGGGTCTGTGAACCATGGCCAGTCAAAGCCCACTCTAAAGTCTTTGGGAGCCTCTGAAGGAAGACTAGGCAATCTCTGAGTGAGACAGTAGCTGACAGGTGGAGGCAGACCCCAGGGTCCTCAGACCTTTTGTAGATCGTCTCCTAGCTCTAAACTGGAGGAAGTCAACCCTTGTACACAGATTTGCCCCTCCCATGCATACTCAGGCCCAATAGATGCAACCACAAACAGTGACTAGCAGGGTACTTCCAGATAGGTAGCCCAAGGCTTGTTTCACACAATGTCTGACATTGACCTGCGCTTGAACCCTACCCAAGTGGACCCAGAAACAACAGAAACAGTGATGGACTTCAGACCACACCAAAGCTCTACCTAACTAGCCACATAGTAGCACACCCAAAGGGAGATTCCAACAGGCACCAGTCCCTGCTGGGAACAATTTCACCTCAGGAGGTAGCCCCTGCATAGTGGCTCATACATGGTGATCAAAGTTTATCCTAATCGTCAGTCAGCCTGAGGATTAACTCCAACCATGAAAGTGCCAACAGCATTCAAGACACAACTACAGCAGGAAGGTGACATAACCCACAAGAAACATTTCTGGAGCACTGAAACATCATTGATGTTTCTCTCTCTCTCTCCCTTTCCCTTCATCTCTAAAATCAAATATATATATATATATATATATATATATATATATATATATATATATGTATATATATATATATATATATTTCATATACTGAGTGGCCAGATTATTATGACCACCTGACGTTTGTAGACAAATTAGCCGTACACTGCATCGTATGGAATATGGAAGCTGAAGGCCTGTTCAAACACCTTTGCTGTCTGCAGTTACCAAGATAAAACGTCTCCAATTCGCACAGGAACACAAGGATTGGACAGTCGAGCACTGGAAAAAAGTCATGTGGCCCAATGAATCGTTTCCAGTTGCATCATGCATATGGCAGAGTGAGAATTTGGCGGAAACAGCATGAAAGCATGCACCCCACATGCATGAATACAACCCTTCAGGCTGGTGGGGGCAGTGTTATGGTTTGGGGCATGTTTTCCTGGCATGATTTGGGCCCTTTAATTCATGTGGAACAACGTCTGAATAGCACAACATACCTAAGTATCGTTGCTGATCAAGTTCATCCTATCACGTTGATGGTGTATCACAATGGAGATGGCTTCTTCCAACAAGACAATGTGCCATGCCACTGTGCTCATATTATGCAGGAGTGGTTTCAGGAACATGAGGGGGACTTTACCTTGCTTAGGTGGCCCCCACAACCACCAGATCTCAATCCAAATGAGCATTTGTAGGATGAAGTTAAAAGAGCCATCAGGCAGCTGGTTCCACAACCATCAAATCTCACAGAACTGGACAATGCTATTCATCAGGCATGTGTCAGAGTCCTTGCATCACCTTTCAACATCTCGTGGAGTCAATGCCAAGAAGAATCGCCGCAGTATTAAAGGCAAAAGGTGGCCCAAT
>NW_005871281.1:526882-561637 GCF_000147115.1 Myotis lucifugus
GCCACGCCCCCTGCCCCGTGCTGGGGCGGGGGACTGAAGGCGGTGCCCCCTGCCTGCAGGGCTTAATGGGGGTGGGGTCGGCCGGGTCTGGGTCTTGCACGATTTGGAGGTGCGTGCGGGTGAGTGGGACTTGACTCTGGGTTGTGCAGCACGCCCCAGACTCTGACAGGAGGAAAGATTTTCATACACATTTTACTAATTTTCTTTCATCTCTGACACTTCTATTATAGAGAAAGGACAAACAGCAACATTAAAATATTTCCTCTAATTAATTTCCTTTTAATGTGCACAAATTTTGTGCACCAGGCCACTAGTATATATATATTAGATAGAGACAACAGTGTGGGAAACAGCAGTGGGGGGTAGGTGGAGGTGGGCAAAGGTAGGGATAATGGTAGGAAATAATAGACTTTGCTTGGAGCAATGGGCATACACTGCAGTGTGCAAATGATTTTTGGTTGAGTTGTGTTACACTTCTAACGTAGCCTAGATTATAGGATTATACTGTAGAACTTCTCTCTTTGACAGCTTCCTTATTTGTAAATGCTGTTAATAGTCCCTATATTTCATGAATATTTTGACATTCAGTGTTAAATATGCAGCAATGCACGTAACCTGTAGGAGATAAGGGCTCATTAATGCCATTTCCCTTTTCCTTACTGTGAAAGTATAATGGGGCATTTGGTGGCTTATAGTTTTGTAGCAAGGAGAGGATATGAAAATACAACCAACATATTATGTTGCTTTGGGCTATGACTCTTATTTTCAAATTTTGTTAAGTGTCTCTAGTAGTTGGTCTAATACAAAATCTTGTAGAACTCAGACCTTGGCAAGTAGGAGTTGGACACTTTCCCTTCCTAAAAAGGATGGTAATGATGGGTTTTAATTGCAACACAATTAGAGCTTTTGATATCAAATTAATTTTCAGTGATAGTGTTGGTCTTGGCAGAGAGTACGGAATTTATGAGATAAAAGCCCCGTGAGTATATGCACACACTCTTATAGCTTTTTATGCTAAATTGAAATTCCTGCTTCATTTCCATTTCTAGAATCAAAGATTAAGGATAATAAAGCTTTTTAGCTTAGCTAAATTAGTTAAGTGCATTTTATTACATCAAGTCATACTTAATTACAAGCCATACTTGGCAAATTCTCTCCACTTTAAATAATTGTTCACAAGATAATAATTTTATGAAATTTGTGTACATAATATGAAAATATGGTGCTAAATTAAAATTACAGAATTTTAATAAATTTTGAGCCTGTATTTTACTTTAACCATTAATGCACTTAAGCCCATGTAGTTAAACTAGCATGAGTACTAAAACAAAACCTTATTTTTGTTATTTAATAAAAACATTTTACATTTTTGCCAATAAAAGCAATGCATATTATTTTGAATAAGCACATTTGATGTGTCCAAAATTTAGACCATTCCAGACAATAATAGTGTCAGAATAATTATAATGAAAACATAAAGCCAATAATTAAAATAAGTATTGACAGATAATCCTATATAATAAAAGGTTAATATGCAATTGTCCCCTCGGGAGTTCGACTGACCGGGAGTTCGATCACTTGCTGTGATGTGCGCTGACCACCAGAGAGCAGTGAGGAATGAAGGAAGACCCCGGCTGGCAGCCAGGAAGGCCCTGATCGGCCCTGATCGCTGGCCAGGCCTAGGACCCTACAGGTGCATGAATTTCATGCACTGCACCTCCAGTTTGATATAATATTAAGGCACAAATTCATCTCCACAGAATAGATATATGTACTAAAGTTACCAGTGTGACAGAAGTAGATAACAAGTATGAGAACTTTGAGATTATTTTCTCCTTATACAATAATACAATTTTATTTTTTTATTTTAACTATTATCATACTATCAATCCAAATAATGTTTCTTACATTTCCTTTCAAAAAAGCATACACACACACACACACACACACACACACACACACACACTAGAGGCCCATTGCATGAAATTCGTGCACTCAGTTGGTCCCTCAGCCTGGTCTGCGCCCTCTCTCAGTCCGGGAGCCCTCAGACATCCTCCTGCCACTGCCGCTGCACATGCCAGCTGTAAGCCTGGCTTCTGGCTGAGCGGCACTCCCCCTGTGGGAGTGCACTGACCACCAGTGGGCAGCTCCTTCATTGAGAGTCTCCCCTTGGTGGTCATTGAGCATCATAGCGACTGGTCGTTCCACTGTTGGGCTGAAACTGGCTCTCCAACATCCCTCAAGAAGTCCCGGATTGCGAGAGGGCACAGGCCAGGCCAAGGAACCCCACTGGTGCATGATTGAGGCTGAGGAGGGACATGGGATGTTGGTCACCCAGGGAGGGACCGTGGGAAGGCTCCAGGATGTGTCCAGCCTGTCTCGCTCAGTCATGATTGGCCAGACCCCAGCAGCAAGCTAACCTACCGGTTGGAGCATCTGCCCCCTGGTGGTCAGTGCACATCATAGCAACTGGTCGACTGGTTGACTGTCTGCCCCCTGGTGGTCAGTGCATGTCATAGAGAGTGGTTGAACGGCTTTAGCATATCATGAGCATATTACACTTTGATTGGTTGAACAGCTGACCAGAGGACTGGACACTTAGTATATTAGGCTTTTATTATACAGGATACTAGAGGCCTGGTGCGTGGGATTTGTTCACTGCTGGGAGGCGTGGCTTGCGAGGATTGGCCCTCTGTGGGATCACCACTCATCCCAGTCAGCCAAGCAGTGCTCCCACTGTGGGAGTGCACTGACCACCAGAAGACAGTTCCTGCATTGATCGTCTGCCTCCTGGTGGTCAGTGTGCATCATAGCAACTAGTTCACCAGTTGTTCTGGTCATTCTGCTGTTCTGTCACTGGGCTATTATTATACAGGATACTAGAGACCCAGTGCACAAATTCGTGCACCTATGCACCAGTGGGGTCCCTTGGCCTGGCCTGTGGGATCAGGCTAAAACTGGCTCTCTGTAATCCCCTGAGGGATCCTGGATTGCAAGAGTATGCAGGCCAGGCTGAGAGACCCACTGGTGCATGATCAGGGCAGGGGAGGGATGTGGGTGGTTGGCCAGCCAGGAAGGGACCATAGGAAGGCTCCAGGGTGTGTCTGGCCCATCTCACTCAGTCCCAATTGGCTGGACCCGAGCAGCAAACTAACCTACCAGTCAGAGCGTTTGCCCCCTGGTGGTCAGTGCACATCATAGCGAGTGGTTGAGTGGCCTTAGCATATCATTAGCATATTATGCTTTGACTGGTTGAATGGCCAACTGGATGACCAGACACTTAGCATATTAAGCTTTTATTATATAGGATATGTGGTTACAAATGGTAAAATTTTATGAATATTGCCATTTCTATCTAACTTTATTTTTAGATATTATAAGCACTTCCTTATTCTTTTATTTTTAAGTATGAAATTGAATACTATTTATTTATTTATTTATTGAATTAAACAGTCCTCTATGGATGGAAATGGTGTGATCTCTAGAATTTTCCTTTTAGAAATAATGATGCAGTGACTGTCCTTGTACACTTACCATTTACACACATGCAAGGCTAACTGGAGGATAAGATCCCATATGTATGTAGCAAATCTGAGCTAAAAGGTATATGAATTTTAAATTTTGATTTGAATTCTACAGAGATTTGATTTTTGATGCACTCCATAGAGATTGTACTACGATTTGCCCTGACTAATAATATATTAAGGTTTCTGTTTTCTCACACTGACCAATACTGTGTTATAAAACTATTGATTTCCTACCAGTGTTATAATTAAAGTATTTTTCTGGTATTTTTAATTATTAAAATTAACTTTTCATTTTGAAAATATTACAGACATGCAAAAATTACTAAAAATTTGGTGTAAACATCAACAATACCCTCAGATATTAACATTTTACATAAACACAGCACATTTACAAAATCCAAGAGATTAACATGGTAGGAAAACTATAACTTAATTTATACATCTCATCAAAATTTCAACAAATACTCTAATAGGGTCTTTATATGGATCTGGAATTAAATTTAGTACTACACATTGCATTTAGTATCCTTTAATCTGGAATTGTTTCAAGATCTTTGTCCCCTCTTTCAACACCTTAACATTTTTTAAGAAAACTGCCAAGTTATTTTGTCTAATATCTCCAATTTTGCCTTGTCTCATGTCTCTTTATGACTAAATCCTGTGGTCAGAACATCGCAGAAGTGATGGTGTGTCTTTCATTGCAGTCACAAGGCACATGATGTAGATTTGGTTCAGCTACTTCGGATGTGAAACTTGATCACTGGCTTTATGGTCCCTGGCAGGGTTTCCACTGCATCGTAATTTTCCCTTGGTAATGACTGAGCTCCTCTGGAAGATACTTTGAGATCATGCAGATATTTTTAAATCACACATTCACCCACTAATTTAGAATCTATAGGTGAAGATAAATGGCAATTCTCCACTTCTACATGGAGTAGGTAGAAATGTACTCCAAGGAGTTCTCCTTCCTCACCTCTTTACTTAGTTTTTGGTTACTGATTGATTGACTCCCTTGGTTCATATCAGTTTGGACCTATGGAATCTTACCTTAGTCTATGGTTAGTGATTCACTATTTCCTTTTTTGGACTGAAAAAGTTTCATATTTGGCTTTTGAGAGCTTCTTCATGCTAGTCTCTGTGGCCTTTCTACATAGCCCCATCGTTTCGGAGTCTTTGCTTTTCTTGTATTAAGTGAGATTAAGCCACTTTAATTTTACTTTCAGTGAAACTGTTAAACTTTTGTACTAAATTTTTCATTTAGTTAACTTTTGTTATTAATAGAAATTATTTTCATAATTAGGCAATTAATTCTTTGTAATATGATTTGTGAAATGTTTTGCAGTTGATATTTATGTTTTTATTTTCTTATGTTTTGTATTCATAAATTTGCTTTTAATGTAAGAAAATTTATGAACTTTTTAAGGCTTCTGTGTATTGTCTTCATAACTGGATCAGCCTTTCACACTTCTATATTATAAAACATTTTTTCCTGTCAGTATATACTCTTTTTAAGTACAATTAGCAGATCATTTTTTTACATTTACATCTTCTGTACATTTTAAATGTTGCTTAGTGTAAAATGTAAGTTATATGTATTTTTTTTCTCTAGATGATTACTTTGAACTGAAAGAAGACCCACATTTATTGCTTAATTTATTAGTTCTGGTTATTTAAAATTCTATCTTTATTTAATAGTAACATTTTGTGTGTCATTGATTTTATTTTTGTTAATTTATGTCTACTTACAATTTTGTATCACACTTATTTTGTCGAGTTTTAGGATGCATTTTAATATGCTAATCAGGTATCTTCATATTACTTCTCTTTTTCATATTTTTATTAAAAAGTACTTTTCATATGAAATGTAGCTTAAAAATGTATTATTATTACTGGGGTGACATTCAGTTAGGGAGAACTGACATTTGTACAAATATGAGTCTTTTAGTCAAGGTTACTGTCTTACTATCTATTCAAGTTTTTCTTTGAGTCTTTTGAGAATGTTTTAAAATATTCTTTATATTCATTCAGAGAGTATTTCTTGTTAAGTTTATAAAAGGTATTTTATCAATGTTTAAATTTTTTCAAATAAGGTATTTTCTAATTATTTTGTTTGTTGTTTATAAATTAGAAAACTTTTGATTTCTACATATAGATTTTGTATCTAGAAATCTATCTGAATTTCATTATTGTAGTTGCTTTTATCAGTTGAAACTTGGGCTTTCCAATTATATATTCACATCAGTGATAAATAGTGAAAGTTATGATTCCCTTTCTCATTTCATATATTAATATTTTCTCTTGTCTGCAATGGCTGATATTTTCAAAGTGATATCATAATGATGATAGTGCTGCCCATCCTTGTTCCAGAATTCTAATAAGAATGCTTCTAATGTTTCCTTGGCAAAAGAATAAGTGAGTTTTAGAATTTGGTATCTGTATCTCATAATGTTTAAAGAATATCCATGTATTGTTATTTTATTGTTTTAAATCAAGATACATATTAAATGTTATCAAAGGCCTTGAAATATCTATGGAAATTATTTTATGGCTGTCTTCTATTATCCATTAGTATGGTAAAATTAATAGGTTTCTTAAAGCTGAAGCATTCCTGTAATGGAATAAACTTCACTTGGTTACTAGTATACATAGTGCTATTGTTATAATGTGTAATTAAATCATGTTTGCTAATATTTATTTATCGTTTTCATTACTAAACATAATCTTTGGCCTTTAAAAAAATTTTTTGTTGCATTTTGATATCATTATAAGAGTAGCTTCAAAAAAAGATTTTGTTTCTTTTTTTTTATTGACCATTTTAAATAGGTTTTGAATTTTCTGATCTGTAAAAGTTTTGCTAAAATTTCCCTGAACAAATGTCTGAGTTTGATGATTTTGAACAGAGGGTAGCCTTTTCACAACTCTATTTTTCCATAACTGGTCTGTAGACATTCTGTGTTGAAGTAAATTTAGTTTAGCATAATTTCCTTTAAATGTTCCTATTTTCCCCCTGGGTTTTCAATTTGCAGACTTTAACAACACAAGTCTTTTATTAATATTTTAATTTTCTCAAAATATGGTGATTTACTTTTCACCATTTATTATTTTATGCATTTGTGCTTTCTACTTCTGCATGATCTAGTTTATTGATTTATTTATTAGTTCTGCCACTTTTTTATTTCTAACTAGTAGCCCAGTGCATGAAATTCATGCAGGGGGCGAGGGGGTTCTCTCAGCCCAGCCTGCATCCTCTCCAATTGGAGACCCTTTGGAGCAGTGGTTCTCAACCTTCTGGCCCTTTAAATACAGTTCCTCATGTTGTGACCCAACCATAAAACTATTTCGTTGCTACTTCATAACTGTAATGTTGCTACTGTTATGAATCATAATGTAAATATCTGATATGCAGGCTGGTCTTAGGCGACCCCTGTGAAAGGGTCGTTCGACCACAAAGGGGTCGCAACCCACAGGTTGAGAACCACTGCCTTGGAGGATGTCCAACTGCCGGTTTAGGCCCGATTGGGCCTAAACCGGCAGTCGGACATCCCTTTCGCAATCTTGGACTGCTGGCTCCTAACTGCTCACCTGCTTGCCTGCCTGATCGTCCCTAACTGCCCTCTCCTGCCAGCCTGATCTCGCCCCCAACTGCTCTCCCCTGCTAGCCTGGTTGCCCACAACTGCCTACCCTGCTGGCCTGATGGCCCCCAACTGCCCTCTCCTGCCAGCCTAATCTCACCCCCAACTGCCCTCCCCTGCTAGCCTGGTTCCCCACAACTTCTCTCCCCTGCTGGCCTGATGGCCCCCAACTGCCCTCCTCTGCTGGCCAATTTGGTTCTGATTGGTTGGTTTCTATGCCATTCAGAGTCAAACGCTCTGCCTACTAGGCAGCCATTGGCTCCTCACAGCACCCAGATTTGGTTCTGATTGGTTGGTTCCTATGCCAGTCAACATCAAAAACTCTACCTCCTAGGCAGCCATTGGTTCTTCACAGTACCCATATTTGGTTCTGATTGGTCAGTTCCTATGTCAATCAACGTCAAAAGCTCTGCTTCCTAGGCAGCCATTCGCTCCTCATAGCACCCAGATTCTGTTCTGATTGGTCGGTTCCTATGCTAGTCAGCATCTCTGAGCCTATCAATGGGACCTGATCAGAAAGGCAGGGCTGATCAGCAGCCCTAGTGGAGGCCTAGAGAGAAATGGAGGTGTGGCTGCTGGCCAGACTGAGAGAGAAAGAGAGAGGCAAGTGCTGATCAAAAGCTGCCACAGAGGCAACGGATCAGTCCTTGCTTCTCTCTTCAGGCCTCTCTCTGGCCCTGATTTGCAGCCCCCTCAGCAGTCAGTGCTGGGGCACCACACCTGCAGTGGAAGCAGTGGCAACCCAGCGCTGACTTGGTGGTGACCGGTCCTTAAGACCCAGGGTTTTTATATATTAGGATTGACTACATTCTGTTTTTATCTTTATTAAATCCATCCTTCTGCTTCCCCTAGATTGTTGTTATTGGTTTTTTTTCTATTTTCAATTAAAACTTTATGACTTTATCTCATAATTTATGTTATGAATAACTTTTGTGATTTTTAAACATTCTACAACTTGGGTTGGATATTTTCTTAAATTGTTTTAAGAAGGTTTCTTTTTGTAATTTCCAGGTGTTAGGAACTTTTGAGTAATTTACGTTGTTATTACATTGTTGTTCCAGCTCACAGTAATCAGAGCAACTATCTCTATTATTTCTACTTTGAAATACACAGAGACTTTATTTGTGGCTTATTATTTGGTCAAATTTATAAATATTTCATGAACATTTCATCAGAAGAGGTATTCACTGCTTTTGAGGAACAAAGTTTTAAAACATATTATTTTAAGGTTTTAAATGAAATTTGGACTAATTCTGTTAATTTTCCAAAAACACACATATTGTGATTTTAGAGAGAATACATGGCAGATAATTATAAGACCAATTGATGGATAGTTTATTTTTACATTGTTTGAGTTTTTCAAGTTTAGGAAGATTATCTTACTTACTTTATTGAATATTTTTTCTTGTTTCTATTTTAACTTTGAGAGAGAGAGAGAGAGAGAGAGAGAGAGAGAGAGAATGCCAATATAATCCCACAGACTAATTTCTATAAGAAAAAATGTTTCTTCTCAGAATGCACATTTAACATTGTTAACATTAAAATATATGATTGTCTAACCACTATGCGTACCCCTGAAACTGACACAAAACAATATTGAATGTAAACTGTAATTGAAAAAAAATGAATAAATAAAAATAAAATTGATAACATTAAATACATGGATACTTAGTACCACATTGCTCCAAATAAGCATTGTATGTTGAAGAAATGTGCATAGCAGATCTGCTTACACTAGTCCTGTTTCCTTCCATCCTCAGCTACTCTGTTGGAAAGATGGTGGCTAAGGGACTGGAAGTCAGAACCATGATAAAGATCACATATCTATATGTCATCATCTACGGCACATAGGACTTTACATTTTATTTTCTTGAGGCTCCAGCAAAACACTTGCATCAAGAGTGCTATTTCACAAGTTCTCCAGCAATGAAAGCACTACATCCAATCAGCAACATCAAAATGTCCTAACTTGTCATTATAAGCAGTCACTATTCTTGGTGTTAGCAATACTATGAAATTCCTTACCTCTACAAGGTGCTATTTTGCATATTTCCTGCATTCAGGATGTACTATTATCATAATTAGAAAAATGTACTACAACCAAAATTCAAGATCATAGGGACCACTTTGTAAAGTATATGATTGTCTAACCACTATGCTGTACACCTGAAACTAATAAAAATAATATTGAATGTAATTGAAAAATAAAATTTTAAAAATGCAAGCTAGTATAGATAGAGTTTGGATATAGATGAGTAGCCACTGGTCAGCCCTGACTTCTGCAGCCCTTCCACCAACAGGTACTCTGAAGGATGACCTGCTTAAGTAAACGAGGCAAATCTGGTGTCACTCACCTAAATATCTCCATTGAATAGGGCTGCCTGGGCGGGGTTGTGAAGACTTCAGGGTGAACTAAGCTGGTCCACAGGCCCAATTGCCAACGTCTGCAAACATTTGAAATATAATCTTTATAATTTGGTCTAATCTATGACTCAAAAACTCAATGCCTCTATCACAGAATTTCCTGACCAGCTCTCATACGAGGCCAGGCTACACTAGTCTGACTGCTGCTCAGCTGGGAGAAAGCTTATTCAGGCTCCACAGAGAGCCTCCAGAAGGAAGACCTTTGGGGCGTGGATGTCAGCAACACACAGGGGATTTCACTGAGAGAGGCACATTGCAGGTAACATGGAAGGTCAGGGCACTTGTGGGGCTTGGGAGAGTCAGAGGGCATCTTAGGTACTTGGCAGAGTTGAGTATTTACGTCCTGGAAAATGACCCCCTTGTCTTACATGTATACCCGGCACTTTGGGTTTGTCTCGTGGGCATGTTACTGTCAGACACGTGTGGACATGATTTGGGCAAATGATGAAGAAGAGTGACATGTTGGTTTTGAGTTGTGCGTGTCCCAGGAAAGCAAAAGACTCCTTTTCTTAGGAAGTCCACGCCTGTGGCTGTTGCAGTCACTCAATGGAACTCACACATGAAAGAGGGAAGAGCACATGAAATCACAGAGGAGGAAGGATTTAGCCTTCATGTAAGGTATTTGGATTCACCCCAACTTCAGACCCCAGCGCAAGCCTCTCTGGCCTTTAGGGAGGATGAGGTTAGATGGCCCCTCATAAGCTGACCGGAATGCGTCTTTATAGACCTGCCTTTCATCACGACCCCACTTCTTGCCCTGCCTCCATTTAATGCTACAAGTTCCAATAGCACCTTCCTGAGTATGGCAGCTTTAGGTTCGTTTGTTTTTATTTATTTATTTGCTCTGAATTTATACATATGCTGTCCCTCCACACAAAATATCTTTCCCCACTTTGTTCTCCTTGAAATGCCCATTCACCTGCAACCTACAGCATAACAACTCTGGTTGCCTAGAGAAATGGATTGGTTTTGCGTTGCTTATTAAAAGGGGCATTTTTAGGGGAACAGTAAGGGAGTGAAGAAAGTAGTAGAGTGAAGGGGAAAGGTTTGAGGAAGGATAGTGTCTCAGGTCATCCAGGATGTCCCCATGCACAGAGACCTCTAGTTCCACATCTCCACCTGAGGCAAGGGGTCCTGTGTTTTGTATTCTCGGAGCAATCAATCTTTAGCTGGCAGAGGCCTCCTGGGCAAGTTGAAGCCCACAGGCTGAGGGAAGTGCCCCAGAGAAAGGGAACAGTTGTCAGTCCTTAGCAACTAAGACTTAAGTGTACCAGCCTGGTCAGCAGACTCTGGGAGAGATCCCAACAGTCTCCATGTTTGCTCCGACTGGCTCATGGGTGGCGCTATGACAAGTACTAGCAGATACAGGAAATAAGTTAATGCAGAAAGGAAAAAGGAGAGAAATCATCACTTACTGCAGAAAGAAAAAAGGAGTAATAATTGATCTTAAAAGCAGTTTAGTTTTCTTTTTGTTGTTTTATAATGATTTTCAAATACAAGTATTTGTCCATTACTTAAAAATATTTATTAACTCACAGGTCAGCATATTTTTTGTGTTTTAGAAAAATATATAATTTCTCAATATCCTCCAACTAAATGGAATTCTGCTTTTCATCGAGCTTTAGACACATGACATTTTGTTTTCCAACTAAAATGAATAATCCATTTACAGCATTTTTCAAAAAATGAATAGTTGTATTTTCACTAGATATCTCAAAGCAGTTACTGATAAAATTGAACCAAGACTGAATAGGATAAAAGTAATTGCAATTTCACTAGATGGTATGCCTTTTAAAAGACAGACCTGGGGCACTAGACTATGAGGAGATGAATCATCATCCTCAAATATCTATGGGTGGATGAAAACAAAATTCATATGGATTTCCCTGGAGCCTGTCTTAGGGTTTCATAATCACATTAACTGCTGAGAGGTTTAGATAAATAGTTCAATATCTACACATTCAGTATTTCCCCCCAAATCTTCAAGAAAATCTTTACCAGTTTGGTGAAAACTCTCTTTGGGTAATAAAGGGACAATATCCTAAAGCCAAAAAAAAAGAAAAAGGATAGTATCTCTTGTTATTGTCCCTATAGGACAGAATATGTGTTGAGTGCAAACACAACTTGGATCACACAGATAAAATGGAGCAATTTCAGAATCAGGAAACAGTATTCTCAAAGTGTTATTTATTAAAATTATTGATCTCTGAACATAATTTCCAAATAAAACCTTTCCTTTTGCACTCTTCTCACCAATGTATTAATTAATAAACATTCAGTACAGTGTTTTATTAATTAGATGTGCATGTACAGTCTCTGTTGACTGAATGCTTCAATAGGCACTTGCAGGGAAAGGAGAAAGGGCAGACACGCAGATACACCCACTTTTAGTGAGTTTTCTACATCTTATGTAGAAAAGAGCTTCACAAAAATATTTTATGACTCTGACCTCCCTCTGCACTCCAGTAAACAAATGTAAATTTACTTTGTCCAAATCCTCCTGAGACTTGAAAATACCCTGGGATCTCATAGAGCATCAACACTTTGGAGAATCCCCCCTTTTGGTGGTTACCAGTCCTCACTGAAAACTCTAGAGGTGGATATTATTGCAGACCCAGGGCCCTTTGTGAACCATATTGTGTCACAGGATTCTGGGGAATACCAGGAACCCTGTGCTCAAGGTCCTCTAGACTTTATATAAGGTCTCCTATCACCTCTGCTATCTTGCCAATTTACCAAACAGCTGCCACCAAGGAGCTCATCTTCCCCTGCAGTTTTAGGCCCTCAGGGGCACCCTGTTCTTATTCAAATGAAGAGCCACTTAATCCTTGTTTCTCTCAGAAAGATCCTTTTCTCAGGAATAGCAATCTCCTCAATGAGCATAGGCTTTTACAAATGTAGGAATGTGTATTGACTTTGAAGTGTTTTTCCTATTCCACCCTGAATAAAAGTGCAAGATCAGAATAATTAAAAAAATAAAAACCTTTACCAAGTGTGAATAGCCCGGTTGGGGTGGCTCAGTAGTTGAGATTCAACCCATGAACCAAGAGGTCACAGGTCACCAGTTTGATTCCTGGTCAGGGCACATGCTGGTGTTGAGGGTGTGCTCCCCAGTAGGGGGCATGCAGGAGGCAGCTGATTGATGTTTCCCATCAATGTTTCTATTTCTTTATCCCTCTCCCTTCCCCTCTCTCTAAAAAAATAAATTAAATAAAATAAATTTTAAACAGTATGAATATAGGAATAGTAGGGAATAAAATGGTGATAGATTGGGAAGGAAAAATGCAGAAGACACAAATTGATCCTTCACATATCCTCTTACCTTGATGGAAACAAAAAAACAATTGGTGACTTAAAAAAAAAATTATCATTTATCCAATTAGGGGAGGAAAACGTGTAATACTACTTTGGTTTTATATCCTTGCAGTCTTTATTCTTTCCATTACTAGTGTGAGTATACACTGATGCAACCAAATATGGAGAGCAATTTGGCCAAGGCTTCAGTGGACCATGACCTAGAAGCTGTCAGAGGACTCTCTTCCTCCCGCCTCGCTCCAGCAGCATTAGCCTTGGTAGAGACTGCTGCTCTCTCCATGCTGGAAACAGGCAGGAAGGAGGAGAGGAGGGTGAAGGTGGTAGGTGACTGGGGAGGAGTTAACACTTATTCAGCTGGAACTCAGCAGAAAAGTGCAGCCAGTAAGAGCACTGACTCTGCTATACAGACTTCCTGAGCTTGACTCTAGCCTCTGCCTGTGATTTTTGGCCAGTTACCCAAACTCAGAGCTTTAGTTGTCTCCTCTGTAAAATACAGGTTATTATAGGACGTAGGGTTGTGGCAGTAAGTAAATGAACTACTCTATGTAAGGCACATGTAACAGTGCCTAGGCATGTTCAGCAGTTAAAAGCATTGGATCTTTCTGCTATAGATCAGGCCTTCTTTGCTTCTTGAATGATGGACCTAAGAGAAGAGTGGGCTTTTGGGGGCGGGGGCGGGGGAGAGGGAATCAGCCTACTCATATTTTTTCTTTCACTATAATTTGTGTTTTTTTAGGAATCTAAAACCCATTTCAAACTCTTCCCTTCCCCCTCTCTCTACTCAGGCTCCTCATATTTTCAAGCATGTATTTTGGCAAAGGTATTTTCTTAATCAGTCTTTCCTCTCTATGCATTTTGACACTGTTCTACTTAAGATTTCACTGAATTACTATTGTCACATTCTTTCTCTAATCCTATCCCCTTAAAATCCATCATCCACTGAGGAGCATTATGGCCAAATCCTTTCCCTTTTAAACCTTTCACTGGCTCCCCAACTTTACTACAATAAAGTCTACCCTCCTTTTAGCTGGTGTGCAAGGTTCTGCCCACATTTATCTCCTGTCACTCCACTTGTCTCACACTGTATGTGCCAGCAACATTGAGATCTTATTTTCTCACAAATACCTGGCTGTCTCTTACATTTGCAATTTACTCAGGAGTTAATGCTAATGATAAAATAGATTGAGTGTGTGTGTGTGTGTGTGTGTGTGTGTGTGTGTGTGTATGTGTCTATAAGCAGGTACAATTTAGAGTTACGGGTACTTTAATTTTTTTTAATTAAACAAGGGTTAAAGTGACAAAATGAAACATCATTCTCTCAAAAAATATCCCCCAAATCTTAATTTCCTAACTGGGTTATTTCTCCAGCTCCTAGCTTATCTATCTTTCCTTATGTTATAGCATAATCATTATGGCAGGCTGAACTATTTGAGAGCCTGGGTTTTGACATACCCTATGCAGGGTATAGAGTAGATCTTCAGTTAGTAGTGAGAAATAAATGACACTCAATTGACTAAAGAATCTTAATCACAGTAATTACCAGGAGGTTCTTAGTATATCTCCCCACCAATGAAATACCTGTTCCTTTTTTTTCATATTTTCTTTTTTAGTTTCCCAAGTAAAAACCAAAACCAAAATAAGAGTTATTCTTATTTTGTAATTTTTCTTACTATCAAGTCTGACTCAACTATTGATTGCTCACAAATAAGCTATTGATATTTAATATATGAAAGAGTTTCCCCACTTGATCATTGTATAGAATGAAAATGTTTGCCCAACTGGCATGGCTCAGTGGCTGAGCATCGACCTATGAATCAGGAGATCACAGTTTGATTCCCTGATCAAGGCACATGCCCAGGTTGGGGGCTCAATCCCCTATGGGGGGCATGCAGGAGGGGGCCAATCATTTTCTTCCATCATTGATGTTTCTATCTCTCTCTCCCTCTCCCTTTCTCTCTGAAATAAATTAAAAATATATTTTAAAAAAGAAAAAATGGTGTGTATCTTTAGTAAAGAAGGGGAATATTCTACGTTATATTTTAGTAATAAAGTGTTAAAAAGAAATGCCATTATAAATCATAAAAAGATGCTTAAATGTATTAGTATTCAGAAAATGGAAATGTAAACATGATAGATATCATTTTAGTCTTAACAGTTTGATAAAAATTATAATACTGACTACTACCATATGTTGACAGGGATGTGGGAATATAAGAGCCTCATGCATGTTAGGTGGCCATGAAGTTTAGTAGAACGAATCAGAGGCATAATCAAGGTACATACTTCATTTAAAGTATATAAATAACATAGGTTCACTGTACACTTGCAGTTCTGCTCCTAGATATGTAGCTTTCTCTATACCCTATAGACAGGGGTCCATTAGTGAACAAGGATAGGGATGGTCACTGTTCCTTTGTCACTGGTGGCAGAAATCCAGAGGCCATCAGGGGTCCGTGTGGAGAATGAGCATAATACCATGTCATTCCACAATCAACACAACACGTGCACAGACACCAGTGTGGACAGATCTATAACTTCAAGAGCTGATTGGAAAATGTAATAAGCACAATGAGATATTTGGTTTGATGTCCACCTATGTGCCTCTTTTTGCCCCATACAGGGTTGTCGTGAGCATTAAATGAGTCAATGCATGAAAAGCACCTAGCTCAATGCCTGGGACACAGCAAATGCTCTGTAATACTATCTATTACTCATTTTATTTTATTATAAAAATTAGGGACACATGCAAACAAAACTCCATTTGACATTTGAAATACCGTAAATGCATACTAGTACAAAATATACATCAACATCCCCCAAATTTATTGCTTATGGGGAATGGGAGTAGGAAATGGGGGAAAAATGAATAAAGGCAGAGCTATCACAAGAGGGAGTGATGTGTCAGGACCTGAGCAATGTGATTAAACCTTCTGCACCTGAGTTTCAAAAAAAGATAAAAGCTATCCAAAGGGCTTGCTGGTCGGGCATGAAGTTAAAGTTATTTTAGCGGCAAGTGAAATAACGACTTCATCAATAGGCGGTGTTATTGCTCAAAACACATGTTTGGAGGTAGGTAGTCCCAGGGTCAGTTGGGTTCTCAGTGGTACTGTATGTCTGCGCTCAGTCTGCACGGCCTGGATTTCACGCTCTGGCTTTCTTTCATGGTCATAATACAGGTCATGTCTCAGAGTCCACCTGGTGGGGAAAGGAGTGGACTTACTTAGAACACTTTTTCTCTTTTAACCAAGAGAAAATCTTTACCAGCAGGTCTGCCATCAGCAACTATATGAGCAACTCAGACCAAAGCCACGACTCAGGGTAGAGCGGTGACTTAAGGCCCAGCTGTGAGGAAAGGGAAATGCTGTGTCTGATACCGACAGCCCCTCTGATGGACAGTGGCTCTTCCTACCATGCAGAAGGGGTGAGAATGGCTGCTGGGTAGGCCACTGAGAGTATCTGCCATGTGAGAATGGAACATGGGAATATAAATATGAGATAACCCCATGCTGAGTTAAAATCATTACTTCACCACTTACAAGCCTTCACCCTTATGGAAATGATTCAAACTTTCTGTGCCTCATTTTCCCCATCTGCAAAGAATGAATAATACTATCTACCTCATAAGCATGCACTAACAAATGCTAGCTATAATTGCTATCCGTTAGTAATTATTAAAGTGACCAAGGGATTGTAGTCTTTCGGATCTCCATGCGAAGCTCAGGATTGTCACCTGCTGCAAGCGTTATCCACATGTGCTAGTGCCCTTATGCAGGGCTGATCTGGGCTTTTAGGGGGTACCTGGCAATATCTTTTCCTTGTCACAATTATCAGGGACCAGGGTGAGTGCTATGGGCATCTAGTACCAGTACAGGCCAGGGACACTGCTAAACATCTTACAATGCAGAGGGCAGCCTCCACAACAATTATTCAGTCCATGATGTTAATACTGTCAAGATCAAAAACCCCTTTAATATATATAACTCAGACTGAAGTAGGTCAAAACGAACACTTTTAACCATCTATATCAGCCATCTTTTTGTCCACAAAATGCAGATAATCACCCCTTTCATGTTGTTGAGAAGATTAAAAATCCATGAAAGCATTTCAAACAGAATGAGCAAACAGTTCTCAAACTGTAGCTCAGCTTCTTCAACCACTAAATGGCGATAATAATGCTTCATTGTAATGTCACTGTGAGGATTAAGTAGAATATGCTTAAGGTTCCTAGGACACAGTAGGTAATGCCAAGTATCAGATGTTTTCTTCTCTTCTCATTAATCTTCAAGAGGCAGAACTTTGATCTTCTCTAGTGATGAGGTATTGAAGGAGCTACTAAAAAATGTAACTTAAAGCAAAGCTTGGATACCTAGGGTTGAGAAAGTCTTTCACTACTCAACTGTCACAGATATCTCTCATGAATTTTTAGATGAATCAGGCTGTAGTAAAAATGTGTACACTCAGTTCCAGAGTCAGAAGCATAAATTAGAAGAAGAAAAAATCAGTATGTAATTTGCTTTCCATTTGATTTTTATAAGGCTATTACTTCTTTAATGGCATAACAGCAGTGTGTAACATGGAAGTTGCACAAGCTTACTGGTCAACTCATTGTAAACATCACTGTGCATAGTTACTATAAAACCCCCTATTATTCATCTAACGAGTCTTGGTAAGAAACCAGCAGCCAGTGATTCATTTCTTTGTGTTATTTCACGCAGTGCACCTTTGAGGTCTGAAATACAAAAAGCAGCTACTTTCAAAGGGACATATTGCAGAGAAGAAAGGCTATCAATGTGCAGGTTAAAACCAAATGAGACCCGATGCTAATAAAAGCTCTGAAGCTTGACCCTGTAGACACCCCGCACCTCGCACAGTTTCTAACCCAGACAAGGTGTAATGGCCAGCATAAACCATGCTCACATCCCATCACCACGCAAAGATTTCAAAATTGCCAGCCAATAAAATGGAAGAGAACCTGTGCAGCCAAATGTAGGAAAAGAAGATAAAAATTGGGTGAAAATGTGGTAATTAGCATTGGGAGGAGGGAATGGGTGTCTCAAGAAAAAGCACCAGATACCAGCAGTAAAATGGAAGAGAAAAACTCACTGTGGCCATTCTAAACGCCATGGAATCAAGCCAATGGGGTTAATGAAACCAGCCTGGGCTTTTAGTGTGTCATCTTTTGCTGTTTGTACTATTTTTGTTTGCTTTTTATCTTCTGTAATGATTATGAGGGCAGACATCCAGTATAATGAGAAACATGCAAAACACAATCAGGTACCTGGCTTGTATTATTTGACAAAAATATGAATAGATTCATTCTTTCCTCCCCTTTCTGTGTATCACTAGTGTTAGATAATTTACACATTCCACCACCATTATCTCCCTTAAATACTTAGATACATTTTTCACTCAGGGATTCTGCTTTATATTGAGCTTAAACACAATTCTTTTTGTTTTTTCTTTGTTTGATTCATTAGTCCTATTTTCAATGCTTGAGGTCACAGGGCAGACCTTCTGCTTTTTACAGTATGTGAAGTTCTCTCACTGTTCTGACAATACTGTCCTTAAATTTTCCCAGGTGGTTGAGAATTTCTTAAGAGTCACACATGGAAGCAAAACAAGGTTTTTAAGGTGACCTTAAAGCAGATTTCAATACTCATTCTAATCACTGGGAGGTCTTATTGAAATTCAGTTTCTGATTCATTAGGTAGGGTGAGGTGCTAGATTCTTCATTTCTAGCAAGCTGCCCTGAGATGCTAAAGCTGCTAGTTAGCCAACAACTATGAGTAGCAATTGTTTAAAAATGCAGATTAGAATATATTACCACTTTCCTCAATCTGAATACTATTCATCTGTCAATGCAATGTAAGAGGGAGATTTGTTTATGCATGTGAAAGAGCCTCATCACCTTTGCTAGACTCTGTGAAGACAGTTTTCCATTTATTAATTCCTTTATGAAATCATTTTCTCTGTTCTCAGGTACATTCACCTTACTGCTCAGGTAAATAGCTCTCACTATCACTTATTACTCAGGACAATCCTTGAGCTTATCTTTTGTAAGTAGCTCATAGCTACCTACATACCTGCTCCCATTGCCACTGGTGTCAATGTCTTTACATTTTAAAGCAAACTCAGTATCTCCCTGCTCCACTGTGTCATCTCCAAGGAATGGTAATGCCATACAACCAGGTGCCCAAGATAGGACTGTTGGAATTACTTAGTATTTTCCTCATATCATCTCATTAGTCAATGAATTTATTGCCAAGACTGGATGATGGTACCTCCTAAACACCTTGTAGTATTACCCATGCTGCAGATCTTAGGTTAAGGATTATTTCCCCAGAGATTCCATTTCTCCCCTATCTTCTACATCCACAAACACATATACACCTTCAAAGTTGGCTCCTTCTGCTCAGTTCCCGAAGAGCTACTCATGCTTCTCCTCTCTTAATCTTAGCATATTTATGATTATAGAGGCTTTATATGTTTTTCTTTTTCACTATCACACAGAGTAAATGTCTAACAAGAAACTACTGAATATTTAATAAACACTGAAAAAACCTATGCTTGCCCGGCTGGTATGGCTTCCTGGTTGGGTGGGTCTACCTATGAACCAGGAGGTCATGGTTCAATTCCCAGTCAGGGCATATGCCTGGGTTGTGAGCTCGATCGCCAGAGGCAGCCAATAGATGATTCTCTCTCATCATTGATGTTTCTATCTCTTTCTCCCTTCCTCTCTGAAATAAAAATATATTTTTTAATAAAAGAAAAACCTGTGCTTGACTTAGCTCTGTTTGTCTTTCTGTCTGTATCTAGGTGAATGCATTGACATTCATTTGAAATGAAGCCCAATTTAGTTGCTTATAACTTTATTTTTCAGTTATAAATGCGTTTTGTATAAGTGGAGATTATTAAAAATGACTTTTTGTATTAATACATAAAATCTTTTTAAGTGACACTTTAATCTGAATAATGTTAGTGGATGGTATTCATACATAAAATCTTTCACTTCCTCTTAATTACAAAAATAAAACAACAATCACAGATCAGCACTTTCTAGATTTTGAAAGGTTGTACTGAAGCCCAGTTCTTTTTGATGTGTGGACGGTGACCTCCATGCTTTTCTGGAACCCTTTTATCTGTGTTCACACACACACACACACACACACACACACACACACACACACACACACATGTGCTGCATGCTGGCACCAGCGGTCTCTGAGGATTGTGAGCCAGGAGAAAAGTGATCAGCTATCCCAGTTTGCCCAGGACTTGGGGGCTTCATAAGATGTGGGACTTTCAGTGCTAAAATCAGGACAATATTGGGCAAACAGGGATGGATGGTCACAGTAGCCAGTGTTGACTGCATCTGGGGTCTAGCTCTACCTATCACATCCACCTATCACCGAAGTCCATAAAAGCCAGGCCTGTTAAAAGAAGTTACAATAGCTGGGGTAGTTGCTTCCTAGATATGAAGGGGAATTTGACGTGACAGGCTCTCCTGGCCAATCCGGACCTTCCAACAGATTGAGTCCTTATTACCTTTTATTGGGCTCATGGCCAGCAAAAGCCAGCCATAGTAGAAGGACACCCATTGTTGTTGTTTTTAAGATGAAGACCTTTTCCCTATTATTTATTAAATAGCAGATTCTATCCTTTTCGGTACTATCAACCATGGCTGTCATCAGATGGTAATAATTTAACCATTTGCAATTGCAATAGCTTAGTAAACTGTTTGCAAAAATTAAACCATAAATGAAATAGAAATTGGATAAATGCAGAGGCACATGCTTCTCTAATTAATATTGCTTCTGTAGAGAATTACTAATATAGGTTCCTTTTGGCAACATTCATTTTACTTAAATCTTGTCTGGAAGTAACATTTTATGAGAAGAGCATTAAATGTTTAGAAGGAAATAACTTAGTTTCCTCAGAAATGTCTTCATCTTAAGTATGTAGTTTCAAAACAGGGATCTGTTAAGACTAGAAGTTTAGGTACTTGGTCTGGTTTTCAAAGGCTTCTTTAGGTGACCTGAAAATAATTATCCCAATGACTTTCCACATCTCCCTATAAAATTTTCTCTATTTCTGCTTAGTAGGTCAACAGCCTTTCCCCCCCCAGACACTATTAGCACTGTGTTTTGCATATAGTAGGGACTCAATAAATGTAAATCAGATGGATGAATAAATGATGAAAAAATAAAATCTGGCAGAATATTTGGAACCTCTACCCCAGAACTTGCCTTGTTATCATTGCCAAGCTGGCAGATTGTCTCTACTTCTCCCTTTCCCATGAGCAACTCTGTTGCTGCTCCTCTTTTTTCTAACTTAAAGATACCCAAAACCAGGACTCCCTTTCTCCAAAGGACTGTGCTAAAAACTCACACTTCTCTCTACTCTTCTTTAGCCTGTTCTACTCCCTAAATCAAATTTATGTTTAAATATTTAATTGCTACCTACAAAAAAGTAGAAATAAAAATTTATTAAATTATCAGAGTTTACAACAATAATAATAAAATACCTGGAAATACTTTAAATGTTAAACTAAATACATGCCTACATGGTAAATTTTCAAGTACTGAAAATTGATAGTTTTTTACAGAGAGGAAGGGAGAGGGATAGAGAGTTAGAAGCATTGATGAGAGAGAAACATCAATCAGCTGCCTCCTGCACACCTCCTACTGGGGATGTGCCCTTGACTGAAATTGAACCTGGGACCTTTCAGCCTGCAGGCCGATGCTCTATCCACTGAGCCAAACAGATTAGGGCAAAAATTGATAGTTTTCAAACAGTTTGATGAGGTGGAAGAATGAATGTGTGTAGGTGTGTGTGTGTGTGTGTGTGTGTGTGTGTGTGTGTGTGTATGTAATGTGTATATTCCTAGTGAGACAAATATTTCTCTTCTGCCATTAGCAAAATCTAAAACATGAATAAGAATAAGGATTAAGGGGTGGTTGAGAGGACATGGACAAACAATGGCTGATGATAGAGAAAAATCTTAATTGAACCTTCAATTAACTGGATTGTTAGTGGTAGGAAGTAAGATTTGCTATACATTGCTTTTTTTAAAAAGTGATAAATTTAAGGAAACTAAATAGTCACAGGAATATTTCATTTAAATTCTTGAGAGTGTGCAACTGAGGTTATAATAAATTCACTTAATTGCCTACATTTCCTATTTCTAAAGTTCTGACAATTGGAATAGATGCCCTAAATGATGACCCTGAGTCCCAACGTGGGTTGTAGTGGTGAGACAATGAGATAATGTGTGTGAAAGTACTTTGCAGATTACAGTGCACTGCACAACACCAAGGAAGACCTATTAATGCATACCCATCTCTAAAAATTCACATATCTTCATAAAATTTTGATTTCCTCTTTCTGGAATTACTTAATGTAGCTGGATGACCATGTTTTAAGAATGGCTATAGAAAAAGTTTCTTAAAGGGTCAGAGGTCTGTCTAACTCCCATTATTCCTTCCACTGCTGATATTTCATAATCTATATATATATAAGGCTAATATGCTGTGTCCCTCAGCCCATCCCACTGGTTGCTATGATGCACACTGACCACCAGGGATCAGACAATCAACTCAGGAGCTGCTGTGACAAGCACAGAGAAACGGCACCGCAGAACTGGTACCCACAAAGCAACACTCGGCTTCCCCCAAGTGGTACAAAGTTCCGCCATCACTCTGTAGTCACAGCCCACCAAATTACAGCCGATGCTGCCAAGACCCCATGGTGCAAAATGCAGCCCACAGCCCAGCCCAGCCCAGAAACGGTGGCTGTGGACACTGGGTAATGATGTTATGTAGCAACACTTGGCTTCCATTTCCTATTGAAGACTAGCCTCCTTGGAGTTTCTTCAGCCCAGGAACATGACTTGCTTTATAGCCAGGTGGAAACATTTCACACTTTAACCAAATGTCTATGAAGCGTTTTTCCATGCCTCATCTCGTTTGATCCTCACAGAAGTCCTGGAGTAGGTAGATAGGAGACTTAGTGGAATCCTATTTTTTTTCATTAGCAGAAAAACGGAGATTTAGAAAGTTTAGAAACTTGACCCAACTGAAAAGAAGTAAGAATGGTGCACCTTGAAAATGACTTCAGGTTTTCTCACTGCACAGAATATAGTCAAACACTGCTGCAGTTAAATATTTACCCTTTGTTCTCCCTGCGTGATCCTATATAATAAAAGCCCAATATGCTGTGTCCATTCTTCCAGTCATTCGTTCAATCAATCAAAGTGTAATATGCTAATGATATACTAAGGCTGTTCAACTGCTCACTATGACATGCACTGACAACCAGGGGGCAGACACTCCAATGAGTAGGTTAGCTTGCTGCTCGGGTCCGGCCATTCGGGATTGAGTGAGATGGGCTGGATATGCCCTGGAGCCTTTCCGCAGTCCCTACCTGGCTGGCCAACCTCCTGCACCCCTCCCCAGCCCGGATTGTGCACCAGTGGGGGCTCTCGGCCTGGCCTGTGCCCTCCCACAATCCAGCACCCCTCGGAGGATGTGGAAGATCCGGTTTCGGCCCTATCCCACAGGCCAGGCCAAGGGACCCCACTGGAGCACAAATCCATGCACCAGGCTCTAGTCTACAATAATAATCTACTTTGTGTTGATATTTACTGCTGTGTTGCTGATAATTACCTGAAAGAGAAGTTGGGTTGCTTCACTGGGCTGGAAAAAGTTTAGCTTCATCAGAAAGCAGGTCTAATTAAGCAAGTTTAATATATATATATATATGCCTAAGTTGACTTGCGCATGCATGATACATATAAAACTCTTGCTGGCGCCAATCACACATGTGTGTGTGTGTTTTTTAATATATTTTATTGATTTTTTACAGAGAGGAAGGGAGAAGGATAGAGAGCCAGAAACATCAACGAGAGAGAAACATCGATCAGCTGCCTCCTGCACACCCCCCACTGGGGATGTGCCCGCAACCAAGGTACATGTCCTTGACTGGAATCAAACCTGGGACCCTTGAGTCCGCAGGCTGAGCCAAACCAGTTAGGACCGCACGTGTGTGTTTTGATCTGTCATTGTTGATCGTGAATTTGGTTGACACTTCTATTATAGAGAAAGGGCAAATAGTGATATTAAAATATTTCTTCTAATTAATTTCCTTTTAATGTGCATGAATTCGTGCACCGGGTCACTAGTACATGACTGAAAGATACTAGTATTTCAACAATTGCTCTTTTGCCATTAAACAAATCTAATTTATTTCTATTAGTAACCAACCTACCTTCTGCCAAGTGATATAGTTTTGAAAGTACCTTGTAATGTGCTCTAGTCCAGTGACTTTTCATCAAGTTAGGATGTACACATCAGTTTCAGTCCAGTGCTTCTCCATACCTGACCCTCCCTTCTCAACAGTCACTGATCCGTCTTGGCCATCAAGTGTCGACTATTTCCAGTAATAACAGTGAGAAGTAGAGCTGGAAGGTTAGCTTTCAGGATTGGTTCTCTGCAGGGATTATCTCACTGAGAGCTGGTGCCACTCTATATGCTAGCCCATAGCTGATGCATTCATGGCACAGGAGATCCTTGGTACTCGTGGAGATGAATGGATAATATTAGCCTCTTTAAAAACACATACATTTGCTGTAGAGTTCTCTCCACTTTGGGGATCCTCTGAGAAATTAAGGTGGAACTTTGTTATGGTTCAAGGAAGGCACCCTACCATTGCATTCCTCTGAAGGATTTCACCTTGTCTAGTACCAAACAATTATATTCAAAACAGTTACTCTAACTTGTATAGTACAACTACTGACAATCAGAACAGATGCTGGCCAGAGCAGTAAAGTGGGGTCTGTGTCATTATTAGCGCTCCAATTCATGATTCATGGGAAATCCTTTCAGAGTGGTGGTGAGGGGCCAGGAGGTGGAAGGCACTCAGGGTTTAGGACAACTGCTGTATTTCTATCAGTCAAAAGGATTTCCATTTTAACAACCAATTGAGGCATACTGGAGCACACCAGCTAGGTACCAGTCCTTCCAGTACCTAATGGTATCTGAAAAGAATGTAGACCCTCATTCTCAGGTACTAACCACAACTGAAACCCATGGGAATTTCTGGTGTCCCCTCCCATAGAATTGTGGAAGACAGGGGCAATGTTCTGGGGACTCATGCTAAGACATGTATGCATAGGGGAACTACAGCAATGGCCTGATTCCAAGTCTGAACTTCTCCATATACCAGCTGTGAGACCTTAACTAAATTACTTAACTCTCTATTTTTACATTCCATTTTTTTATAAAACCAGAGTAATAATTCTACACATATGTTGTTTTGAAGATCAAATTTGTTAATATCTATAAGGTAAGTATAATAGTGCCTCACACAGTAAATGCTTTGTTAGTATAAACTGTCATTACTTTGTTACTAAAATATGGATATTATCTATAAAATTACTAATCTCACACTTTATCTGGTAACCAGTACTGCAGACCCATAACACATGTATATAACTCCAAACTTTTATAGATCCCTCCTGTATTTCTTTTCTTACATATCTATTGTTGGCACTTAGTCCCATGATAATGGAAAAGTCAAGATTCTATACTGCTTACATTGTAACATGCTTTATTTTAGTTCTTCTTTTTATAAATTTATACTTTTCTAGGAGTTTGACTACTTTCTGTCTCTCCTCTAGAACTAGGGATGGGAAAAATTCTATTTCATTGTACCTAGAACAAGGCTAATTTAGCCTCACAGTGTAGACAGCCATTGCATTTAATGGTATTCTATCTCTATGAGAAGGGGGCCCCTTCATGTAGCCTTGGATGAACAGGTGTCATGATACAGTGTAGTGTGCAAAATGCGGCATCCATTAGTGCTCATGTTAGTGGGCATTGAGGCTCCATAGTTCTCTGCCCCATGCAAAGACAACTTTCTCAATAGCTCAGTTATTTGGACTTATGATCCCTTTCCTTCTTCTCATACCACATATACCACATAATTTTTATTCTTTCATATTTTTAAATAACTGGAAAAGTACTGGGTGAAGAAAGGTAAGAGATGCATATACTGGGCTTAGAGATATTAAGAAAGAACTCATTGACCTTGAGAGGGGACTAACCTGTATAGATGCCTACACAGGCAGTGGATGAGTTAGAGGGAGTGAAATTATCGTGAAATAATCTGCTTTTTGGTTTTGCAATCTTAAATGGTATTACTTTAACTATGAGCTATTAACTCCAATCACCTGTGCGTTGGGGTGGGAGACCACAAGTAAACATCAAATGAATCTGATTTCCTTGGTGGGTCTGGCTAAGAAGTTGGGACGGGTGTGCCTTTGCTTAAGGAACATAACATATGAATACATTATGACTTTTCTTTAGTTGTTATTTCCTCTACTGTGTGAAAACTATAGTGCATATTCAGTCTATTGTCAGATCAGGTGTTTGTCTTGATTATTATAATAGACACTAGAGGCCCAGTGCACGAAATTGGTGCACTGGTAGGGTCCCTAGTGGCTGCCGGTTGCCGTCCAAGTACTCCCTCCCTTCCCCTGGCTGCCTGCTGCCACCGCCACCAGCCTAGGCCTAACTCCCTTCCCCTGGCCAGCCCCACCCCCTGGTCAAACTCCCAGATGACCTCCAGGTTGAGGGGACAATCTGCATACTACACTTTTATTATATAGGATGATATGATTAGGTTTGTTTCTCCTTTTTTCTATCTAGCCCAAAATGACCAATCCCTTAACACCCTACTGCTTTTCTGTGAGAAATAGCATGCTATAGGGTCTCTGGAGTTGAATGTTGGCTTTTCTGAATGTCTATATCCTCAATCTTTGTTTCTGGATTTGCTACAGTAATTATTGTTTTCCTAGAAAGCAAAATAAAGGTAGCATTTGAGCGATTAGAAGTATAACATTAAATTGTTGTCAAAGGAACCAGTTCTTATATTAGATATAAAATATATCAAATATATCTAATCTAATATTACATATATATATATATATATATGATTATTGTTTTTCACCCAGTGTTATGGATATATAACTGATATAATCACTGTATGAATTTCAGGTGTACAATATAAGGTCTTACTTACATATATTGTAATATGGTTACCACAATAAGTTTATTGTGTTTATCCACCATCTCATATAGATGCAATACAAAAATGGACATTTTTTTCTCATATAATGGGAACTTTTAAAATTTACTCTCCTGACAACTTTTATATAAATCATACAGTTGTGGAAACTGCAGTCAACATGTTATACCTTATACCCTTAAGTGCTTATAAATCTTTACTTATTGACCACTTTCCTGCAATTCCCCATTTTTTGTTTAACGTAGAGTGACTCTTATTCTAGCTCTAGTCCTCAGACTCCTCTTCTACGACATGTAGGATTTGGATCAATTTGTTACTAGCCATCTTTTATCTCTATGCATATGGTAAATATTAATTTTATTCAGCAACCACGAAATAAGATATATCCAGCTCAGTCCATTGTGAGGAGATGAAGATGCCTTTTCTCCCACACTATATGGTGAGTGTAAATATTGCAGAAAATCCATCAATTGCTGAAGAGCCAATTTATTTTGAAAATTCATTAGTATTATTTGCTCAATGTAATAAAACTTGGTGTTTTATATTTCTCAAACGAGGACTGTATTGTAGCTATGTTATTTTGATATAGTAATATTTTTGTTCCACAAATCTATAGAAAGGCAAGGACTCATTGTGGCACAGTACAGACCTGGGTAGTAGTGCCTTCTTGGCAGTGTATTAATAGCACATTAATGTACTAGTCATAGAATTTACCTCTTTCTTTTCATTTTATTTATATTATTGAATGTCTACATCAGATTATAATTATGTCACTAAATCTCAGGACCATAATGCATGCCAATTGCCTGACTTGAAATCAAATCTACAAAAGCAAGTTTTATTTAAGGAGGATTATTGAAGCTTGAAAAATACCTTCCTGAGAGTATTTAGGCTGCATAAAATGGGACAATAAGTAATGGTTGGTCTCAAAATGTTTTTGATATTATCCTTTTGTAATGAAATTGGTTTTCATAGTACACTATCAAATCATTTCAATAAGAGAGAAAGAGAACGAGAGAAGGAGGAGGAGGAGAAAGAAGAGAAAAAGATTTTTTATTTTCTCAAGTGTTCCCTTTATTTTTTAAAATTTGTATTGTTGAAAGTATTACAGATGTCCCCCTTCTCCTCCCCAATGACCCCCTTGACCCCATTCCTGACCCCCACCCAAGGCCTTCAATAAACTATTGTCTTTGTCCATGGGTTATGCAAATAAAATGACAATTAGGAGTACCTCACACATCACACTTCACACCTCACACCTCACACCTGCCAGAATAAATCAACAAACAACAAGTACTGGGGAGGATGTAGAGAAAAAGAAACCCTAGTACACTGCTGGTAGGAGTGCAGAGTGGTGCAGCCATTATGGACAACACTGTGGAGTTTCCTTAAAAAATTAAAAATGAAACTGCCATTTGACCCAGTTATTCCACTTCTTTTTGTACCTTTAAGGGCTGGAGTGTTGATAATAGTAATAAAATGTACTTATTTGTTTAACAAAAATTTGCTCATCATCTCATATGTACCCGGCACTTCTAAGAAACAGATACATAAAATATCACCCCAACTTGAAAATCATAGTGTCAATGGATGTGATGGTTAATTTTATGTGTTAACTTGACTGGGACATGGGGTGCCCAATATTTAGTTAAACATTTTCTGGGTGATTCTGCATGAGATTAGTGTTTGAATCAGTAGAGCAGTGAGCAGAGCAGATTGCTCTCTCAGGTGTGGGTAGGCCTCATCCAGTCCACTGGAGGCCTGAAAAGAACAGCAGTTGGAGTATGAAAGAAAGAAAGAAAGAAAGAAAGAAAGAAAGAAAGAAAGAAAGAAAGAAAGAAAGAAAGAAAGAGAGAAGGAAAGAAAGGAAGGAAGGAATAACTCTCTCTCACTGCCTTTAAGCTGGGATAGTAGTATTTTCCTGGGTTTAGACATTTAGACTGGTACCCCATTGGCTCTCCTGAGTCTCAGGCCATGGGTCTCCAACTGTAACTCTACCACCAGCCCTTCTGAGTATACAATTTGCAGATCAAGGACCTCTTAGTCTCCATAATTAGGTGAGTAAATTCCTTATAATAAATCTACTATTTATATCTATCTATCTATCTATCTATCTATCTATCTATTCTATAGATACCTATATTTATTATCTACCTATCTATCTACCATCTATTTATCTATCTATCATCTATCTATCTATCTATCTATCTATCTATCTATCTATCTTATTCATTCTGTTTCTCTAGAGAACCCTGACTAATACAAGGGAGTACAGATGTATATAATCTTAGCCCTATGTCAATTATTACTTGTGAGTCATGTGATAACAGATATAGAGTGCTTTAGGAGTCCATTTGATGGACCAGTAAAGGAAGGATCATGGAGAAGTTAACACTTGAGGTGACTTTTTTTCTTTTTTTTTTCCAGGCAAAGAAAGTGGGATATTATGTCCTAGGCACTGAAAATGAAAATAGGGGTCATTTGCTTTATTGATTTATTCAAAGAGCAGAGAAAAGTTAGGAATGACTAGATTGTACACTGTGTATGGAGATAGCAGAAAGGTGTGTGGGACACCTGCAGAGTGAAAAGGCTGTAATCATACTCCATCAGGAAAGCATGACATGCTGGAACCGAATCAAATCAGACACACTTTTTTGGAAACTGAGCACCATTGCTTGGTTGCCTATAAGAGATAATCTTCTCTTTATCAGTTACTGAGCATTCTGCTTCTGTAAAATATTCTTCAACTTTCCTTTATACCACTGTCCCTACACTAGCTCAAAACACTGTAATTCTTAACCGGATCACTGCACACACACCCTAATTCTGCCAACACCTTGATGTCAGCCTTGAGAGACCGTCAGGAGAGCACTAAGATGACTCCTTCCTGACTCCTGACCAACAAAACTGTGAGATAATACATTTGCATAGTTTTAAACCACTGAAATTGTTACAACAATAATACACTGCTATCTGGTTTTTACCCAGAAAGTTAACTATCTAGTTTGTGTTTTTAAAAACTAACGTAATTCTCAATGGGGACACATTAGGGAACACTGCAGACAAAGCCAGAGCCTATAGTCATGGTATTTTGGATTCTGGTGGTGACAGTAGAGATACGGAAGTGCTTGGATTTAACCTTGGGAAGTAAGGGCTTCCAAGCTGGTGATGCATCAGACATTCAAGGGGAGGGGAAGTGACATGTCCACCGTCATTCTGAGGTGCTGGGCTTATAAAATTAGTGAATGCTGTTTTCAGCCAAGGAGAAGGGAGTCTATAGAGATCAGCTGCGTATGAGGAAAAAAATAACTATTTATCTTTTCAAATATACATCTCCTGAACTAGTTCCCTAATGTTCTTTATTTTGAGCTGAAAAATGTTCCAATGCCTGTATTATATTTCAACTTCTGAAAATAACAAATTTGCCCTTGGTTCTCCACAAAAATTAAAAACTCTTTAAACTCATTCAATCCTGAAATGCACATCTGCAGACTAATTACTAGAAGAGAGGAAATGTTCTTTTTAAATATGCAGGATGACATGTTTATCCAAAGAAATTTTCCCTGAGTACACTTACCTGTGGGAAATGTTACGGGAATCAAGCCCCTGGTGCCATTTATCATCATGGTCAATTTTCCAATTTTCTGAGTTGAACAGTTCAGTGCCCATCAAAACATGAGACTATTTCACCTGGCTTTGCTTGGCATATAATGAAGTAATGATATGACATGGCATGATATGATATGATGTGATGTGATATGGCATGATGTTATATACTATATGTGATATATATCTATCACATATATATATCTATCACATATATATATATATCTATCACATATAGATATATATCACAGTATGTATATATGTATACCTATGATGCTATATACAATGTTTTATTGGTCACAGCAACTCTGTCCGCTTTTGCCATCTTGCCACAGAGCAGAGAGCCTTAGTGGCAGGAGACTGCAAAGCGTAAGCAAATTCTCACTAAGGTGCTTTCATTTGAATCATGCACTCACTTGGTGGGGTATGATTGGGGATGTGATGGCTCTGCACTTTGGTTTACGCATACATATGATGGGGATAAAAATAACAAGTACTTCAATGTATTCTTGTTCAGTCCTGAGCTAACACTGCGGGGCTTATCGCCCGGAAAGCACTCAGAGACGGTCCTTTGAGATCATTTGGTTGAACCCATTAAACTGACAGATGAGGAAATTAAAATACAGACAGGTGAACTCCTTTCCCATACTCACGTGCACAGAATCCAGGCTGCCCGAACCCTAACAGAGGACACTGGGATACCGTGCTGCTAATCACTGCCTCGCTTGTGCTTGAGAGTCGCCTAAATGAGAATCACCTCAAATCCAGATTAAAGGGCTTGATCCTCAGAGTTTCTGATTTAGTAGGTTTCTAGCAAGTGATCAGATGAAACTGATGCTGCTGGTTCAGGAATCACATTTTGAGATTTGTGAAGTAGACTGGGAGGCAGTTAAGAGCATTTCAAACTGTGTTAATATCAAGGATTAAATCAATGATTTAAGGTGTAAACTAGATAGGAACTTAATGACCCATGGGCGGTGAGGGTGACGGATGAATGTTGAGATGTCTATCTCAGACAGCTAGGACAATGCTATTAATTTAGATCTGAAAAGTGATAGGAGTAAGTGACTTGGAAGGTGATTGTGGGCTTCATTTTAGATGGGCCAAAGCGAGGAGCCTGTCGCCTGGGAAACAGGAAGAAGTGCTGAACCATCAGTTAAAAGTTTGAATCTCAACTTTGGCCAAAGCACTGAGCTCAAGTTAAAATCTATAGTTGTACTTGCGATGATTGGAAAATGAGGAAGTGCAATAAACTGTGTGTAAATTGAAAAAGAGGAATCCGCACAGGAACATCAATGTTGATAGGGGCACAGAGCAGGAACAATGGAGGAGACTAGGAAATATTTCTCAGAGAGTAGAGTTCAAGCAAGCAGTAGAGTGGATGACAAGAGATAGATTTCATGAAGGGGTGATTTCTATCAGCAGAAACTGCATCTTATAATACAGTTTAATAATCATATATATATGATTTAGAGGTTTCAGTAGCGTAATGGGATGAAGCCATTTGTCTTATCTATGAGTTTGCTGGTGAGCTAAAGCAGCTTAATTAAAAAAAAAAAATAGATACCAGCTCTGAATTTCCTCCAAAACTCCAGTCACGTTCCCATTTGCCTCCTGAACATTTGGATGTCTCACATTTAACGACTTCTTGGGCCTCCTATGTTGATTTGACCTAAAAATTAAAATGGCTCAGAGATAAATTGATTATCTTGGCTCATTCTCAAGCTGACAGTGGTGTGAAAACTCCAAACCAGAGATCTGAAAGCACTTGTAGATCTTTTCTTTCTGTCACTATGCAACCCCAGTTCTTAATCGTTGTCATATTGATTCTGCCTCCTAGCAATTATTATAACCATCTGTACCTTCCTGATGCCACTAGCTTAGGGAGATTTCACTATCACCTGTATTTCTGCAGTTGTCATACTGTTGCTTTTCCTCTAACGCTAGTGCCTTTCAACCTGTCAATCACAAAACTGTCAGAGTGATCTTTCTGAAAGGGAAGTCAGCTCAGGCCCCTCTCCTGCTCAAAACCCACCGAGCTTAGGTAAATTCCAAATGTTTTGTCCTATCGTATGAGGTCCTCCTTTCCTCTCCTGCTTTAGTTTGCATTTCAACCCCCTTTGTCCCTATAAATTATTTATAGATCAAAAGTCCTTATAACTATAAGAGCTGGTATTTATAGTTTCCACTGTGTGTCATAATATGATAAATAACCTGCCTAATTTTTTTTTTAATCCTTGGCTTGTCCCACTATATCCCAGTCCTGCCCTTCCAGGCCAACAACGAGATGAAGATATCAGACACAGTCCCCAAAGCACAGGACCAATTTAAATAGGGCCACACAGAAAAGACAGCCAGGCCTCAGAAACTTAGACCCAGAAGTTCCGTTACTGATTAGAAGTCAGTGGAAGACACAATTTTGGAGGCTGGTAGTCATGCTTGTGATGTTTTATCCTGGGTCAGACTAAAACATCATGAATAATAATATACGGCTTGGGTGAGGACTGGAAGAGGATTTGCATTTCTCAGTTCCATGAATAAACTTCAACAAGTTTTGATAGTATGCATTTTTCATCTGGATTAAAAAATAAGCACAGGATATTTAGGTGAATATCTACATATATAAAAGGCGAATATGCAAAGTGTACCCTCGGGAGTTTGACTGGGAGACTGTGAGTTTGATCACTTGCTATGACATGTGCTGACCACCAGGGGGTGGCATGGAACATGGCAAGCAACCAGCGGTGGCAGCGGGGTGCTGAGGGAGCAAGGGAAAAAGGAGGTGGGGAGGTGGGGAGGCAGGGAACCTGATCAGCCCTGATCAACAGCCAGACCTAGGGACCCTACCCATGCATGAATTTCATGCACTGGGCCTCTAGTATATATACATCCTATATAATAAAAGGCTAATATGCAAATAGACCGAATGGCAGAACAACCAAACAACCGGTTGCTATGTCGTGCACTGACCACCTGGGGGCATGAGCGGAACATGGCGGGCGTCAGCCGCAGCGGGATGGTAGAACAGGTGAGCAGGGTTGCCAGACCAAGGCAGGCACTGGTTGCTGTCATTGGGGTGAGCCTCTGGTGGTTACTGAAAATTCCTTGCTCCCACGTATCATGGTCCTGCCTAGGGCTTCTCCACCTCCCCCTGCTCCTGAGGGGTGATCAGGGCTGGCAGCCACCTCTCACACCTGCTAGGACCCACTGCCGGTGTCAGCTGCGGGTGCAAGTGTGTGCAAGTGGTGGTGGCAGGAATGGGGCTGCTGGCATACAGGGGACCTGGGGACATGGCAGGAGGGGCCGGGCAGGGATGCGGAAGATGGGCCAAGACCCGCCCCTGTGTCCACCACAGCCTTGCAGCCCACAGTTTCCTTTCAAGGTGCCAATATATATATTTGGCTGCTTCAGCTCACCAGCAAACTCATGAATAGAGCAAATGGCTTCATACTATTACTCTAAATCATATATATGTATGATTATTAAACTAAGTCATATATAGAGAGAGTGATGAGTGATGATAATTTACAGATAGATCGATAAAGAAAGATTCAGACAGAATCTTTTATATGATTTTACAATTTCATTTTTATAGCTTTTGACATTTTTCTTATGGAGACAAAATCTAATTGTGAGTTACATATTTCTTAAAAGTATAATACAGTGACTCATATAATCCTCACCCTAATGTTGATTGTTACAAGCTGTCTAAAAGTCTTGATGTCAGGGATATAAGTCTTTTGTTATTCTTCTTCAAAGCTCTTTTGTCTAATTTATGTGGTTTGTATTTTGATACAAGTTTTAGAATCAGCTTGACAGTCTCTGTGAAAAATCCTGCTGGAATTTTGTTTGCTATTTCATGTAATTTAAAAACCAATTGTGGGTGGTGGGCACACAATGCAGCATACAGTGTACATATTATAGAAATGTACACTTGAAACCTATATGGTCTTATTAAACAATGTCACCCTAATATTAATCTATACTAATAAAAGGATAATATGCTAATTAGACCAGGAGACCTTCCGGAAGTCCTTCCAGACAAAGCCATGTGGCGGGCTGAGGCAGAGGTGGTTAGGGGCAATCAGGCCAGGAGGGAGGGCAGTTGGGTGATCAAGCCAGTAGGGCTTAGTTGGGGTGAGCAGGCTGGCAAAGGAGGCAGTTG
>NW_005871281.1:561912-571168 GCF_000147115.1 Myotis lucifugus
GGGGAATCCCCCCCCCCCCCCCCCCCCCGTGCACAAATTTCATGCGCCGGGCCACTAGTCTCTCTATATAAAAACCTAATATGCAAATTGTCCCCTCAGGCAGGAGTTCGACTAACTGACCTGGAGCTTGACCGCTCACTATGATGTGTGCTGACCACCAGGGGGTGGTGTAGAATGAAGGAAGGCCCCGGCTGGTGGCCAGCAGCCAGGAAAGGGAGGCCCCGGCCAGTAGTTGGTAGCTGTTAGGGACCCTACCCATGCATGAATTTTGTGCACTGGGCCTCTAGTTAAAAAATAAAAAGTCCAATTTAAGATAATAGACATCTTTATGCTATTGGGACATCTAAACCATAAACATGGGATACTTTGTTCTTGAGTTAGGTTGTCTTTGATTTCTGTCAGAAATGTTTTATAGTTTTCAAGGTAGAATTCTTAGAACTATTTTATTCAATTTATTTCTAAGTATCTACTGTTTTAGAATATTACAGTTTTAAATTTCTTATTATAAATTGTTTATTTCTAATATATGGAAATACAATTGATTTTTATATACAATTGATTTTTTTACATTGACATTCTACTTGTAATATTGCTAACACTATTATTAATTTTAGTAGGCCCCCCCTTTTAAATATCCCTTGGGATTTTCTACATATACTATCGTATCATCTGCAAATAAAAACAATTTCACTTCCTCCTTTCCAAGTTTAATTCCTTTAGTTTATTTTTCCTGCTGTACTGAACTAGCTGGGACTTCTCCAGTGGGCATTGTTTTCTTGCTATTGATCTTATAAGGAAAGCCTGTATTTTGCCATTAAGTGTGGTTTTAGCTGTTGGCTTTCCACAAATACTTTGCTTCAGACTGAAGAACTTTCAACTTCATTCCCAGTCTCCTGAGATATTTTACTGCATCTCACTATATTATATGTGAGTTTTTGACTTGTTAATGTGGTTAAGTACAATAAATAAATTCCCAAAATTAATTGTAATTATGGGATTTACCCTATTTGACAATATATTTTGTATCTTTTTGTGTATTGTGGAATTGATTTCCTTATATTTTGTTTAAATTTTTAAAAAATCTGTGTCCATGAGGGTCATATGTCTGTGATTTTCATGCCCTGTCATGTCCTTGGCTGTATTTGGTATCATGGTTCCACTGGACTTATAAAACCAGTTGGCAAGTGTGCTTCCTCCTCTATTTTCTGAAATAGATTGTGTAAGGTGGGCACTAGTTCTTCATTACTGTTTAACAATGATCCAGTGCAGTGGTTCTCAACCTTCTTAATGCCACGACCCTTTAATACAGTTCGTCATGTTGTGATGACCCCCAACCATAAAATTATTTTCGTTGCTACTTCATAACTGTAATTTTGCTACTGTTATGAATCATAATGTAAATATCTGATATGCAGGATGTATTTTCATTGTTACAAATTGAACATAATTAAACCATAGTGATTAATCACAAAAACAATATGTAATTATATATGTGTTTTCCGATGGTCTTAGGTGACCCCTGTGAAAGGGTCGTTTGACCCCCAAAGGGGTCGCGACCCACAGGTTGAGAACCGCTGTGAGAGTGCCTGGACCTAAAGTGGTTCTTTTGTGCATTGGAAGTTATTTTAATTACAAAGGCAATGTCCTTAATAGATAAAGAACTAGCTATTTATAGTTCTAGTTGTGCTAGTTTTGATAAGTTGTTTTTGAAAATTATGTAACTTTTAAAATTTATTAGCATAAAACTGTTCATAATATTCAATTGTCATCCTTTTTGATTTGTAAGGAACAGTAATATTTTTTATTTCTAATATTGTTTTATATTTTTATCTTTCTTTATCTGTCTTGCTGTAGGTTTAACAGTTTGAAACTTTTTTTAAAAGAACAAACTTTGGTTCATATTCTCTGCTGCTTGTTTTTTTTTTTTTTTCCTACTATGTTGATTCTCTTCTTGTTTTAAATTTTTATTTATTTATTGTTAGTTTACTTTGCACTTCTCTTTCTACCATCTTAAGGTGGAAGCATAAACTATTATATTTATACATTTCTGTTTTTTATCGTATTTAAAGCAATAAAGCTCTCTGAGCACTGCCTTGGTTGTATCCTTCCATTATTGATACATTATATTTTAACTATAACTTTAATATTTTTAAAACCCTCTTGTTATTTCTTCTTTAGCCAATGGCTTATTTTTTAAATATTTTTATTGATTTCAGAGAGGAAGGGACAGGGAGAGATAGAGACATCAATCATGAAAGAGAATCATTGATTGGCTGCCTCCTGCATGCCCCACACTAGGGATTGAGCCCGAGACCTGGGCATGTGCCCTGACCAGATTCAAGCCGAGACCTCCTGGTTCAAAGGTCAATGCTCAACCACTCAGCCATGCCCAATGGCTTATTTTTAACAGTTTGCTAATATCCAGATATTTGAAATTTTCTAAATATCTTATTGTTTTTTGTTTTGAGGTAGGTCCGTTTGGATCGTGGAATATATTTGCTATGATTTTCAGTTCTTTGAAATTTATTGGGAATTGTCTCAAGGCCCAGACTAAGATGTAGATAAGTGAAAAGAATCTGTAATTATGTTGTTGGGTGAAATGTTCCTCGAGTTAGAATGAGTTCAAGTGACTTAGATTGTTAAGTCTTCTAAGTTGTTACAGTTTTATACATTTGTCCTATCAATTGCAAGTATTTGGAGGCTTAGTTTTATAAACATGTAAGATTTCTATACCTTGCTGATGAATGACATGTTTTTTGTTATGTCTGACTCCTCTGTTTATGGTAACACTCTTCATTTGAAGTCTACATTTTCTAATATTAATGTAGCTTTATAAGCTTTGTCATGTGTAGTGTTTATAAGGTATTTACTTCTTGGTTTAAAATTCTTTAATGCTATTTATTTTTTTACTATTTGTTATTTGTAAAAGTATCAAAAGGAGAATTGTGGCTGAGTATGGGAGCCATGGTGTGTGTTCCCTTGGGCTCTCTGTGTCTTCTTAAATGGGCGTGAGCTCACTGGAACACCCCTGAGTCCTCCCCTCACCCTGCCCCTGCACACTGTCTGCCCCCGCACACTTTGCCCCCCCCCCGCACCCCCCCTCCCTCACACACACATACACACTCTGTGCTGTCTCGGAGCTATAGCTGATTTCCATCCATGTAGATTCCATTTCCCTTCACTGGACTGACACCTGGGAGAACACTCTCTGAGGCTGAGGACGCCATTTTTATGATTTCACTAATATTTAATTTCAAGTTCTATTTAGAAAACACATGTGGAAATTCCTACATATTTTATTGGAGCTATAGCGACTACTCCTACTATCCATGTAAACACACAGGTGGTATCAACAATCACCTTTTCTTTGACATACCACTTTCTACTGGCACTTATCAACCAATCTCCAAACTAAATATAAAACATTAAAAATGAAAACTTTTTTTGAAGGCAGTAGCATGAATTGGTAATTGAAAGCTTTCATAGTGGAAAGAGGTGAGACTTTACTAGAGTCAAACGGATTTGGTTTTGAATCTCAGCTTCTTTAATGTGTGACCTTCAGCAAATTACTTCACTGAACTTCAGTGCCTTTATCTCTAAAATGAGGATAATAATGCCTACATTATTTAGGTATTATGTGGGATAGAAATAATATGTGGACTGTTAACATGAAGTAAAACTCAGTAATTGGTAGTATTATTATCATTATGGTCATTTTCCACATTAAATAATTGAGTCTCTTTCTCCTAAGAAGTATTAATCTCTAATCCCAGTTTATAAAGTACTCCCATAAACTCAAAGGAAAGGGCAGTCACTGAAATAATTACATACATATACTTTCTTTCTGCCAGCTAGTCCTAGTGATTAAATGCATTTGCATATGCAAATTAACACACTGTGTATTCATTACTTTAAATATGTTTTTCATTAGGTAAATGAAATGTTTATTAAGGATGATATAAAGCTAAAAGCAGAATATTGTCAAAACAAGTTCCTGGATATATTTTTTTAAATTTATTTTTTAAATATGGCAATACCACTTTTACTTTTGTCCCCCCAAAATGTATACACACTTTAACAGCTGACAGCTCAATTTTGAAAATGAAACGTATTTTAATGAATACTGCCTTTATAATTATTCAAAGTGTGTAAAATGAAATGTATTTTAATGAATACATTAAAATGTTGAATGCCTTTATAATTATTCAAAGTGTGTGTAAACATTTCTGGGACACCCTATATATACATACATAGTCATTTTATTCAATATTTTTTTGTTTTACACATACTAGTCTATAAGCAAATTCTAGAATACTTAAGGTTCTTTTTAATTGTATTACAGGAGTGATTTAAACTTTCTTTCAATGCCATTTTAATTACACAAGAAAAAATCAAGTTTTGGTGTTTGTTTGTTTTTTTACTCTTGACCACAGGCTAAAGCAGAAATAACAACAAATTAGAAAATGCTCTCTTTGACAACTGAAACCAATAAAAAATCTATTTTAAAAATAAAGGGCAACGGATTATTAATCTGCAGCGTGAATCCACCAAAGAGAGTTGAAAATTCCCCAAATGTTATTAGAATGATTGACAACAGCTGGTTTTCATCCTCTCTGTTAACATCTCTTCCTTATTGATTCTATCCCAGTGTGTGCATACCTTCCCAATTACTAAAACAGCTGAGCAAGATCATTCTCTGGCTCTCCTCTCCTTGCCCTAAGAGACACCCCAGCTCTTTCCCAACCATATTCTCTATACTTTCACATATACATTCGAGCTGTTTATGCTTTCTGTCATATCAGCTTTCTCAGAGGGTCTGCATTAACTAGACTCCTCAATTTCCCATGTCCCAGCCAATGAGTCCTCAGATCACTATGCTGCCTCTGCCTTCTCATCTCTCCATAGCTTTTCCCATCCCCAATCTAAACCATTCCTCAGTTGAACACCTATTCTGGTTAGGGAAGAAAGGTGCAATGAGCAGTCAATTATTTCTTGTTAATTGAATGAATGCATTTAATGCCACCAAGCTTGTTATAAATTGCTTTTTGTTCTTGGCTATGAGTTTCACTGCCCATTCTTGGGTCTTTTTTTTTTTTAGGGACATGAATACTCTTATGTGTAAGCCACATTATCCTCTTAATAGGGGTCATTTTCATGGAGTTTTAATAATTTTTAATGGTTGCTTCTTAGGACTTTGCCTTTCCAGTATGAGGTTACCTATCAGCCGTACTCAGACAATTAGCTAGAAAATATCCAGCTGGAATGGGGATCCTAAAGAGAAGGAATATAAAGGAAAAGTTTTTCTTTTAATATATTTTTATTTATTTCTGTAGAGGAAAGGAGAGGAAGAGAGATAGAAACATCAGTGATGAGAATCATTGATTGACTGCCTCCTGCATGCTCCCCATTGGGGATGGAGCCTGCAACCCCCGTATTTGCCCTGACCAGGAATTGAACCATGACCTCCTGGTTCATGGGTTGATGCTCAACTACTTAGCCACACCGGCCAGGCTAGAAGAAAAGTTTTATTTGGATGATGGGGATTCCACCCAGAGCCCTGGGCAAGAAGCTTATAGTCCTTCACTTAAATCTTCCCTCTAAGACTGATTTTAAATGTCTTTGGGTGATTGTCTTCATTGACTTCTTTCATTTATGCAATCATAATTTATTAAATGCCAAGGCCACACTAAGAACAGAGGATCAGATTACTTTCTATAAAAAGCTTATGGTTAAGTCATCAAACAGCCACTGTCTCAAACACACATAGTAGACTGTTGAGTCAGTCAATTACTATAAGAAAACAAGTGACACAGTTAATTTAGGGTAATTGGAAGAGGGTATACTTTCAAAAGAATATGTACAGAAATGCAGTGAGGGGGAAAACAAGGATAGTAACGTATCCTGCAGCCAGTGGTATCACAGCTATTATCACCCAAAACGATGAGAGAAATGGTTACTGGAAGTTGAAAGAATGAATTGCATGGAGGAGGGAACCTTTAGAAAGCCTTTGGTCAAGTGAAACAGCCAGTCCAAAATGAATCTGAAGGAAGAAAGCCAGGGAATAAAAAAGATACTGTTCTTCCTCCCATTCCTGAAATGAATCCTCCTGGATTGAAGCCAACCAGAAGACAGAGGATGAGAGAGCTCATGGATATACTAGTATATCTGTGCGAGTCAGCTGCCCAGGTAGTGAGCTGAAGAAAGAGAAGTAAAAAGTAGACATGGAGCACAAGAGAAATCATTCTATGTAGTTTATGCTTTTTGCTGCTTAACATCCCATCTTTTCTTTCATCTGGGGCAAATTTGTAATAAATAAACAAATAAATAAAAGATGAATCATGATATTCTTCTAATACCTAAATCTTAAATCATCTACTACTGGTACTCTTGACAAAAATTACTGGGGATGGGAGTGGGTAAAAGGTGAAATAGAAACATTAAGTAAAATAAAATGCATCTGCTATATTTAGTGCACAGTTTTCTAGAACATATATTTTATTAGGATCACATAAAATACCATATATCAAAAGCATCTGTATGTGTTGCTACTAAAATATTAAGAGGACCAGTAAGTATTTATGTGTCTTTCTTTATGGTGTACAGAGCAGGGTTTGGCAACTTATCTTTCACTTTGAAAGCCATATTCCATCATACCTTAGACCACTACACCTCTAGAAATGATTTTTATTTCTGTGTTTTGTTTTTAGAAATGTTATTGACATGACAGCACCCTTACCTTTCTCTTGGTCTATCTCTCACCACTGAGTCTGTCAGTAAAATATTGCTTAGCGATGTTGTATAATAGTCACAAACTATCAGGGCATAAAACGATGAGCATTTATTTCTTACTAAGTTTATAGATCAGTTAGTGTAGCTCCACTTCAGTCCCTGTCGACCTGATGTGTCAGCTTCAGAGTGCAGCCTCTGCTTCACAGGTATGTTCTTCTCCTGGCATGGGGGGTGCCAGTGGGAGCATGTCCTGTGATGGCAGGGGGACCAGATAACAAGGACGCACACTTCCCTGTCTGCCTCCATTCCATTGGCCAGGGTAAGGGAATGCCTGAGCCTAATGTCAACAGGAAGTAAAAATGATCTCACCTCTACAGAGGGACACAAAAGTCACATGGTAAAGGGCTTAGAAAAAAAAAAGAAATAAACTTTAAATTTATTTTTTTCCTGGAGCCCCTTCTGATATTCATGTCAGTCAAGGTCTCAACAGAAAACAGATGGCAGATTCAAATTAAGATCATTTTTTCAAAGGGTTGTTTATGAAGCCATAGTGGATTATAGGCTTACCAATTCTTTGAAGCTCCATGTAGCTTTGATAAAGTACCTTACTTGGAAAACTTATAGAAGGCCTGGATGGTCTTTCTTACTTGCAAAAGTCTTTCAAAATAAAAATTGGCTTCAAGGCAAAGTTCAAATCAAGAGCAACAAAGTATGACCTCAGAATAAAGGTAAAGTCAGGGTGTGGTTTTAGGACCCTTATTAAGACCTCAGAGAGATTTGGCTTTCTAAGAGTTTAAGGATATGCCTTGTAGGTGTTTCAAGGGGGCTTCAAAGAAGATTAAGCACAGTGTCCCTGTTATGGGTTAAATTGTATTTCCCCCAAATCATACTAAAATCTTAACTCCCGATAATTTTCAAGTGACGTTATTTAAAGACAGGCTCTTAACCAAATTAAAATGATTTCATTAACAGTGAGCCCAAATTCATTATGACTGGAGTCCTTACAAAGGGAGGAAATTTGAAGACAGACTCACACACAGACACCATAAGAATGCCAAGGCAGAGATGAAGGTGATGCAGCTACCAGCCAATAACCACCAGATTGCCTGAAACCCACCAGTGTTATGCCCAGATTTCAAGATCCCCAACAGACCAACAGGGAGCCAGCCAAGTCCGATGCAAAAGCAGAGAGTCCTTTATTCGAGCTAGCTCGGCTCCCCCACCTCGCCGACGCAGAGGCAGGAAGCAGAGAGACCACCGTGAGAAAAAAACAGGGTTTTAATAGGGGGGTGGAGTGAGGGGAGGAGAGATGACCGTGGGTCCTGCCGATTGGCCAGGCGCAAGTCGGGTCTTGTTACACAGGCTATGGCACGCACGTCCTTTGATTGTCATTGGTCAGTTTAAAGAAATCCTGGGCGTGGCCAGCAGAGGCCTGGGCCTCCAGGAAGAAGTTACCTTCCTGAGCACATGGCTACTGCCCCAACATGGAGGATACAGGGCAAGATGGAGGGCATAGCCCTCGCCCTTTCAACCAGAAGTTAGAAGCGAGGCATAGAACAGGGTTTTCCTTAGAGCCCTCACAAGGAGAAAACCCTGCCACACCTTGATCTTGACCTTCTGGCCTCCGAAATTATGGACCATAAATGCCTGTTGTTTAAGCCACCCAGTCAGTGGTACTTTGTTATGGCAGCCGTAGCCATAACAGTCAGTCCTACATCAAACTCAAAAAATTTCCAGGAATAGGAAAGACTATAAGAGATTTGTGAGTGTGGTTGTGTTTAATAAAGTTTATTACCATTTTAACCCCCCCCCCCAAAAAAAGGAAGCCAACACATTTTTGAAATGACTTAAATTGAAAGGGACAGAAACAGAACAAAATGAAAAGAGAGACCTTCAAACTACTAGGACAGGTACTAAACTGAGAAGCCTGGTCTGCTGAAAATAACAGCCATGTCTTGTGGAAATGGATGGATGATTCACAGTCACAGGGTAGAGAAAAAAAACACAGAAAACCATTGCCAGGAAGCTGGGCTGGGCTTAATTAAGATTTGATCAGATATGCCCAGCTGGGCTTTAAAATTATTATGGATCAGTAACGGCTATGTACCTGCCATTTCCTCTTGGAATAGAAGTGTCTATCATGATTATCTCTTTCGGTCACCCCACAGTAACTTGACATCTGAGCTGCAGAAACCAGAATCTACAGCCCTTTGAAGACCCCCAGCCCTTTTTGCACACCTGCAGGCCTTTGCAAATCTCCAGCCTGCTTACTGGTTAATTGCCCATCTGGCCCTCCCTTGGGCTATTTCCCCCCTGTAACCCCAGCCCTTGCATATCACTAAGCCCTTTGAAGACCCCTAGTCCAGTGGTTGGCAAACTGCCGCTTGTGAGTCACATGCGGCTCTTTGGTCCCTTGAGTGTGGCTCTTCCACAAAATACCGACTTCTGAGCATGGGCCATGAAGTTTCAATCGCACTGTACGTGCGTGCCCCCATGTGGTATTTTGTGGAAGAGCCACACTCAAGGG
>NW_005871281.1:571348-670124 GCF_000147115.1 Myotis lucifugus
GAGTTTGCAAGGCCACCACGCAGGCCTTCCCTGAGCTTGTCAGGTTAGCAGGTAGCCCTTTTTTGTCCACATCCGTAAAGAATTTTTATAACAGTGTATTTGACCCAAACTGATGACATTGCCACGGAGCAGGATTTCAAATGCTCTGAAGGATGGCAGTGTGCAGCTTCGCCTGTGTATTTTGAATTAAGGAGGGAATTTCAGGAAGATTACATGAAGCGGGAGAAAGCAAGGCTGGAAGGGGAGTATTGGATAGTGGACAAGAGTATGTGCTCTCTTGAGGGTGGTTATGCTTTGGAGGGTTCTGGGAAGAGGATTACTTCTGGCATTTCAAAAGCATGTTAACCTAAGTGCACAAAAGCAATGGACAAGGCATCGTAAAGGCAAAGATAACCATTTACTAGGGACGTTATAGGCCTGAGGGATGACTGTCCACTATGGCCTCCTAGTTAGGGATTTATGATCAGATCATCCTGTGAGGGCACCTTCAAGCAGATGGATCACAGCACTCCTTTTTCTTTTTCTTTTTTTTAAATTATTTATTAGTTAAGGTATTACATATGTGTCCTCATCCCCCCATTAAACCCCCATCCTCCCCGCCCCTCATGCTCTCATCCCCCTGTTGTCCATGTCCATTGGTTTAGCTTATATGCATGCATACAAGTCCTTTGGTTGATCTCTTCCCCTTGCCCCCTCCCTCCCCTAGTTTCCCTCTGGGGATTAATAGTCTGATCGCACAGCACTCCTTTCTCATTCACACATAAATTGAAGGAAGACTTGTTAAACAAAAAAGAAACAGACCTTAAATTAAAATAGGAATTTTAGGGTTAAGATAGGACAGGTTTAGGAAATATTAGAAATTTTGGAAATTAGGGTGACCATGGAGGAAGCACAGGGCTGCAGAGCAGCAGAAGGTGTATTTCTATTGAATAGGGAAGCTAGAAAGCTGCAATAGGTACACTTCCATAGAATGAGGAGCTGGGAACAGCAAAAGGTCTGTATTTACAAAATAAAGAGAAGGAAGAAGAAGAAGAAAGCCCAAAGGGAATAGGAAAACAATAGGGAAGGGGGGGGGGAGAACCTCACATGGGACATGTGAGGTTCAACCTTTGAGCCCAGGAGCTACTATAGTAACCAGTCCAAGGGAATAGTGACCAATCAGAGGGGATATCAAGGCACCCGGATCTGCAGCCTTTATAAGCCATAGGGAAAAGGAACTCAGTGGGACCCTTTCCCCCTCCTTACATGGGAGTCCATTCTGTGGGACTCTTTCCCTCTCCCCACATGGGAGTCTGTACTTGTTCTTCAATAAATCTGCACCTTTGCTATACCACTTTCTGTCCATGAATTCACTCTTTGATTCCAGTGGACAAAGAATCCGGGTTCCAGTCCAAAATTCCGTAACAAAATGATTTTGAAAATACTTGGCCCCTCCAGATAACATAAATGCTAAAAGTAAAATGTTAAATTAAACAAACAAACAAAAATGTCAAAAACAAGTAAAAAAAAGGCTGAATGTTCTGTCTTCTTTTTTTAAAAAAAATATTTTAATCCTCATATGAGGATACGCTTTCTGTTTTTTAAATTGATTTGAGAGAGAAAGGGAGAGAGAGAGAGAGAGAGAGAGAGAGAGAGAGAGAGAGAGAGAGAAAGAGAAGAGAAGAGAGAAGAGAAGAGAAGAGAAGAGAAGAGAAGAGAAGAGAAGAGAAGAGAAAATCATTTGCCTCCCATATGCACGCTGACTAGGGATTAAACCCACAACCTAGCTATGTGCCCTGACCAGGAATTGAGCCCACAACCTTTTGGTGTTCAGGACGGTGCTCCAACGAACTGAGCCACCTGGCTAGAGTGTTCTGTGTTCTTTTATGTGATGATCAGAGAGTTGTGATCACAAGAAGAGATAGAGGGGAGGCTTAGGTCAACAGAAGTTTATTATACTCACAGGTCCTAGAAAGGGGTGTCTCTACATGCCACAAGGCTCACAAGAGAAGCACTGAGTTTCAATTAGATGGTGGAAGACTGGAGCAAGGGAAAATTTTAGTCCAGAGTCTGTACTGGGATTTCTGCAGGAAAGACAAGACAAGACAGAGTAAATATATTCAGTGGCTAGTTCAAATAATTCCAATGGACTTTGGGTGATAGGTGCAGTCTCTGGCTTCCTGGCACCTGAACTTGAGAGGATTAAGGCAGAGGGATATTGTCCTGGCAATGGATTGGCTAGTTTACACATCAGAGGCTGCTGCTGGCTGAGCCTTTCACTATATCTAAGAACTATCTAGCCCTGGGAGGGATTGCCTTTCCCCAGCCAGAAAAGTTTCTACATCAAAACATCCTATCTAATAATAGACAAACATGGTAATTGACGGTACCTTTGCTACACCTCCCATTGGCTAATCAGTGTGATATGCAAATTAACCACCAACAAAGATGACGGCTAATTTGCATACTGCAGGCAGGGAAGGACAGTGCGAGCCGCCAGCGTGAGCCACCTTCCAGGCCCCTGTGTGGGACCCCAGAAGCCACCTGCCTGCTGCCCATGATCAGATCCAATCCCGGGCCGCAGGCCGGCCCCAGAAGCTGCCTGTCTGCCACCCGTGATCGGATCCAATCCCGGGCCGCAGGCCGGCCCCAGAAGCCCCAGAAGCCGCCTGCCTCCCATGATCAGATCAGATCCCGGGCCACAGGCTGGCCCCAGAAGCCCCAGAAGTCACCTGCTATGGTAGTAACTCTATCAGTAAGCACTCTGAAAGTCAGTGGCATAAATGCAAGAATTAAAAGACAGATTATGAGGGTGAATCAAAAACAAAACCCACTTTAAATATAAAGACACATATAGATTAAAAGTAAATGAATTAAGCTGCAGCCTGTTTTGCTCAGTGAATAGAGTATTAGCCCATGGACTGAAGGGTCCCTGGTTCGATTCCAGTCAAGGGCATGTACCTCAGTTGCTGGCTTGATCTCCAGTCCCTATCAGAACATGAGCAGGAGGCAACCAATCAATGTGTCTCTCCCTTTCCCTTCACTCTCTCTAAAATTCAATGGAAAAATATCCTTGGGTGAAGATTAACAAAAACAAAGTAAATGGATTAAGTAACATTAAAGGGATTATAAGAAAAATATATTCCAAATTTTGTTAGTTGTATAATGGTTATGTTTAAATTATTAACACCTAAGAAATTGGGTGAAGGGTACATATAATATGCTGTAGTATTTTATAGTTTTTTTTTACATGTATGAGATTATTTCAAATTAAAATATTAAAAAGTTAATAAAATATTAATTGAAATGTATCTGCATTACATGAAAAATCTCCTAATTGCTTCTAGCATAATTTATTAAATTGTGCTAAAATTTACAAGGGTTCAATTAAAAAAATATCTTAATTCTAAATGATATAATAGAAAATATATAATAGTGCAGTTATAAGCACTTATCTGAAAATACAAATTTAAAGAAGTGAATTTTAAGAAGGGATTAGCCAAAGAAAATATATGCACAACCCATGGACACAGACAACAGTATGGTGATGGCCAGAGAGAAGTGGAGGGCAAGAGCTGGGTAGAGGGGGCTAAAGGGGGGAAATAGGGACATTCTATATAATAATAATAGAAGACTAATATGCAAATTGACAAATAGGCAGAATGACCCGTTGCTATGATGCGCACTGGCCATCAGGGAGCAGATGCTCAATGCAGGAGCTGCCTCTGGTGGTCAGTGCACTTCCATATGGGGAGTGCCACTCAGCCAGAAGCTGGCTCATGCTGGCCAGCGCAGAGGTGGTGGCAGGAGCCTCTCCCACCTCCGTGGCATCACTAAGAATGTCCAACTAATGGTTTAGACCCAATCCCTTGGGGGCCTAAGCCTTTAGTCTGACATCCCCTGAGGGCTCCCTGGCTTCCAGAAGGATGTCTGACTGCAAGCTTAGGCCTGATCCCCGGGGAGTGGGCCTAAGTCGACAGGTGGACATCCCCAAGGGGCCCTGGACTGCAAATGGGCACAGGCCGGGCTGAGGGAACCCCCCCGCCCCCACCGAGTGCACAAATTTTTGTGCACTGGGCCTCTAGTCATACTATATCATAATATGGAGAAAATTTTAAAAATGAATGTAAATTATACACAGAATATGTGACTTTATACCCTTTTGCTAGAGCCTCAGAAAGAAAAAAAGATTTGTGAGTGTAGCTCTTGCCTAATGGAGTAAAAACCAGTAAAATACATTGAAGAGCCCCAGTGTTGTTGAGAATTCTGTTTTTTTTTTTTTTTCCGCAGAAATACTGCTAGCTTGAACTGAAAGGGGCAGAGAGAATCTGAAATGAAAGGAGGCTTCCAGAACACCAACTGCATGGAGAGCTGGCAAGCTAATGAAACTACTCAGTTTCAAACACTTGCTACTTGTCATGAAAAGGGAAGAAAACAATGAATGGACCAAAGGGCAGAGCCTAGAGACTCAAGGATTATTCCCAATGGTTGATGCTGAGTCAAGAAAATCTCCCTGTTTGCCCAGTTGTATTACAGAATATACTAGAGCCAGTCACTCCTTCCACCGGCTATTTCTCCCTCTTTAAACTGGAATGTCTATCACTGTTATCCAGTACTTGTCTGACCCTCGTATGCTGGAATTGTTAGGGCTAGACAGCCTGCTTTTTCAGTTTCACAGGCCACAGATGGGGAGAAATTCTGCCTCAGAAGCTGGATTTAATGGCTTATACCCTGGTGTTGTATCTTCACCTGATTTGGATGGTGAAATCTTGCATTTTGAGCTGATGCTATAATGGAATGAGACGCTTGAGAACCTTGGGAGAGGCGGTAAATGTATTTCTCTTTTTGTAAGCATATGAATCATTGGGGACCTTGGGAGGACTGTGATAAGCAAACGTATAAGGTGATCCCCAAGATTCCCGCCCCTTGGTGTACATGTTTCTATAAAATCTACCTCCTTGAATGTGATTGGGACTTACCAATAAGATGGGATGTTTGTTATGCAGCAATAGGAAACTAATACAGCCAGATACCAGCCTAGTTTTTAAAAAGAAACTCTCATCTTGGTAGGTTTCAGCCAGATAAGAGAGGATATCTGTTTTTTTTTTAAATTAAAATCTTTATTGTTCGGATTATTACAGTTGTTCCTCTTTTTTACCCCCATAGCTCCCCTACACCCAGTTCCCACCCCACCCTCTGCCCTTACCCCCTCCCCCACTGTCCTCATCCATAGGTGTACGATTTTTTTCCAGTCTCTTCCCACACCCCTTTCCCCCTGAGAATTGTCAGTCCACTCCCTTTCTATGCCCCTGATTCTATTATATTCACCAGTTTATTCTGTTCATCAGATTATTTATTCACTTGATTTTTAGATTCACTTGTTGGTAGTTGTGTATTTGTTGTTCATAATTTGTATCTTTACCTTTTTCTTCTTCTTCCTCTTCTTAAAGGATACCTTTCAGCATTTCATATAATACTGGTTTGGTGGTGATGAACTCCTTTAACTTTTTCTTATCTGTGAAGCTCTTTATCTGACCTTCAATTCTGAATGATAGCTTTGCTGGGTAAAGTAATCTTGGTTGTAGGTTCTTGGTATTCATCACTTTGAATATTTCTTGCCACTCCTTTCTGGCCTGCATAGTTTCTATTGAGAAATCAGCTGACAGTGGTATGGCTACTCCCTTGTAGGTAACTAATTGTTTTTCTCTTGCTGTTTTTAAGATTCTCTCTTTGTCTTTTGCTCTTAGCATTTTAATTATTATGTGTCTTGGTGTGGTCCTCTTTGGATTCCTTTTGTTTAGGGTCCTCTGCACTTCCTGGACTTGTAAGTCTATTTCTTTCACCAGGTAGGGAAAGTTTTCTGTCATTATTTCTTCAAATAGGTTTTCAATATCTTGCTCTCTCTCTTCTTCTGGCATCCCCATAATTCAGATGTTGGTACACTTGAAGTTGTCCCAGAGCTCCTTACACTATCTTCATATTTTTGGATTCTTTTTTCTTTTTGTTTTTCTGGTTGTGTGTTTTTTGCTTTTTCGTATTTCAAATGTTTGACTTGACTCTTGCGATCCTCTAGTCTACTGTTGGAGCTCTGTATAATATTCTTTATTTCAGTCAGTGTATGCTTAATTTCTAGTTGGTCCTTCATCACAACCACTAGATTTCTTGAGGGTCTCATTAAGTTTATCGGTGGTTTCTAGAAAATTCTTGAAAAACCTTAAAAGTGTGGTTTTGAACTCTATATCCAGTAGTTTGCTTTCCTCTATTTCTGTCATTTGTGACCTGTTTCTTTGTCTCCACATTTTTTTATGCTTCCCTGTGTTGATAGAGTGGCTTTGTGTTCTAGGTGTCTTATAGGGCCCAGTCCCTCAGCCTCCCCAATTACCTGGGGTGGACACTCTTGGTGCACCCCTTTGTGGGCTTTGTGCACAGTCTTGTTGTAGTTAAGCCTTGATTGTTGTAGGTATCACTGGGAGGAATTGACCTCCAGGCCAATTGGCTGTGAGAATCAGCTGTGTCTATGGTGGGAGAACTTTTGTGCTGGAGACACCCTTATTGGGCAAGTCTTGCTTCAGTGAGGATTTGGTGTTCATGGAGTCTGCCCCCTGAGAGTCCCTTATGGATCTGAGGAGTTGTAATCTGGATGGTCCCACTCTGACCACTGGGTACACTGGCTCTTGGGTCTGTAAGGAGGTGCTAATTTAGCCTCTGCCTGAGGCTACCCAGCAGGAGCTATGGAGAGATCTGAAGATTCCTCTTCTTTGTTTGGGGTTTAGAGGTGCCCATATGAGGCCCAGCTGTGAAGCAATGCAAGCTGCTGTGGGGCTTTGGGCCTTCTTTTGGATGTCCTGGGTCTCTCTGACCCAGCTGCAGTTTGTTAGGTAATTTTAGATTGCAAAGTGCCAGGCCATTCATATGCAAAAGCCTCTGTGCACAGCTTGGGTGGGGCGGGGTCTCAGGGAATCAACCAGGTAGAGCAAACAGCTATGGATGATCCTCAGCCCTACCCTAAGAGGCCCCTGGTTCTCAGTGTACTGCGTTAATCTCTGCAAGCACCTCTTAGAGAAAGCCACCCTCGAGTTCCGACCGATGCCAGACAGTCCAGTTTCTCCCAGTATGAGTCTGGGTCCCTAGAGACTCGCCCAGAACTGGAGTTCAGAGCAGTCAGGAGCTTGAGACTCCCTCCTGATTGAAAAAGACAACCGTGTCCTCAGTTGCCAGCCCTTTCCATGTGCGCCTCCGTACCTCTGCACTTTACTTCTGCACCTCCTCTGAGTCTCAGTGTGCTTTTCTCTTTTCTTCTAGTTGTAGAATTTCCACTCAGCCAGCCTTCCTGTGGTTCTGGATGATGTCCGTTTTGTCTTTTAGTAGTATTTTTGAAGTGGTTGTGCGAGGCAGCAATTTCCGGTGTTTACCTATGCCGCCATCTTGGTTTCTAAGAGAGGATCTCTTCAAGCCAGTAAGAAATCTGACTACCTTGCTTAAAAGACAAGGTGGAAATGCCCTGAGGCCTCGTTAAAAAAGTAGAGGGCCATTTTATGTCATCTTCTCTCAGCGGCTATGAGTCTCATTTGGCCCTAGCGATGCTCAAAGAATAATATTGAAGCCCTCTTGGACACTCGAGACCAGTCCGGCCTTCAGCCAGAGACCACCAAATGACCCCACTAGGGTTACATAAAACAGAAGAATTGGCCAGACAAGTTCTGCCAGAATTATGAGAAAACCTAAAATGTTTGTTGAGAAAGTCACTAAACTTGGGAGAAGTTTATTATGCAAAATGGATGTCTTGAAGAAGGATATTGCCTCCTGGTGTACTGTTTAAAGAAATATGAATGTGGTGTGATTATAAGGGGTAAAGTCATAACTCAAAGCTAGTGAACAACAGATTTCTAAAACTACTGAGTGAAAAGAATAGGGAGGGAAATTCAGTATAACCCTGTAGTGGGCAGTTGCTTATAGGAGATCACCTTTAGAGAAGTACTGATTTGAGTTTGAAAAGCATGGTGATCCAAGGAGGAACACAAGGGAATGAACCCCCTGACCCTCCTTCCTCCCTCTGCTCTTCTGCCATGGCTTCCAATTGGTCAAAGCTCCAGAAAGCACAGGGATGGCTTGACAGTTCCTTGTAGTTATACAGGTCAGCCTCCTGGTGCAGCAAGTACCAAAAGATGCATGAATAGTAGACCTGGTGGGGCATAGCGAAGACACCCAGCCCAGCTGGAATCACTGCTGTGATGGGGGCAGACACATCATGTGTGCTACTCAAGGTCAAAGAATGCATCTCAGGGACTTTGGATTCAGTTGGCTCTCTTTAGGATCTGTTGCCAAAAATTGGTAACAGTTCTATAAGCAAAGGTTTAAGGAGGAGACAATTTATGAAAGGGAACAGCAGGAAAACTCATGGAGAAAAAAATAAAGATGCCATATTTCATTGTAATTCTGAGTAATTAGAGCAAAGCAATTAGCAAGAGCATTTACCACAACAGACCATGGCTATTTTTGTTTATTGCTGAAACACTGATTGACTAAATAGGTTGAGTGTCAGTTTTTCGACAAGCTACCACAGCCCATCTGTCAGGTAATTGGTATTTCAAAGCTTGAGCTGCAGCAAATGGAATCATTTGGGGACACTCTCTTTCTCTGATCCATTCATTCTGTCTTCTTCCCTTTTATAAATGGTTTATGTGTAAATCAACATCTGGAAAAAGGGAAGGAAAAATACAGCACAATCACTGAGACTGAAAGTTGATACTGGGATCAGAGATCCAGGTAGGAGTTGGAGGCAGGTCATTAATCTGGAAATTTCGAGCAGAGCAGCACTTGTTATGGGGCTCTGATTGGCCTCTTTCACAGTGCTCGTGAGGTATTCCACTTACTAAGCAGGATGGCAGGTCCAATTGTCACAACTGCTGAGCCCATGAAGCAGAACAGATATGACATTTGTAAAATGCAGCAATCCCAGATTAACTAGATTCCCTTTCAAAACATAAAACTTAGAAATTGTTTTTCTATGTTAGGGTCCAGATGTGGCAGGAACACAACAGGAGATTCCTAGTTTGTTGAGCCAAAATTTACGAAGAAGTGGATCCGTGCTTGCAAATACTTCACTTGACATGGAGCTTCATTAAAAGCCATAAGGGTTTTACATTCTGCCAGGCTTAATCAGCATTTCTGTCTTGAGTTTGTGGTCAGATGCAAAAAGACAGCGACTCGCTTCTCTGCTTAGGGCCTATTTTCTGCCATCTTCTCTCAGCTGCTATTCGTCTCCATTGGCAAGGAGCCCAATATGCAGCATAAATTTATTTGTAGAACAAAACAGTTACAAAAGGCTGGCCTCTTCACACACTATGATTGCTTCCTGAAAGAAGCAAACTGGGGTTGTTCTAGGTGTTTTGCTGAGTGATTTTAGCTGAGAGCTTGGCAAGAATTCCTGTAGTGTGCCTTGAGGAAAGTTTTATTTTGGTTAATCCTCACTGGAGGATATCTTTTCCATTGATTTTTCTGGAGAGAGTAGAAGGGAGGAGGAGAGAGGAAAGAGAAACATCGATGTGAGAGACCCACATCAATTGCTTGCCTTCTGCAGGCACCCCAACCAGGGTGGGTAACCTGCAACCCAAATACATGCCCTTGACCCAAACCTAACCCACAACCCTTTGTTTTGTGGGCTGACGCTCTAACCACTGAGCAACTCTGACCAGGGTGAGGGAAGTTTTTAAAATGTACTTTATAATGCATGCTGTCATACTTAAAGATTCCTTATCTATCTGGATATTCAAAGTACCTATAAACTCATTCCATTTATCATTGGAAAGAATAGCATATATTCATCCCTCCCACCACTCTAAAAGCAATGTCTTATATTAATTTTGAAAGACACAGTATTGGACTGATTTCTTCTGGTAAAAATTTTTACCATAGAGATTGCATAATGCACAAAACACAAGTTATCTTCACACACTTCACTACACATTTCCCTCACCTTTCTACAGAGATGATCATGTTATCAGTTTGGTGGGACAGTTCTGGATAGCCTTGCTTCCTTGCTGCTCATGTTGTTTCCTTAGCTCAGCAGGTCTTAGCCACCCCCAAGGCAAGTGAACCTTAACATCAGCTGACGAGCTCCAAAAATTTTTCCCTTCTAACAAGACCAGTTGCTGTACCGGGAAACTTTCATTGTGATCTATTATTTGCCTAGATGTTCTATGCAATTTCTTTTAATTTTTCAGAAGATTTGTAGAGTGATATGAGGTATAGTTTCTTGTTCTAGAACCCTTCTCATGGGGCTTCAACATCAGGATTTTTCTGTGGAATCCTCTGCCAATTAGTTTTCCCCAATAAACTTTACATTAAGTGGCACTAGATATGTATGTGTTTACATAAGATCTGTATCTTTGCAAACATTTTTCATACCATTAATATATATATATATATCTAAATCTATCTCTAACCATCTATATATATAAAAGCCTAAGCGACCAGCCTACCAGCCTACCATCAGGTAGCTATGACGTGCAATAACCACCAGGGGGAAGATGCTCAATGCACAGGCATAGAAACATGGGACAGACTGATGAATCTCAGAGGGAAGAACCGAGAGGGGAGGGCGGGAAGAGATTAACCAAAGATCTTTTATGCATACTAGAGACTCGGTGCATGAATTTATGCATTGGACTGGTGGGGTCCCTCGGCCTGGCCTGCAGGGATCTGGCTGAAATTGGCTTGGTGCACGGATTCATGCACCAGTGGGGTCCCTTGGGTTGGCCTGTGGGGATTGGGCTGAAACAGACTATCTGAAATCCCCCAAGGGGTCCTGGATTGCAAATCTGTGCACCGGGCCTCTAGTAATAATGTAAAAGAACATAAAGGCATTGATCTATAATGACAAAACTATACACCCAATGAGAAGGAAAAGAAAACCACATAATATAACTTCTATTTTTTTGACATTTATAATTCTTTATTTTTTTATTTTTATTTTTTTATTTTTTATATATCTTATTGATTTTTTAAGGAAGGGAGAGGGATAGAGAGTTAGAAACATTGATGAGAGAGAAACATCAATCACCTGCCTCCTGCATACCCCTTACTGGTGACATGCCCGCAACCAAGGTACATTAGCCCTTGACTGGAATCGAACCTGGGACCCTTCAGTCCACAGGCTGACGCTCTATCCACTGAGCCAAACCAGTTAGGGCTATAATTCTTTATTTTTTCTTTTGTCATTATATTTGCATGATTATATACTAAAATAGTGGTGTCACTCAGTTGAAGTGGCTCAGTTGGTTGAGTGTCATCCTGCGCTCCACAAGGTTTCTGGTTTGATTCCTGATCAGGGCACATATCAGAGTTGCAGATTTGAACCCTGGTTGGGGAGCATATGGAAGGCAACCAATTGATGTTTTTATCTCACATTGATGTTTTTAATCTCTCTCTCTCTCTCCCTTCCTCTCTCTCTCTCTTTCCTTTCCTCTCTCTAAGCATGTCCTCAAGTGAAGATTAAAAATAAATAAATAAAAATACAATAAAATATTGGTGTCAATATAAAGTTTATAAAATTTGAATTTTTTTAAGACACAATTTTAAAAGTATTTAATACTTTTATTTTATCATGGTTTTATTTTATACCAGAGGCCCAATGCACGAAATTCTTGCAAGAGTAGGCCTTCCTTCCCCCAGCTGCTGGCACCAGCTTCCCTCTGGCACCAGGGACCAGGGCTTCCTTCACAGCCCCTGCTTCATCCAGAAGGACATCTGGTCTAATTAGCATATTATGCTTTTATTATTATAGATATTCATAGATTTTATATTAAACATTGGACTATCTCTTTAAATTCTCATTTACCAGTACTGTGATATTTTATATTTTTTCCAACCTGAAGAGAAAAAAAATGCATATTCTTTTTGTGCATTTCCTGGTTGCTAATGAAGTTGACCATATAGCCTACTGGACATGTTATTTTTTTCTGTAAAATATTATTCCATTCCCATGGATCCCTTCTTAATTAGTGTAATAATATGGCTAAATTTTTTCTACTGTAATTTAGTTACCAAAGCATTCTTTCTCCCATAGAATTGAACTATCAATGTTGTCATATATTACATTCTTTTGTGTCAATAGATATATTTCTCTACTCTTTGTTTAATATTTCTCATATATTGATCCATTCTTGTATCAATGCCACAATTTGAAAATTATTCCAGCTCTTAATATATTTTTATGGTGGTAGTACTTCTCTGAATTCATTGTTCTCCTTGATTATTATATAGTTTTTATACAGTTTCATATATATGTTTAACAATCTAAGTTTCTTAAATATTTTGTTGGGGTTTCAATGATATTGAAATAATTTTCTTCACTACAGTAGTATAGTTGTCTCTATTAAGGTTTCATATAGTTCTTGTTCATTTACTCTTATCTATTTTTTTTTTTTTACATTTTCAATTTGGCTATTGCTAGTATACATTAAATAAAAGAACTCTCAAAATAGTAGAACTTTTGCTAAGATTGTTGCCTATCTTTGATTTTAAAATCTTTTGTAAAATTTTATGGCTCTTTGTTGGGTGTTTATCTTTTATTTGTTATTTCCTGTTTTCCTCTCTACTCATATTATATATTTTTCCCAACCCTGACCACAGAAATTTTGAGGAATCAATAAGGGACCTATACTGATTAAATGCTATTGGCTTACTTTCTACTTGTAGTAGAAAATTCCCATTTCCTCTGTATGTTGTCCTGCCTTTATTTTTAATCCTGAAGCAAAAATCTCTGGGTCTTCCTGCTTGTCACAAGTTAGAAATGGAGAGAAGTTTCTACCTTTTTTGCATTAACATTTTAAGTCAAAGTTTTAGACACTTCTACTTCTAAATACTCTTTATATAAGTGATTTTTTATTGTTGTTACAGTTTTTTCCAAGAAATAGAAATATATGATTCTTGTATTCAAGGAATTTTTAATATTTTTATGTTTGCTAATGCTATACTTCTTTATTTTCTTTCTTTTTTTTAAAATAAATCTTTATTGTTCAGATTATTACAGTTGTTCCTCTTTTTTCCCCCATAGCTCCCCTCCACCCAGTTCCCACTCCACCCTCTGCCCTTACCCCACCACCACTGTCCTCATCCATAGGTGTAAGATTTTTGTCCAGTCTCTTCCCACACCCCCACACCTCTTTCCCCCCGCCCGAGAATTGTCAGTCCACTCCCTTTCTATGCCCCTGATTCTATTATATTCACCAGTTTACTCTGTTCATCAGATTTTTTATTCACTTGATTTTAGATTCACTTGTTGATAGATATGTATTTGTTGTTCATAATTTTTATCTTTACCTTTTTCTTCTTCCTCTTCTTAAAGGATACCTTTCAGCATTTCATATAATACTGGTTTGGTGGTGATGAACTCCTTTAGCTTTTTCTTATCTGTGAAGCTCTTTATCTGACCTTCAATTCTGAATGATAGCTTTGCTGGATAAAGTAATCTTGGTTGTAGGTTCTTGGTATTCATCACTTTGAATATTTCTTGCCACTCCCTTCTGGCCTGCAGAGTTTCTGTTGAGAAATCAGCTGACAATCCTATGGGTACTTCCTTGTAGGTAACTGACTGTTTTTCTCTTGCTGCTTTTAAGATTTTCTCTTTGTCTTTTGCCCTTGGCATTTTAATTATGATGAGTCTTGGTGTGGTCCTCTTTGTATTCCTTTTGTTTGGGGTTCTCTGAGCTTCCTGGACTTGTAAGTCTATTTCTTTCACCAGATAGGGGAAGTTTTCTGTCATTATTTCTTCAAATAGGTTTTCAATATCTTGCTCTCTCTCTTTTTCTGGCACCCCTATAATTCAGATGTTGGGACACTTGAAGTTGTCCCAGAGGCTCCTTACACTATCTTGATATTTTTGGATTCTTTTTTCTTTTTGCTTTTCCGGTTGGGTGTTTTTTACTTCTTCATATTTCAAATCTTTTACTTGATTCTTGGGATCCTCTTGTCTGCTGTTGGATCTCTGTTTATTATTCTTTATTTCAGTCAGTGTATGCTTAATTTCTAGTTGGTCCTTGTTCATATCCTCGAGGATCTCACTAAATTTATCGGCGGTTTCTAGAAAATTCTTGAAAAACCTTATAACCGTGGTTTTGAACTCTATATCCAGTAGTTTGCTTTCCTCCATTTCTGTCATTTGTGATCTGTTTCTTTGTGTCCGCATTTTTTATGCTTCCCTGTGTTGATAGAGTGGCTTTCTGTGCTAGGTGTCCTATAGGGCCCAGTGGCTCAGCCCCCGCCAATTACCTGGGGTAGACACTCTTGGTGCACCCCTTTGTGGACTGTGTGCACAGTCTTGTTGTAGTTAAGCCTTGATTGTTGTAGGTATCACTGGGAGGAATTGACCTCCAGGTCAATTGGCTGTGAGAATCAGCTGTGTCTATGGTGGGAGAACTTCTGTGCTGGAGACACCCTTCTGGGGCAAGACTTGCTTCAGTGGGGCTTTGGTGTTCACTGAGTCTGCCCCCTGAGTGTGTCCCTTATGGATCTGAGGAGTTGTAATCTGGATGGTCCCAATCTGACCACTGGGTACACAGGCTCTTGGATCTCTAAGGAGGTGCTAATTTAGCCTCTGCCTGAGGCTACCCAGCAGGAGCTATGGAAAGATCTGAAGATTCCTCTTCTTGGTTTGGGGTTTGGAGGTGCCCAGATGTTGCCCAGCTGTGAAGCAATACAAGCTGCTGTGGGGCTTTGGGCCTTCTTTTGGATGTTCTGGGTCTTTCTGACCCAGCTGCAGTTTGTTAGGTAATTTTAGATTGCAAAGTGCCAGGCCATTCATATGCAAAAGCCTCTGTGCACAGTTTGGGTGGGGCGAGGTCTCAGGGAATCAACAGGGTGGAGCAAACAGCTATGGCTGATCCTCAGTCCTGCCCTAAGAGGTCCTGGGTCTCAGTGTCCTGGTAATTGCTGCAAGCACCTCTGAGAGAAAGCCTCCCTGGAATTCTGCCCACTGCCAGACAGTCCAGTTTCTCCCCGTATGAGTCTGGGTCCCCAGAGACTTGCCCGGAACTGGAATCAAGGCTGTCAGGAGCTTGTGCCTCCCTCCCGATTGCAAAAGACACCGGTGTCCTCCATTGCCAGCCCCTTTCTGCACGTGCTCCAGCCTCCGTACCTCTGTACTTTACTTCCACACCTCCTCTGAGTCTCAGTGTGTTTTTCTCTTTCCTTCTAGTTGTAGAATTTCCACTCAGCCAGCCTTCCTGTGGTTCTGGATGATGTCTGTTTTGTCTCTTAGTTGCATTTTTGAAGTGGTTGTGCGAGGCAGCAATTTCACGTGTTTACCTATGCCGCCATCTTGGTTTCTCCTCTTCCACTATTTTTTGGATTAATCTATTTTTAACTGTTTAATGTTATATATAATGTTTTTTAAAATTTACACACAAATATAAACATACACCCATATATCAGGTATTATGATAAGAGGATAAGTATTGTAATTAAATCCCACATCAGCAAAATTTTAATATTTTAGTTATATTTGTATTTCTATACTTTTTCAGCCCATGGTAGATAATTTGTAAAGAATTTCTTTTATTGTAGCTAGATGAAGAACAAATATATTCTTAAGATTGAATCATATTTCTTTTCTGGAAATATTGGTGACAAGATACTCAGAGCAATATTCCCCTTAGAGAATACGTAAAAATTCTGTATAAAATAGGAAAGAATTTCTATATCCCCATAAATATTTTCTTATTCATAACTACATATAAAAATGCATATCTGTAGATATAAATTCCCAAGTTGCTACTAGTAAAAACAGAGTTTGAATCTGGAGAGATAACACTTCTGCTGTGAATAACCCTCCTCAATGATGGCAAAAGCCAGGTCTGAACATGTAGAGTAGGACAGCAGACAAATGTGCTAGTTTATTCAGGCTACTAACAAAATACCACAGACTGGGTGGCGTAAAAACAACAGAATTGTATTTCTCCCAGAGCTGACGGCTAGAAGTTCAAGCTGAGGGTGCTGGAATGGTCAGGCTCTGGTGAAGACCCTCATATGGTGGAAGGGACTAGGGCAATCCATGTTGTTTTTTCTAAAAAACCACTAATCATATTCATGATGGCCCCACCCTCATGACCTAAGACCTTCCCAAGGCCCCACCTCCTAATACCTTCACATTGGGCATTAGGATTTGAACATGAATTTTAGGAGAACATGAACATCTAAACCACAGCAGAAAATACAGAAAAAAATGGGAATATGATTAATGAACAAATGAACAGTATTGACTTTAAATAAGGTACATTTATTAAAGAATTATACTTTCTTAGAATAAAAAAAATGTTAAAAGTTGTAATTATAGACTTATTAAATATTTTGTAGCAGGAGAGAGAGAGAGAGAGAGAGAGAGAGAGAGAGAGAGAGAGAGAATGAATTAGAAATTCAGACAACTAGAGAAATTATCCAGAATGCAACAAGGATAAAAACATGAATTTGAAATTAGAATATATAAATGAGAGGATGAAAAACTCAAGCATAGTCCTACTTTGATCTTCAGAAAGAGAACATAGAAAGAATAAAGGGCTCTAGCTGGTGTGGGTCAGTGGATAGAGTGTCAGCCTGGGGACTGAAGGGTCCCATGTTCGATTCCGGTCAAGGGAACATGCCTGGTTTGCAGGCTAGAGCCCCAGTAGGGGGCATACAGGAGGCAACCAATGAATGCTTTTCTCTCATCACTGAAGTTTCTATCTCACTCTCACTCTCCCTTCCTCTCTGAAATAAAATAAATAAAAATTTTAAAAAGAATAAAAGGTATATAACTATTTGAAAATAAAATGAATAAAATTTTTCTTTATTGAAAGTCACCAATCTGGAATCCCAATGAGTACTAAACAGAATAAATGAAAATCAGATCCCAAAAGTATATTAATAAATGAAACTGTAGAACTCCAAAGAAACTAAAAGTCCTGAAAGCAATCACAGGGAAATGAATTTACTATAAATACATTGAACTTCATAATAGCTACATTAGAAACTAATACAAAGAAATAATAACTTGAAAATACTAAGAGAAATAAAGTTATTCTTTAGGTATTTAGGATTTTTTCGCATCTCTGTATAAATGCAAATGGTTTGATTAAAAGTAACAAAAGCACATGCATTCTATCCTAAGGGGGTTGGTGGGGGGAGAAAAACAGAAGCATTTATTGCAAGGATACTACGATGTTTTATAAAACTCAAGAGCCTGCAGGATCACTAGGCCTCCAAAAGAACTAGAACCAGGAAACAGAAAATAGAGGTGGAACAGTAGCAACTCTCACATTCTCTCTCTCTCTCTCTCTCTCTCTCTCTCTCTCTCTCTCTCTCATCTCTATCTCTATCTTCCTCAGGAATATCTATGAATGATCACAAATGCTCTGAGAATATTGATTTTGGGTTTCCAAATACATTTTAGCAAATAGATGAATTCACAAACATGGAATCCATAAATAATGAGACTTGATTGTACAATTTAGTCTCAGTATTTTATGTCTCATGTTGTCTTGTATATTCTCTTGAACATTGTCTAGGAAAACAAGATGTACTCATTCTCTCTCCGCTATACTCTGCAAAAGCACTGTTAACCTTGTCAGCATTGAATGAGCCAATAATCTTCATTGAAAACTTCTTTCCTGGAAAGAGGAGAATCAGCTGAATATATGATTCTTATATCATCACTGTGGAGTTTAGTTTAAATTTATATGGATTAATATTAATTACTTAAGTTCTGTAAATATCAAAGAAGAAGTGACTTAATATGGGATATAGCCAATTATCTAAAACATGATATCTGCTTACTTCTGTTACATTTATTTATCATATTCTCAGTTGTGGTGATTTTCCTATAACTGGTTTTACTGAAAACACTCTCCCAACTTCGATGAACAACTTTCAAGTTTAATTTAATTTTAATTATAATGAGTAAATTGGCCCTTAATAATTTTCAAGCCCACACATGGGCATTGAAAAGTCTCAGTGACCGCTGGAAAATAATATGTAGTGTGCTCTCATTCATTCTTACTTGTGGCTTTTCAATGGCGTGGTAGCACATGAGAGAATGTTGTCATTAGTAAAATGTATGTCACCATCAAGGTATAAATATAAAAGTTATTCATCATGATCAGGTTTCCCCCTATTTAATTTATTTGTAATTGTATTAAAATAATATTGTAAAAAGTATATAAAAGAAAGGAAGAACTTACCCATGGAGACATAAATAACTATGCATGGGGCCAAGTGCATACTTGAAGCATCAGGGGTCCACTCTGTGAAGCGCATGATTTTCTAACCACTATGCTGCGCACCTGGAACTAATAAAAATAATAATGAGCCCCACCGCCATGGCTCAGTGGTTGAGCATTGATCTAGAAACCAGGAGGTCACAGTTTGAATCCTGGTTAGGGCACATGCCCAGATTGCAGGCTCAATCCCCAGAAGGAAGCGTGCAGGAGGCAGCCAATCATTGATTTTTCTCTCTGATTGATGTTTCTATCTCTATTCCTCTCCCTTCTTCTCTCTCTAAAAACGAATAAAAACATTTTAAAAATAATATTGAATGTAAACTGTAATTGAAAAATTAAGAAAAAATAATATCATAAAAATGTATAGTTTCAAAAAGGAATAGAAATGAATGTAAAATGTAACATACCACCAAAAAAAGAAGCTTTTATTTTGTGTTAAAATTGGGAAAAGATAACCAAAGTAATTTCCATTACAATTGTTAATAAAATAAATTAACAAAATCAGTATCAGTATTAATCAAACTTGCTTAATCAATTTGATGTGAAGGAAGCAAAGTTATAAACAGACAATACATTCATTATTTGTTATAAGAAGAAATGAGCAGTACTTTGGTAATTTACTCATTATATGGTTATATTCCAAAAAAAATATTATTTCAAAAGATTATAGTAGTAAAGGGATTTAGTGTCTAGTTAGAAGATAAGGGTAGAAAAAGGAATTGTTTAATATCTGTGCCAGCAATAATAAACTGTAAAATAAATGAAAGTCAATGAAATAAAGTATAATAGCCATAATATTAATTACATGTATTTTGAAATACACATATTGAGAATAAGTCTTATATAAAATGAAAAAACCATACATATTCACTCAGATAGTATATCAGGGTCATGAAAGGTGGAAAGCATAAGTATAGTCTCAGAGAACAGACATAGAACTCTATTTCTTGGGTTCAAATCCCAACTCTGCTATTTGTCAGCTCTGTGCGTTAGACAAGTTACTTAACCACTGTGTTCCTCAGTTTCCCCAACTCTCAATTCTAACTATGAATAATACCTATCTCATAGGGTTTTACAAGGTTTAGATAAGTTAATTCTGTGGACATAAAACAATGCTCAGAATGTAGTACTGTTATGATAGTGTCAATTATTCAGCTTGTAGGTAAAACCTGAACATTTTTTAAAATATATTTCTTTATTGATTTCAGAGAGGAAGGAAGAGGGAGAGAGAGAGATAGAAACATCAATGATGAGAGAGAATCATTGATCGGCTGCCTCCTGCACGCCTCCTACTGGGGATTGAGCCCGCAACCCAGGTATGTGCCCTTGGCAGGAATCAAACCTGGGACCCTTCAGTCCATAGGCCGACGCTCTATCCACTGAGCCAAACAGGCTAGGGCAAAACCTGAGCATTTTAATCTTTTGCAAATAAAGCCCAAGCCTAATACCAACATTCACAATCAAACTCAAAAGGATTTTCCTTGGAACTCAAAATATTTTGGTTTTAATCAAATAAATTAAAAACAATTATTAATATTGAGAATAAATTGCAGGTATGTTTATCATTATAGGTTATTAAACGCAATATTAGATATAACAGTAAGATACTGGAAATATTAATAGACATGTAATCCTAGACATTCCAGTAAAGATGCATTAAACAGTAGTATCACTGCCCGTCCTAGTGTGCTCAGTGGTTAGAGCATTGACCTATGAACTGAAGGGCCACAGGTTGGATTTCTGGTCAAGGACACATACCTGGGTTGCAGGTTGGGTTCCTAGCCCAAGTCAGGGCATGAGGTAGGCAACCAATCAATATGTCTCTCTCACATCGGTGTCTGTCTGTTTCTTTCTCTCCCTCTCCCTCCCTTCCACTCTCTAAAAATCAATGGAGTCCAGCCAGCATGGCTCAGTGGTTGAGAGTTGACCTATGAACCAGGAGGTCGCTGTTCAATTCCAGGTCAGGGCAAATGACCGGTTGCAGGCTGAATCCCCAGTGTGGGGCATGCAAGAGTCAGCCTATCAATGATTCTCTCTCATCATTGATGTTTCTATCTCTCTCTCCTTCTCCCTTCCTCTCTGATATCAGTAAAAAAAAGAAAAAAATCAATGGAAAAAATATTCTAGGGTGAGGATTAACAAAATGAATAAAATAGTCATATTACCAAGTCCCTTGGATTTAAGAGCTGATACATGTCAGGTATTCCAGTAGCTTTGTAACCAGCATGTACCAACACAACCAGGCAAGTACTTTGCTACTGTCTCCTTTTATAGATAAGGACACAGAAGAAAGCAAAGGGATTATATAGCTTATTAGTTGTGGCCTAACAAAGGGCAAGAAAATATTTTAAGTATGAAATAGTAAACTTCAATCATATTATAACATGTTGTATTACATTTCATTTTAATAAATATTTTAAAGTAATACAGATAAATCTGGGTAATTCATGAATCAGACTTTGCCTAGAGTTTTAGTTCAATAAACAGCAACCCAATGCATAAAGCTTTGGTGAATAATGTCAGGCTCGCTACAGTTTTTCTTAAGGAGTCTGTAAGCAGACCCATCAGGAAGCAAAATACTCTGCTTTCCACTTCCTTCCTCCAGCTCATCTTTCTCCGTCGGCACTGCCACTTCTCTACATTGTGCTGTTTTCTTCATGGCATCACTGTGCTCCCACATTTCCCGTATCCGGGAGACACAATATGTTCCCCTGAACTGGTATCATCTCCTGATGTAACCAGCAGCCCCTCCCATTCTGTTTACCCAAATTTCAGCCTCTCAGTCTGGTATTTAATACCTATTTCTTTTCACCACACTCATTGAAATTCTCTCTTTTTTTGCATAAAAAGAGTAAACAAATTTCAATGTCAGTACGTAATTATCCCTCACATGATATTTTAATGGCTTAGGAATGTTTCACTGCCTGAATGTTTATTATTACATCTAACCAATGCGCAGCTGTTGAAAACGTTGGTTTTTCCAATTTTTCATTACTACAAACAACTGTAAAACAAACAGCCTTGCAGTTAATTATGTTAAAATTTGACCATACGCTTAATTATTTCCTTAGGATAAAATTCTAGTTAATTGAATTTTTGGTTCATTGTTTATACATATTGTTAAGGCTGTTGATGCACACTATCAAATTACCCTACAGATAGTTTATACACATTTACATTCACTCAGCAGAGACTGAGGGATAGTAAAAAAAAAGTATCTCATTGTTATTTTAATTTGCATTTTACAGTAAGATGTGAAACTGTTTAATAACAATGTTACTTTTGCCAAAAATATAGCCAGTTGAAATTATAACACAGCATGGTAGGCAGACCTACACATATGTAAAATACACAAATAGCATTTTCTGTGCATTGAATGAACATACACACATGCACACATATTTCAAATAACTGGCTGATCTCTCAGAAAATCAAATAGATAAATGCCTAACTCCTAAATATTTACCATACAGAACAGTGTGTTTTCATGTGTGTTTCCAAGCGCCTGAGTGGTTTGTGTAGTAAATTTAGAAGATCAAGACCAACATTTTCCCAGCCATCAAAGAACAGAACAAAATATATATCCATGTGTATGTTTCCTTGGTAACAGGCAAAAATGTTTCTTACTGTGAGCTGTGATCAGAAACGTTTGAAAGCCACTGATATAAATAATCTGTGGAATTAAATGCATTACCGCATGTAGTGTGCTTTGTGCAATATACTATTGTTTAGTAAGCACTTGTACATATTTTGGAAGCATTATCATCATTACACACATATGAATTTGCATGTATATCATAATCAGGAAAACATAACGCTTTTTAAATGAAAATATGCTTTCTGATATATGTGCAACCTCTGCCATGGGCTTGGGCACTGTCTACTTCTACAAATAGGTGATCCATCCTGAGGGCTTTACCACATACTCTGTGAAAAGGTTAATTTCTATTTATTGAGTCCTGCTTTACAGTCAGTAGGGTTTGTGAGGCTAGGCTTATGCATTCCATAACATGCAACTGTTCATGGGCATACACGGAAGCTGCCATGTCTCTTTTGTATCATTGACTCTCCAGATGAGACATAACTATTCACAAGTCAAAGTAGCAAAATTCTCCTCTCTTAAGTCCAAGGCTCTTCCCTAGATTCTAGGAGGAAATTCTTAGCTCAAAGAGGGATAAAATAGCAGGTGTCTTCGTATTTTCCTCAAGACATTTGAATATATGTAAATCATAAATATTCTATGTTAAAAAGCACATTGATTCTGCATACATAACTTAAGCATTCAGCACATGATAAAAGGATTACAACAGTTATCCTCATTAATCAAAGGCCTTTGGCATGACCAAAGCCAGGATAGTGGTGATGGGCATAGTGAGAAGTACTGGGATAATATCTCCTTATTCCAGTTCAAGCCATCTTACTGGGAGACCTCAGGCCACACCCCCCACTCGGCGGGGCTTGATGGGGACCTCAGGCTGCGCCCCGGCCTTGGCACTGGGAAAGGGAGCCTGAGGCTGCACCCCCCACCTGGTGGGGCTTGACGGGGGACCTGAGGGTTCACCCCCTGCCCAGAGGGTCTTGACAGGGGACCTCAGGCCATGCCCCCAAACTTGGTGCTGGGCCAGGGGACCTGAGGCTGCACCCCACGACCAGGGGGACTTGGCGGGGGTGGGGCTGGCCGGGTCTGGGTCTCACCAATGGGGGTGGGGCCGGCCAGATCTGGGTCTCCTGCTTTTTTAAAGCACATGTGGGTGGTGGGCGGGGACTTGACTCTAGGTCTCGCAGCGTGCCCCAGACTGACAGATGGAAGATTTTCATATACATTTTACTAATTTTCTTTAATCTCTGACACTTCTATTATAGAGAAAGGGCAAATAGCAATATTAAAATATTTCCTCTAATTAATTCCCTTTTAATGTGTACAAATTTCGTGCACTGGGCCACTAGTTTACTTATAAAAAAAAGTTCCATCATTTCAACACATGTACATATGTGCTTTATGTTTTTTATTATTTATTTACCACAAGTAAAGGTCAGGCATTGTTATCTATCTTTTAAAATTTTTTTTACTGTTTCATTTCATTACTGCTGTGTATGAGCTCCATGTGAGTGATGTAGGTGCTTATGTAGGTGGGTTGCAACTTACGGCAAACATCGTGCTGTAGGAACGAATCTCCAATGTAACCCGAGGACCTATGGTAATAGGCTTAACAAAAGAATAAGAGAAGGAGAAGGGAACAGAGCCTATTCAAACAAACAGTTGAAGAGAACTTCCAAAACGGATGGAAAGAGCTAGCTTCTTGAATCCAAGAAGCAAAGAGAACACTTAATTACCTAAATCAGAAGAAGACTTCTCCAAGATACAATGTATTAAATCTGTCAAAAATTATTGGGGGAAAAAAGAATTCTTATGGAAAAAAAAGTCAATTGTAAAGGAAAGCCCATGACGTAATCATCAAAATTCTAAGCAGAAAATTTACAAGTTAAAGAGAGTGGAAGCAAATATTCAAACTATTGAAAGAGAAAAATTACCAGCCAAGAATAATATATCCAGCAAAGTTAACCTTTAGATATGAAGGAGAAATACAACCTTTTCAGATATACAGAGGCTGAGGTAATTTATCACCAGAAAACTTTCATTGCAGGAACTACTCAAAGGGATTAGTCTACCTGAACTAAAGAACAAAAGGTCACAAACCAGGAGTAAGATGCCAACAAACTTAAAATATGAACAAAGATTTGTGACAACAAACATAAAGGGGGAGGGGCAGAAGTCAGAATTTGCAAAGGAGGATGGAGATCAGACACATTCAAAAGAAAAAGGACTGCTATATACAGGGTGTCCAAGACCCTGTATACACACTAACAGCTGACAGCTCAATTGATGTTTCTTTCTTTTCAGCCAGATTAAGCTTTGAACAAAGGAAGTTCATCCTAAAATGCTACTGGAAGTTTGAAAATGCAGTTGAAGTAAAAAAATTGCCTTTATAATTATTCAAAGTGTATATACATTTTGTACCCCCAAAAAATGTATACACATTTTAACAGCTGATTATTCTCTTAATTCTCACTCCTTTTTCAGGTTTAACTGATTTAAAATAATGGTTGAAGCCAGACTAAGCTTTGAACATAGAAAATTTATCCACTAGACTTTTTGTTGTTGATCCTCACCCGGGGATATTGTTTCATTGATTTTTTAGAGAGAGTGGAAGAGAGAAGGAAAGACAGAGAGAAACATTGATGTGAGAGAAACACCCAGGCCAGGGAGGAGCCTGCAACCAAGGTACGTGCCCTTTGACCAGAATTGAACCTGGGACCCTTTGGTCAACAGGCCAACACTCTATCCACTGAGTCAAACCAGCTAGGGCTCCTCTAGATTTTTTTATAGGTATACATAAAAGAGAAAGTTTATGGTGCAAAACTGGTAACAGTTGATGAATTGAGGGTGCACAAATAATGAACGCAATTATTCTTGATGTTTGTGATTCCATTGTTTCATGTTATCAGCAATTCCTGAACCAGAACAGTCATCAGTTTGAAAACAGGGGTTGACAAAATAAAATTATTCATTTCTGTAGATTCTTTTAAATTTTGAAAATGAACTGAATGTTAACAAACACTGACCTTATAATTGTTCAAACTGTGTATACATTTTTTGGGGACAGTTTATATATGAAACTTTCTTTTTTCATTAATCTAAAGCTAAACACACACACACACACACACACACACACACACACACACACACACCAAAACAGACATGTTATTAAAAAAAAGGGGAAGCAGAGAAAAGAGGTATGGAATACCACCAAAAATAACAAAAGACAGAACCACAAAAGAAAAAAAAATGGAAGCACAGAGCTACTAGAAAACAAAAGATGAAATGCTATAGGAAATCCTCATACATCAATAATTACCCAAAATGTCAATGGATTGAATTCACCAATAAAAGGCACAGAGTAGAATATTGTATCAAAAACACATCTAAGCTGCAAAGGTAAAGATAGACTCAAAGTAAAGGCTGGAAAATGATTTTCCAAGCAAATAGCATTCACATAAGAGCATGTGTAGCCATACTTATATCTGACAAAACAGATCTCAAGATGACAAAGTTAACAAGAGACAAAGATGGACATTTTATAATGAAAAAATGGAAACACTGCATCAAGAAGTCATAACACTTCTCAATATTTATGCACCCAATCAGGGAGCACTGAAATATATAAAGCAACTATTCACAGAACTAATGGGAGAGACTGATAAAAATACAATCATAGTTGGGGACCTAAATACTCCATGGATGGCTCTAGATAGATCATCCAAACAAAATCAACAAAGAAATATTGGCCTTAAATGACACATTAGACAAAATGGACATAATTGACATTTACAGAGCCTTTCAGCCAAGAACATCAGATTTTACCTTCTTCTCCAGTGCACATAGAATATTCTCAAGGATACGCCATACGTTGGATCAGAAAGCTAGCCTCAACTAATTCAAGAGGATTTAAACTATACCACGCATATTCTTTGCAATTAGAAATGAACTGCAAAATTAGAAATGAACTGCAATAAGGAGTAAAGAAACCCATAATGTTTTGAAATTAGAAATGAACTGCAAAAGGGAATAAAGAAAATGACAAATATGTGGAGATTAAACAACATAATACTAAAAAATGACTGGGTCAAGGAAGAAATAAAAGGTGAGATCAAAAGATATATAGAGACAAATGAGAATGACAATACGACATATCAAAACCTCTGTGATGCAGTGAAAGCAATAATAAGAGAGAAGTTTATATCATTACAGGCCTATCTCAAGAAACAAGAGAAACCCCAAGTCAATAACCTAACATTACCTGGTCAGGAGGTAGAGCATTTTTCCTATGCACTGAAGGGTCCTGTGTTTGGTTCCAGGTCAGGGCACATACCCAGTTTACTGGTTCGATCACACAGTTGGGGCATATGTGTAAGGTAGCCAATCAATGTTTCTCTCTCCTCTCTCTCTCTCTCTCTTTCCACTTTTCCTCCTCTTTTCCTAGAATCAATGAAAAACATAGCCTCAGGTGAGGATCAAAAATAATAATGATAAAAACATAACATATATTAAAAAATGAGAAAAAAAAAGAGTAACCCAAAGTCAGCCGAATAAGGAAATAATAAAAATTAGGACGGAATTAAATGAAATAGAGGACAAAATAGAATTAAATGAAATAGAGTACAAAATGACTATATAAAAAATAACAACAAAGATAAATAAAATTGACAAACTGCTGGCTAGACTCACTAAGAAATAAAGAGAAAAGATTCATATAAACAAAATCAGAAATGAAAGGGGAGATGGAACCACAGAAATCACATATTTACAGAGGATCACCCTAGAATACTATGAAGACTCTATGTCACCAAATTCAATAACCTAGAAAAAGTAGATAAGTTCATAAAAGTATATAACTTTCCTATATTGAAAATCTGAATTGACTGATCAATAGTGAAGAAATTGAAAGTACCATCAGAAAACTTTCAAAACATAAAAGTCCAGGACCAGATGGCTTCACTAGTGAATAATACCAAATAATCAAAGAAGATTTAATACCTATTCTCAAACTCTTCCAAAAAATTGAAGAGGCAACACCTTGTAATACATTTTATGAGGCCAACATAACCCTAGTACCGAAACCTAGCAAGGACAGCACACACACAAAAAAACTATAGACCAATGTCTCTGATGAATACAGATGCAAAGTCCTACACAAATTCTAACAAATCAAATACAAAAATACATTAAAAAAAATGTCTCATGCCCAGCTCATGTGGCTCAGTGGTTGGGCATTAACCCAATGAACCAGGAGATCACCGAGTTGATTCCCAGTCAGGGCACATGCCTGGGTTGCAGGCTTCACTCCCTGCCTGGGTTGTGGGCTTGATCCCTGGTGGTGGGGGTATGCAAGAGGCAGCCAATCAATGTTTCTCTTTCTCTCTCTCTCTCTGACTTCCTCTTTCTCTAAAATCAATTTAAAAAAACATTTTAAAATAATAATACATCACAATCAAGTGGGGTTCATTCCAGGGGCATAAGGATGGTTCAACATATACAAATTGATAAGTGTAATATAGCACATTAACAAAAGAAAGAAAAGAATCTTATGATCTTATCAATAGGTGCAGAAAAAACATTTAATAAGATACAATATTCATTTATGATTAAGACACTCAATAAAATGGGTACAGAAGGAACGTACTTAACATAATAAAGGCCATGTATGACAAATCCTAAGGAAATATCATACTCAGTGGTGAAAAACTGAAAGTTTTTCCTCTAAAATCAGAAACAAGACAAAGATGCCCACTCTCACCACTATTATTTAACAGTTCTGGAAGTCTTAGCCAGAGCAATTAGAAAATAAAAAAGAAATAAAAGCATCCAAATTGGAAAAGAAAAAGTATAAGTGATGACTTGACTCTGTATATAGAAAACCCTCAAACTTCACCAAAAACTATTAGAAACAATAAACAAATATAGTAAAGTTGCAGAACACAGAATCAATGTACAAAAAAACATTGCTTTCCTGTATACTAACAATGAAATATCAGAAAAGAGATGAAAAAAATTAATTCCTTTTGCAATTGCAGCCAAAAGAATAAAATACCTATATATAAACTTAACAAAGGATGTAAAGGACCTAAAAACTACAAAGCATATACTGAAAACTGTAAAGCATTATTTAAAAATATTTAAAAAGACATATTGAAAGAGAACAATATACCATGGTCATGGATTGGAATGATCAACATAGGAAAAAAATGGCCATATTACCCAAAGCAATATACAGATTTAATGCAATACCCATCAAAATCCAAATGAACAAAAAAATAAGCATTAGATTTGTATGAAACTGGAAAGATCCCAAATAGCCAAAACAATACTGAGAAAAAAGTACAAAGCTGGAGGTATCACACTGCCTGATTTTAAATTGTACTGCAGAGATACAGTTATCAAAACATCATGGCATTGGCAGAAAAACAGACACAGAGATCAATGGAACAAAATCGAGAGCCCAGAAATAAAACCACATGTATATGGGCAACCAATTTTTGACAAAGAAGTCAAAAACACACACTGGAGAAAAGAATACCTCTTCAATAAATTGAGCAAGGAAAATCAGAAAGTCAAATGAAAAAGAATGAAACTATGTTACAGTTTGTCTCCATGTACAACAATTAAATCAAACTGGATCAAAGACCTAATTTTAGGACCTGAAACAATAAATTACATAGAAGAAAACATAGGTACCAAATTTATGGACCTTTGTCACAGAGAACATTTTATGAATTTGACCCCATAGTAAAGTAAAGGCAAAAATAAATGAAGGGGACTATATCAAACTAAAAGGTTTCTGCATAGCAAAAGAAACTGCCAGCAAAGCAAAAGGGCAATCAACCAAATGGGAGATAATATTTGCAAACAATAGATCCAACAAGGGGTTAATAACCAAAATACATAAAGAACTCTTACAACTCAACACCAAACAAACAATAATCCAATTAAAAATTGGGCAGAGTGCCAAGCCAGTGTTGCTCGGTGGTTGAACAATCACCTATGAACCAGGAGGTCACAGTTCCATTCCTAGTCAGGGCACATGCTTGAATTGTGGGATTGATCCCCAATGGGGGACGTACAAGAGATAGCTAATCAATGATTCTCTCTCGTCATTGATGTTTCTCTATCCTTGTCCCTTCCTCTGTGAAATCAGATATATGAAAAAATACTCAACTGCACTAGCTATTAAGGAAATGCAAATCAAAACTATGATGAGATACCATCACACACCTGTTAGAATAGCTATTATTAACAAGTAATAACAAGTATTGGAAAAATTGTGAAGAAAGAGGAACCCTCATTCACTGCTGATGGGAATGTAAACTGGCACAACCACTATGGAAAACAGTATGGTGGTTCCTCAAAAAACTTCAAATAGAGTTCCCATATGATCCAGAAATCCATCTTCTGGATATCTACCTGAAAAACTTGAAAAGTTATTCACAAAGATATATGTACCCCTATGTTCATTGCACCATTATTTATATTGGCCAATGCAATGGAGACAACCAAAGAGTCCTTTTTTTTAAAATATGTTTTATTGATTTTTTTACAGAGAGGAAGGGAAAGGGATAGAGAGTTAGAAACATCGATGAGAGAGAAACATCGATCAGCTGCCTCCTGCACACCCCCTACTGGGGATGTGCCCGCAACCAAGGTACATGCCCTTGACCGGAATCGAACCTGGGACCTTCTAGTCCGCAAGCTGACGCTCTATCCACTGAGCCAAACCGGTCAGGGCCAAAGAGTCTTTTGATAGTAGGTTGGATAAAGAAGATGTGTGGATATATACACTATGGAATTCTACTCAGCCATAAGAAAAGATGAAATACCTCTATTTGTGACAACATGGATGTACCCAGAGAATATTATGCTAAATGAAATAAGTCAATCAGAAAAAAGGTAATAAACATATGATTTTATTGATATGTGGGGTATAAAACAAACTCATAGACACAGACAATAGTATGCCAATTTCCAGAGGGAAGGGAGCTGGGGAGCAAATATATGGTGACAGAAGGTGATTAGACTTTGGATGGTGGGCACACAATTCAATATACAGATCATGTATAATAAAAATGTATACTTAAAACCTATATAATCTTATTAACTAATGTCACCTCAATAAATATAATTTCAAAATGTCATCCGATAAGTATTTGTTGATTCAATAAACATGGAACTTGTGGGAAAAAAAGCACTTAGGCAGTTAAAAGGGTGGAATTATCATGATTAATTCTCTAAAACATGGTCTTGAATTGTTGCTCCTTTGTTTTTTTTCAAGACTTTGTTACTCCTTTTGAAAAAGAATTAACCTATGATCAAATACAAGATAAAGATGTGTATTTCTAGTCCCACTAGTCAATGGACGTAAAAGGAACATCTAATTCCAGTCTTTATTCACTACCTGGAAGGAGAATACAATGATCCATCAGCCTAAGAATCTACAGTCTCAAGGATTGGTTAGGCCAGTGGTGGGCAAACTCATTAGTCAACAGAGCCAAATATCAACAGTACAGCGATTGAAATTTCTTTTGAGAGCCAAATTTTTTAAACTTAAACTATATAGGTAGGTACATTGTTATTAACTTAATTAGGGTACTCCTAAGGCTTAGGAAGAGCCACACTCAAGGGGCCAAAGAGCCGCATGTGGCTCGCAAGCCGCAGTTTGCCGACCACGGGGTTAGGCCAAGTCACCAGGTAGCCCGTCACACTCTACATGTCTTTGGGAATGAGATAGAAAAACAACCACCTTGTTGATAATTGGTTTCAAAGTCTTTGCAGTTGTTGATGGTAACTGTTGACACTCCAAGCCTGTCAGACATCCATGAATTGGAGTCTATTCTAGGGTGGGTGTAACTGTGAACAGAAACTCATAAACCAGGGCTATGAATAGAAATGAATGGCAGCAATTTAAGAAATCCCTTATTTGTAAGGGAGTGTGATGGATGCTGAGAGAGTCAATTAGTCTTGCAAAAGCATTCAGAGAATATCTGTTACAGGAGAGATGGCAACTTATCCGTTAGTCAGTAATTGAGAATTTGATTAGGTAATCAATAATTTACTACCTTAACTGTTCATAAAATATTTCATTGCAAGATCTTAAATGGGTTTTGAAATTACTCATGTTAATTACATTTCTTTCTTAGGCAGTGCCTATGAAATCATAATATTCCTTTATTGCAGCAAACTAAGAACTATTTAAAGAGAAAGGCCACTGCACAGAGAAAATACATGTGATATATTGTGTTCTTAATTTACAAAACATCACACAACAAAAATTCAGTTTTTACTACATTATGCAACATAATATATCTCTTAATGAAGAAACAGATTGCCCCTTCCTTTTTTTTTAATTCTCTTGGTAATTAAAGTTTAAAAAAATGTAGGGTAAGTAGGGTAAATTACAATTTGTTACCCATGGAAACCACCATATTGTACTAATATAGTGACTTTGCATTTCATAGATCATTCTTGGACATATTGTCTAATTACAAATAATAAGACATTGCTTTTTTCAAAACTAAAAATGACAACGGAGCAAACATGGAAGTGACAATCCTGCATGGTCTTAGAGATAGGAATAGAGAATTGAATCCTTCATTCATTCAACAAATATTTATCTTATCAATATATATGCCGTGCACTGTGCAGTATGGGTGCTGCCTCCACAGAAGGCTTATTTTTTATTAGTTGGGCTCAATAGTTTTTAGAGTCATTATGGAGAATATAGGATTTCAAGAATTCACTGTGATGGAGTGCTGGTTATGCCTCTTCTCTGCATGCCCCTCGACCTCGAGGACACACTCCATTCTCCCTTGCAGTTAGAAGTGACAAGTCACGGAGACCTGGACAGCGGAGCATGCGCAGCAGTGATTATGCTTGGCCTAGGAACACTTCCACATGTGCCCTTTCATATTCTTTCCCCTCTGCCAAGCAGACACAGATGATGATCAGTCCTGGGACATGAAGGGTACCAGATCCCATAGTCAGTGAGGAGTGGAGAGCATCCCACTAACAAAGATTGTCTTTGTCATCTGAGAAAATAACACCAGATGTGTTATCATCATCGGGCATTTGGGGGCTGTCTAGCTCTAGCTTACCCTAATTACTACAGTCACATGGACTCAGATATAAACTGCATCTGACCCTGGGCTCCTCCACTTATGCCTCTGTCACTTAGGACAATTGTGACATTCTAATTTACTTCACCAGAAAACGAGGCTAATAATTACAGCCACCATATAAGGTGTTGCGGAAGATGGAAGGGGTTTATGTATGAACAGGGATTATACCAACCCCCGGTAAATAAATAAAGAAGGTTGGTTACTTTTATTATTGTTCCTCAGAGGATCCTTAAAGATCTGACATAGAAGCAGGGAACAGGCTGTCAAACCTCAGAGGGAAGGCAAGGGAGGGTGGGTGGGTGGAAAGAGATCAACCAATGAATTTGTATGCATATATGCATAGCCCATGGACACAGAAAACAGGGGGCAGGGGCAGGCTAGAAGAGGTCAATGAGGGTAAAAAGGGGCATGTGTAATATTTTCTACAATAAAGATTAAAAAAAGATCGGAGAAGAAAGCTAAAGTGGACACATGATGCCACAGGGTGAGAATTGCTCCCACAGTGTGAGGCAGGTTGGCTGGATCAGTGAAGGATTGGAACATGCGCTCCAGTGAGAAAGTGACAATCATACTGTCCTCTTCACTGGGTGCTCTAAAATTTTCTGTTCACCGAGATTGTCTATTGTGGTTACTTTCATGAGGCATCAACTCCCAACAGTATCTGGAGAGACACAGCTGTTCTGGAGGAGATAATACAAATAGCAGCAAAGAAAAAAAGAAGAAGAAGAAGAGGAGGAGGAGCTCAAGAGGAAGAAGGAAACGTGGCCTCAGCAGCAGAGAAGCCATTGGAAACCCAGCAGTGAAGGGAGAGAATCCAGGGACCACAGGAATCCGGAAGGTAGAGGAACTTGAAGAGAAGACCAACATGTGTGACCATTATCATACACATTCTAACTAGTCAGAAAAATGCAAATTCATGGATGTGTCTATGCTATTACCCACCCATGCCATGGCAGGTATAATTACAAGGAAGGGAGCATTTAGCATCCATCTTGAGATACATGGGGACTACCTCAGAGCAGTTTAGCATACCATAATTACTACCTCACATGGATTCAAATATAGGCTGCATGGTTTTGACCCTCGGCTCCTCCACTTACCTGTTCTTTCACTTAGGACAATTGTGCCATTCTAATGTACTTCACCAGAAAACAAGGCTAATGATTACGTAGATTTATTTAATACCTATTCCCTTAGAAGTAACCTTAGGTCTTATTGTGCTCTCCTTATTAAATTTTATTTAAGGAAGCAAAACACTTGAGGAAATTTTCTGTTAACTACTCAGCATTTTTTTAATATATTTTATTGATTTTTTACAGAGAGGAAGGGAGAGAGATAGAGAGTTAGAAACATCGATGAGAGAGAAACATCGATCAGCTGCCTCCTGCACATCTCCTATGGGGGATGTGCCGCAACCCAGGTACATGCCCTTGACCGGAATCGAACCTGGGACCTTTCAGTCCGCAGGCCGACGCTCTATCCACTGAGCCAAACCGGTTTCGGCTACTACTCAGCATTTATCTGAGTCATCCTGGTTCTGGAAAATTTTGTATTTCTTATTTCTATTTGACTAAAACCATTCTAAGAGTTTCTAATGAATACCTTTCTGACTATTCAGATCCTGTTGTGACAGATTTCTCTTGTAAGAACTGGAGCTCTTGCAGACCCAGGTCAGGAAAGAATGAGAAAGGGAGGTCGATGGGAAGAGGGGAAAAGCTCTGGTCAGAGATCCCGTGTTGAGCACTGCGTTTACACAGATGGTTAAGATTATTGCTGCACACCTCGGCTCTGAAGTGCTGGTTTTCGAAGGGGTGAGGGCGATAGGTATGTCACTTTATATCCAACTGCGTTTCATTTCCTTTTGAAATACTGCTCCTCTTTCTTCTGATGGCGATCTCAATTGTGGGCGGTGAACATTTAACCCGAACAGAACAAATCAGCATCAGCCCTGTGATTCTGCTTAAACCATCAAGAAGAAGGTCCTCTTTCTCTTTGGAGACATACACTGTAATGGTTACATGAGCTAAGAGATGCTTCTGGAAATATTTGCCTGAAAATGAGGTCATCACAGAAAAAAGCTGAGTCAAAAGATGAATAGAGTGAAGTTGTGTCTCCATGAAACTGACTTCCTGGAGCCAGCTGTCTTTGCCTCTAACTCATCTATGAACCTTCTGATTGCATTGATGATTCTCACAGGGTGGCACCTGGAGCAGGAGCAGCCCCAGCAGCAGCACCAGGGAGCTTGTTAGAAGTGCAAATCCTCACGCCCCAACAAAAGCCTATGGAAGCAGAACCTCTGGAGCTTGGGCCCAGCAATCTGTGTTTGAACAAGCTCTCCCGGGGATTTTGATGAGTGCCCCTGGGTTACATGAATTGCTGGGCTCTATTTGCTTATTTAATTTCATGTATACACACACACACATACACACATATATACATAGAGATACATGTATATATAAATAGATTACAAAAAGAATCTGTTCTTGATTTAGCATTCATTTAATCATTAATTCACTAATCCATTTGATAAAATTTACTAAGTTCTTAGCATCTGTAGTATGTCTCTAGATGTTTAGAATAAAAAATAAGTATGTTTTCTCATTTCAAATAGCTTTCAAAATAAGAGATAGCTAGGAATAATAAATACTTAAGCTGCCACTCTTCTGCACCCATGATAGTCACTCCTAAACGAATTGCTATCATAATCCTTCCCAATAAAGTAATTCAGTCAATGCCAATCTATCAGAGTAAGCTCAAGATAATACATCAGTCATCTCTGGGATTGAAAGAAAAATAATTTTATTATTTATTTTTAATTTTGCATATAAATTACATTTTAATATAAAGTGGTTTGGGTAATAACATATAGGGTATTTTTAGTGTGAGTCAATAATATCTTGGCCAATCTTCTTGGAACAATATACTTTGTATTTTACTAGAGGCCCAGTGCATGATTTCATGTACCAGTGGAGTCCCTCGACCTGGCCTGCAGGATTGGCCCAAAACTGGCTCTCCGACATCTCCCAAGGGGTCCCGGATTGTGAGAGGGTGCAGACCAGGCCCAGGGACCCCAACGGTGCACGATTGGGGCCAGGAAGGGACAGGGGAGGTTGGCCAGCCGGGGAGGGAGCACGGGAGTGCTACAGGGTGTGTCTGGCCCATCTCACTCAGTCCTGATGGGTTGGACCCCAGAAGCAGGCTAACCTACTGGTCAGAGCATCTTCCCCCTGGTGGTCAGTGCATGTCATAGCAAGCAGTTGAGCGGCCTTAGCATATCATTAGCCTATTACGCTTTGATTGGTTGAACGAATAACCAGTGAACTGAACACTTAGCATATTAGGCTTTTATTATATAGGATTACCATTACCTAATATGTAATGGTAATATTATATGTATCCATAGCATTTTAGGTGTTTTTCATTTATTTTAAAGACTAAACATCTTTATTACATGAGCTAAGATATAAGGGAAGAGGATTTATTTGCATTTCAGGGCCTTGATTTTCTTCTGATAATACTCCAGCTCCTTGCCCTCTAACACATGGTCCTCTGTGTGGCCACATGGGCCTGGTCTTGAAGTGATGTGTGCAAGAATCTTGCCCTGCTGGAACTTCTCCTCGAGAAGACTGCTGATTTTGGCATTCTTTTTCCCTTAACATATATCTGAGTTGTTGTTTTTTTATGGTTTCTTGTTGAAAATCTTTTCTTCCTCAGGAGTTAATTTGGCACTCTTCTTGTGGCATAAGGGCAGTGCCTAGTGGGACTCACACCACTGTCTGTGAGTGTGCTGTCAATGAACAGAGGCAGTACTTTACTAGGGTCGTAGTGCGGACCCGTTTGTTGTTGGATGCATTGTAGACAACATCAATAATCCTTCTTCTGTGCATACAACACTCCGAACCCAAGGAGGAATTGCCCACATCCAGCCTCAAGGCTTGGTACTTCTTGTTACCTCCTCGCACATGGACCGTGCATATGTGGTGGGTGGGGGCCAGTCTTAGCATTGCCAGCAGGCTGTCCCAGCTCATATTTTCTCTTCTTGTGGAAGGGCTTTCTCTTGCCCCTGGTCTTATGGCACTTGGTGCCAGCTGGAAGAATAAAGTGCGAAATATTCTCTAGTTCAGTTGTTCTCAACCTTCTGGCCCTTTAAATACAGTTCCTCATGTTGTGACCCAACCATAAAATTATTTTCGTTGCTACTTCATAACTGTAATTTTGCTACTGTTATGAATCATAATGTAAATATCTGATATGCAGGATGGTCTTAGGCGACCCCTGTGAGAGGGTCATTCGACCTCCAAAGGGGTCGCGACCCACAGGTTGAGAATCGCTGCTCTAGTTAGAATTTCGATTCATTTACTTAAGAAACTTTTGGATATGTTTAATATAAAATGCAATACCAATTTTACAGATGTGGATATTGATGTCAAGGAGCATACTTCTTTGTACCTGTATTCACCACAACTTCACTACTCAGCATTCAACGTGACTGATTAGAAATTTTTGACAATGTTTATTGCAGAAGACTGGATCTATTGGACCAGCTGCTGACAGAACCTGATTGGGAATTACGTACAGATTGGAGCGGCTTCATGGAGAATGGTCAACAATGAGAGTAAGTGGTAGTCGACATAGACAAGGTAATAGAAGCCCAGGCCCCTGCTATAGGGCCCTCAGCACAAAAGACTGACCTGATAGCTTCAACAGAGCCTTGGAATTATCCCAGGCAAAGAATGTTATCATCCACACTGATCCTAAATATGCCTTCATGTCAGTCCATGCCCGTGGGGTAATCTGGAAAGAAAGAGGCTCTTAACCTTGGGGAATAAGTGCATTAAACATGCAAAAGAGACTTTAAAATTGCTAGAGGGAGTGACTCTACTAAACTAGATTGCCTAATGACCTGCCCAGGACATCAGAAGGACAGTTCCCAAGTAAGCCAGCGAAACCAAACTCCCAATAAAGCAGCAAGACAAGGCACTTGAGGGCCACCACTTCTTGGGGCTTTAATTCCCACCTGGACTTATCAGAATTTAAATCCAATTACAAATAACAAGATGAGGAACAGGCCCATGGATGGAAATTCTCTAACACTGACCCTAATTCTACATGAAAGATCAACACTCATGATCTGAACCTACTCCATGAAGCTCTATAGATGAGCTCTCCATCCATTTACCCTTATAAGGATCCAGAGTTTTGAAGGGAGGAATTGTTACCCTAGATCAAGCATGTCAAACTCAAAGGCTAACACGGGCCAAATAAACAAAGTTTAAGTATATGTGGTTGCAAAAAAAAAAAGCTTCAATTTTCATAGAAACGTAGGTTTATTTAGATAGAGACATGCTGAATACAAAGAGCTGAAATAAATGAGTCATCATTAACATAAAATAATAGAACATTTTAATAAAAATGAATATTTTTTTCTTGAACATTAACTCACCAGACACTACAGGTATAACACAAATAAACCTATTTTTCTTGTTCTCCTAAAGCGAAATATTTTCTGTTGTGCACACCAAACAAGTCAGTCCAAAACTAATGACATGGCAATGGGCTGCTAAAATACTCTCTGCTAGTATTAGTGGAGAGAAATGGTGCACCTGCACATAAGGCACAAAAGGGAAATGAATGAGACACAATTATAGAAATTAGTCATTAGCAAACGTTGTAGTTTGTTATTAATAATTATTATTACAGGATTTGTGAAAATTAAGTCATGAAATTTTTATTTAAATGTTTCTTACATACAGTTATATTGGCTGGACCACAAAAATATTTGTTGTGGGCTGCATGTGGCCCATGGGCTGTGAGTTTGACATGCTTGCCCTAGATAGTCAGGTCACTGGGGAGTCTCCCCACTTGGCCATGCTTGCTCAGTGGGAATTTTTTATACTGAGCACAGGACCTAAGTTGCTGAAAACTAGAAAGATGAATAGATTGGGTTCAAGAGTGCCAAAAGCTAGAAAAATGAGTGGACAGGGCTCAAGCATGCCCAGATGCTAGCAAGATAATTGGATAGAAGAAGCCCACCCTTCCCTATAAGCACTAGGGGCTAGAGCAGGAAGGAGAGATGGGTTTTGGGACAGGAATCTACCATTCTCCCAGGTCGTGTGGCACCTTAATAAAACCTCTTTCCTTTCCTTTTATTTTATTTTTTATTTTTTTATTGTTTAAAGTATTACATATAGTTTGGCCTTTGCTGTGGCAGGCAGCCAAACATGTGCTGTTTTTGGTTACAATTTTCCAGTCCAATTTCTCAGAACTGAAAGACAGAAGGAAAGAGGGGAAGAGCTGGGAATCCTGTCCAGGATGAAACTCTTAAGCACCCAAGGGATACTGGAAGGCAACACAGCATTATGGTATAACAGGTGACGGAGAGGACCCTCGAAGTCAAATAGGGGCCAATTACAACATGAATTTGGCACATGTTCTCTCTGGACACAGCACTGATGGGATAACCTTATATCAGATTACTGGCCAATCCTTAGGTATTCTGTTTGATCTTTTAAGCTCCAGTATCTCTTCTTTGGTAGTGATTTTGCTTTGAAAAATACAAACAGAATTGGAGAGAAAACATGGAGAGAAAAAATCCCATTAAAAGTCATGTGGTTCTTCTTCATGAGTCTGGATTTAGCAATAAATACACAAATAACAACAAAAACACAAATAACAACAACAAAATATAGATAGATTGGACTTTATAAAATGAAAACATTTTTTTTTGGCTTTGAAGGACACTGTTAAGAAGGCAAAAAGACAACCCAGACAAGAAGAAAAAGTATATGTAAATCACATATCTGATAAAGCTCTACTATCCAGAATATAAAGACCTCTAATAACTCAACATGAGAAAAGACAAATAAACCAAGAGAAAAAAATGGACAAAAGACTTCAATAGCTATTTCTCCAAAGAATATACACAAATGGCCCACAAGAATATTAAAAGATGGTAACATCATTAATCACTAGAAAATTGCAAGTCAAAATCACAATAAGATACCACTTCAAATCCACTAGGATGGCTATAATAATTTTTAAACTATTTAATAACAAGTATTATAACAGTTGCATAATTGGAAGGCTCACAAATTGCTGGTGGGAATGTAAAACTGCTATAGAACAAACTGAATGAATGCAAAATAGAGACAGACTCATAGACAAAGAGCAAGCAGACAACTATGGTGGGGTGGGTGGAGGAATTGAGCAAAAAAGAGAAAAAAAAGAGAAAGAACTCATGGACATGGACAACAGTGTGGTGATGATGGAGGTGGGGGAGGGGGTATAGGTGGAAGAGGTCATAGGAGGGATAAATGATGATGGAAAAATAAAATGAAATAAATAAAAATAGATAAAATAAAATAATTTAAAGAAAGAAAAAAAACACTTTGGGGGTTCTTCAAAAAAAGTTAAACAGAATTATCATATGACAAAGCAATTCTATTCTTGGTTATTTACCCTAAAAAATTAAAAGAAGTGTTGAAACCACAAGTTGTACATTAATGTTCTAGCAAGACTATTAATTAAAGCACAAAGATAGAAACAACCCATGTGTCTGTCACCTGATGACTGGATAATCAAAATGTGGTATATCCATACACTGAAACTATGTGGCCAGAAAAAGGAATGAAGTAGTCATGCGTGCTATAACATGGATTAACTCTGAAAAGTGAAAGAAGCCAGACATAAAAGACCACATCTTATATGATTTTACTTATATAAAATATCCAGATCTGATAAATCCATAGACACAGAAATCAAGTTAGTGGTTGCCAGTGGTTACAGAGAGGTGGTAATGAAAAGTGACTTTTTCATGGTTGAAGGGTTTTCTTTTGGAGTGATTAAAATGATCTGAAATTAGATAGTGGTGATGCTAGCATTTACACTGTGAAAATACTAAATGTCACTGAATTGTATATTTTTAATGATAATTTCTGTCCTGTGTATTTTCCCACACATGTACACATACACAAGATCTCTAGTGTAGAAAACAGATCTTTTTATTTGCATACAGAGTAAATAAAATAATTGTCTCACACCCCAGATTCCCATGAGATGATGCAAAGAGAACCAGATATCACCAGAACATGCAGCAGAATTTGCACCACAGGAGAGGAATTCCAGAATATAAGAACTCAATGTGTAGAGATCAATTGGCATAGCTTCCATTCACTCTTCTGAGATAAAGAGAGAAAACCTTATCTTCCTTTCAGAATGTAAACTAATTCTCTCTTGTGGAGGAAAGAAAGGCCTCTACCCCAGAATGTAAGCAATTGTCTCAAGGGAGATAAAAATATAAACCCCCATCTCTAGATCATATTGCCCTTATAATGGTAGAAAAATAGCTCTGCAGGAAAAAAGACAAGTGTCTCTGAGTTTATTCCCGCTAGGATTTGAACAAATGACTGTTGGGGGAGAAGAAATATTCTCTATCTTCATGTCCTGTCAATTTTCATTATTCAGAAGGCCTCAACCATGTAGGAACACAGAAACACACACACACACACACACACACACACACACACACACACGCACACGCCAAACTATGTTTCAACGCTTGTCTAAAATATTAAAAGCTGTTTTCCACATCAGAGTGGCTCAGGGGTTGAGCTTAGACCTATGAACCAGGAAGTCCCTTCTTATTCCTGGTCAGGGCACAGGGGAGACATGCAGGAGACAGCGGATCGATGATTCTTTGTCATCATTGGTGTTTCTATCTTTCTCTCCTTCTCCCTTTTTCTCTCTGAAATCAATAAAAAATAAAAATGAAAGTTGTCTAATCTAAAGTTTGGTTTCTTTGGCTTTGCTCTTTTAGCTTTCAATAGCTCCAGGGAACTCATACCTTTGGGAGCCACTTATTGTATCTTTGAAACGAGATCATTTCTTGGGTTGTGCTGGGTTGTCATTATAAAGAAGTCATAGAAAGAAGGGGGTTTATTATATGTGGAATATAGACTCACTAGAGGCCTGGTGCATGAAAATTCATGCACTCAGGGTGGGGTGGGGGTCCCTCAGCCAGGCCTGCACGCTCTCTCAGACCAGGAGCCCTCAGGGGATGTCCAACTGACAACTGGACATCAGTTGGCCTCCCTCTGCAGGAGGTGACCCATGAGCAGATTGGGGGATGGAGCCAGCCAGCAAGCGGCCAGCCCCACCCTCCATCACCCCGCCGCCTCCTCCGGTGGCCTCCATCTGCAGGAGGCAATCGCCCCTCCACCACTGCAGGTCTCTGCTGCCCCCCAATCGCCATCCCCTCCCTCTGCCTGCTGGCACCTGTGTTGGCTGGCCTGGTGCCACCTGTTCGCCGGTCCTGCCCCCTGCTGAATGGTCATTCCACCATTCGGTCTATTTGCATATTAGGCTTTTATTATATAAGATAATCATATTTAATATACAGATAAATAGTATTTATTAATGTCTTGTATTTAATGTATTTAGTACCTTGTAGAAATAGCTACTATAAGAGGACTTTAAATCAATTCCTAACAGTATACTTCCTTTTCATTTTATTATCAATCTCTTATTTAATGAACTGTGATGGTTATTTTTCTTCATTTTTTTTCCTCTTCAAAGGGTGATGAAAAATCTTATATAATTTTCCTTTAAAATCTGGCCAATATATTTGGCTTTTAAAAGCCTAGTCTAAAATGTAAATTTCAGCAGGGTTCTGAATTAATCAACTGATTTTTAATTGTAAAGAGTGAATAGAGGCACTGTGCCAGAAAACAAAGAGATTTAATACACATACCATTTGGGTCATAAGAACTTTTCATAATTCAGTCACTTCTCTCTAACTATCTACTAAAATGGAGGTAGTGCCTGCCCAAACAGTTAATGTTAAGATTATATGATAAATGTTTATAATTCAGAATTAAGATTCTAGATTGAGAATTATTTCCAGAGCCCTTGATTGCCTCTGTGAAATTTCCCTTACCCTAGAAAGAAACATAGAAACTATTATAAGCCATAAGCAAGGACACCCAATACCTTGGCCTGAACTCATATTTTAATGATGATGCTTTCCTTGTGCGAACCCCATTAGTTTCATTTCAACCTTAGACTTCTTTAACATGGGAAGAAGGGAGAGCTCTGTGCAGGATGCAGATAGCAAAGTACTATTAATTTAGGCCCAAATCCTGACCCCGATGTTCCTCTTCTTTAAGGAAGTGAATAACCTTATTAATGTGATGGAGAAGGGACAGAGATTGTCAGAGATGGGGCAAAGCTTTCACATGACAGGAAAGCAAACCAATTAGAATAATTCAGTCTCATTACGAAGAGGTGAGAAGGCCTTGACTGAAGCGTTCAGAATCCTGATGTGTGTAATAAGAACTGTTCCCACTCCCACTCTCTGGCCTGCAGTCATAGAGTAATGCAGTCTTAGCGATCTATGATGGCAAAGTGCTTCTAGGTCATTTATTAGCGCTCCTGGTAACATTAACCTTTTCACTATCTTGTGGGCATGAAACATGACAGTTAATATTCCAGTGACTTTCAAAATAAGAATGGACAGGGATAGTGGGAGAGGGAATGAGTCTGTTTTCAGAGGGAGACCATAACATACATATTGAGTACATATCAAATGCCTGGTGGCCCAGAATGGAAACTACACAGTCTTTGGAGATGGACATGTCCTCCTTTGGTTAGTGAGACACAATCCTTTTTGAAAGACTAGGGGGTGAACCTGTGTATGATGTCAGCTCAGTAGGGCAAAAGGTAGGCATGTGAACTCCCTCTTTCATATGCTGTCATATGACAAAATTCCCAAGGAAGGATTCAAACTAGGGACTCAGGACCTGTAGGCAATTCAAGGCTTTAGAATTAATATGTACACACCCTCCACGGAGGTAGTTTTCACCTTCCACACTCACAGTGGTTTCAGAAGTTATTCCAAAAACACTCTTATTAAAATACCACAGTGGAAAGGCCCAGTCTAGCAGCAGCAGCACGGAGGCTTAATACAAAGCTGAGGTCGTGCAAATTCTGGTCGAAGCAGGTGAACTTCTGTTCTTTCATCTGTGGAATAGTAATGCATAACTCAAAAGTTAAATTGTGAGTCTCAAGGGGATATTGCACATGAAGCACTGAGCATGAGATAAGTATCAAAACATTGCCTATTATCATCATGACAATTTATGGATGAGGAGACAGTTAAATGAGGTGCTCAATGTAATACATCACTGATAAAAAAAGCCCAAACACATTTTAGCTTTATCCTTATGAAAATATTCGCATATCGGAGGTGATAACCCTAGGACCTAAGACAACAGGGACAGTAGAATGTCAGTTTTGAAAATGGAAACCATTTATCCAACAAATAACTGTTACGTTCCCAATTTACAGGTAAGAAGACTAAGGCTGAGTGCCATTGAAAATGCAACATGTGTGTGTGGACTTGAATCTAGCCTTGCTCAGCTACCAGTTGACAGTGGGTAATTTCAAACACTCTGCTTACTCACCTGCAAACAGAGTCATTATTTAGATGGTATGAAAAAAAAGTGCCTACACTAATAAATCAGTATTTTTTTTACTCTGACATGGATTGCTTTTCTCATGGCTACCTCTTTTTCTCCTCTATATCTGTCTTTAAAGAAACCCTTTATTAGAAGCTTTCCTGTCCCTTTCCATTAGAGGGTGCCACCATTAGGCTCTGATATCACATCATGTGTTTTCCTTAAAGAGCTGATCAAAATTTATAATTGTGTAATTTTATGATTACTTATGTTTTTATCTCTTCATTACTAGACTGTAGGGTTCATGAGGGGCTAAGATTACATACATTGCCTTAACTATTGTGATTCTAGCATCTAGACATTTCTCTGTCTATAGGTGCCCAGAAAATATTTGTTGCATGTATAAAAACATTAATTATAAGTAAATAGTATTTTTTTCTTTTTTCTAAATATGTTTTTATTGGTTTCAGACAGAGAAAGGGAGAGGGAGAGAGAGATAGAAACATCAATGATGTGAGAGAATCATTGATTGGCTGCCTCCTGCACTCCCCCTACTGGGGATCCAGCCCACAACCCATCATGTGCCCTGACCAGGAATTGAAAGGTGAACTGGTTCCTGAGTCGACACTCAACCACTGAGCCACAGAGCCTGGGCAATAAATAGCTTTTTAAAGGAGAAAACAAAAAGACCTTCAACCGAGCTGCTGGAGCATAAATTACTTTTTTAATTTTATTTTTAAATCACAGTTTATATTCAATATTATTTTGTGTTAGTTTAGGTATACGGCATAATAATTAAACAATCATTAATACTTTTTTTATAACTAATAATGTGAAGGGCAAAGGATAAAAGATAATTCAAGCCTCAGAGAGAACAGTAGTCCTCAAAGGTAGTGTTCTTTTATTCAATCTAAATGTCACTGAAAAAAATGATATTGACTCCAAATTTGTTATCTTATAAATAGCTGCTCCACTGGGGGAAAGTTATAGAGAGCTTCCATAGCAGTGAATATAATTAGCTTATTGTCTCTCTGTGTTAAACTGTCTGAAGAGGAAGAAATGAAACCTCTCATCTCTTTACTTCCTTTACCAGGGGGAGACTCTTAGAGGAAAGAAAGTAAAGACGGGTGACACTGCCTAATATCCTTGACAGCACAGTTACTAGACCTATGAGAAAATAGACTAATGATAATATTTGTTAGGAAAGGGGTTCTTATCTATTGAACAAAGATGTCTCTTTAAGAATTGCTTGTAACAGGAGAAAAGGGTGAAGAGGAGAAGGAAAAGGAGGAGAAGAAAAAAGAACCATCCCTTATGAATGTATGAGGCATGGCTCCCTGGACAAAACAGGGTATAAAATGAAGATGATTCAGAGATTAAATTCTTTCTATTCCTGTATCTAACTTAGAGAACTTATCTATTCTGAGCCAAAATGTGTGTCCAGTATTAAACACAAACAAACTAACAAAACACCGATGAGTTGCTTTGATTTCCTAGAGTCCTCAATCGGCTTCTGGGCTTCTTGATTGTCTGCATTCCTGAAATTACTAATAAAGCTTAAGGTGGGGTAAGACTTTTCATTCCTATGAGTCTGACTTGACAATCAGAAGCTTTGTGTTACTTCACCATCTATGACCCTCTTCTACCAAAACACATTCCAGCTACAGATGTCCATGTGGAATATTGACCCCAGCGAAGGAAACATTAAAATGAAAACCTCTCTAGGTAGGAATTCCCAAAACATGTTGCTTTCCTGACAAAATGAGACACGCTGCTTGGAAAGTCTCTGCCTTTCCCTCGTCCGGAATGTAGATGTGGTTCCTGTGGAAGCAGATGCTGCTTTGTGACCAGAAGAACCAAAAAAAGTAATAAAGTCCAAGAGTTGAAAATAAGCACTAACATAAATATATTGAAGTTATTGGAATAAAGTCATCAGCCATAGAGCTCGGACTTATTATTTAAGATGAACATATCTCTATTATTTAAGCTACTGTAGCCTTTTCAGTTGCTTGCAAGCAGCAGGAAAAATGCATTTCTAAATTATAGATTCCCTATTAAAATGTCTGGAATCATCTCAGTCAATGTTGGGGAAGGTCAGTCAAATAAATTTTAAAGTGTTATAGATACCAGCTCTCAAGAAGCCACTGTTGCTTTAAAGACTAAAAGAGGACATCTGTTTACAGAGTAGCTTTTTCCCTTTGCTCTAGTGGCCAAACTCACAAAATTCAAACTGTCAGTGCTTAAATTTTCCATTGTTCACTCAAATGAGAAAAGGGGAAAGGCCACGAAATCAGAGAGGCTTAGACTGAACTCCATTAAGTTGTCACTGCAGCAAAAGAGAAATGTAAGTGACGTCCCCAAATGACTTCAACATGACTTCATAGAGGCGCAGAAGCCACACTGTCTGCTGTAGGAGGCAGCGTTTCTGTGGAGATGAGGGGGGTCATGAAGCAGAGCACCCTGCTTTCTGCCCTGGGACCTCTGTGTGGGGAGCTCCGTTGCACATGGGTATGGGGACTTCAGGTGGGAGCACAGCTACATTATCATAGCAGGAGTGACCTCTGGGCTCTTGTCTGGAGGTCATGATCACACACAGGGTTTCTTCAGACACACTCAAAAAGGCAGCCTCACCAAGTAAGGGAGGAGAATACAAAGAGCACAATGTAAAGGAATCAAGTTTTTTAAAAGAACTAAAAACCAAGTTTTCCTGTTTTTTGAATACCTAGATTTATGGAAGTTTCCAGTGAGAAGAGATATCAGGAGTCATAAATTCAAAAGTCGTTATTTGACAAGTGAAAAATAGAGTCCAATGAGGGGAAGTAATAACATAAGTCACAATAGGTAATGGTCAGCAGGAGAACCTAGGCCTCTGAACTGGTTTCACTTTCTTTCTTATAATTATGCTACAATACCTTCCCTTTCTAGGTGAGTGTAAAACCAAAGATAAGTGATGTAGGCAAACATAGACCATATGTTCTTCATGAGCAAGTAGATAATATTACAAATAATATGATCTCTATGAGGTGACTTTGCAGGAATGATAGGGAGCAGAGGGCTTGAATTTTCTTAGCATTGAATCGAGTAGTTTCTTTCTGAACAGGATGCAAGGGTGATTTTTTCCCTGGTTCTTGCCTAGGTGGATTGGGAGAATGAAGCAAGCCATGGACAAAAGGTGGTAGATGAAAAGGTGGAAATTTATTGGAAATAAGTACAGACTCCCACATGGGGGGGGGGGGAGTCCCAAAGGGAATAGCCCATTAAACCCCTTTTCCTAAGGTTTATAAAGGCTGCAGTTCTTTGTCTCTTGAGGCTTCCTTCTCATTGGTAGAATATCAACTTCAAAGCTTAAAACCCACGTGGTGGTGCCCCCCTGTTCCTCTCCCCCTAGGGGTAGAAGTCTCTATCCCCTGTGAAAATCTGTTTTCCTCTTTCTCCCATTTGTCAGCATTTCTCTATCCCCTGTGAAAGTTTGTCTCCTGTTTCTCCCCATACCCTGTGGCTTTTCCCCATCTTCTGTGAATGGATGTCTTCCTCCCCTTATCTGTGAATGTATACCATTTGGAAGCTCCAGGCCCCCAACTACCTATGTCTTCCTCCCTCATGGATCCCCTAATTCCTAAAACTCCCTAAACCTGCCTATTTTACCCACAAAGATCACAACTTACCTGGATCAACATCAAATTTATCAAGATATTAGACATTGTAACGTGGTCTATGTTGGTCCCGCAACCTGAATCTCCACCTGAGCCTCACTTACCAATCACTAGTATAATTCTCTTCTCTCCATAAGAATGTCACTGAGTCTTACCATGGTCTACACACTGTAGGTTGTCAAGTAGTGATGATATTGTATGAATTCTTCACTATCATAATAGCTTTAAAATTCTTCCAAATAGCCTGGCCAGCATGGCTCAGTGGTTGAGCATTGACCTATGAACCAGGAAGTCATGCCCAGGTTTCATCTTGATCCCCAGTATGGAGCACTCAGGAGGCAGCTAATCAATGGTTCTTTCTCATCATTGATGTTTCTATCTCTCTCCCTCTCCTTTCCTCTCTGAAATAAATAAAAATATTTTTAAAAAATAAAAAAAAATTCTTCCAAATAAAGTTAATTTATACTGGGTAATGAGGATAATTCCAACTACAATAATTGTTGTTTTTGTTAATCCTCACCAGAGGACATTTTTGCCGTTGATATTTAGAGAGTGGAAGGGAAGGAGGGAGGGAGATAGACAGGGAAAGAGAGATAGAGAGAGCGCTAGAGATAGAAAGAGAAACATCAATGTGAAAGAGACACATTGATCAGTTGCCTCCTACATGCTCTCTGACCAGGGTATGCACCCTTGAGCAGGAGTGAAACCCGGGACTCTTTGGTGCATGTTGTACACCAGGCTGATACTCCAACCACTGAGCCACACTGGTCAAGGCTATAATAATTGTCTTAATCAGCTTCCTCTTGTGGTCACGGCATTTCTTCACATTCCATCTATACTTATGAAGGACTTCTGATAATATAATGAACTCTATGGCAATGACTTTTTTCCTAATAGTTAGTACTTTCTTCCTTAATGAGATGGTTCTGATTTATTAAAGACAGCAGCATACCCAACTAAAAGATTACATTCCCTAGCCTGCATTGAAGGTAGGTATACCTGGTGCCTCATTTCTGGCCACTGAGAGACTAGAGGATGTGAGACCAGAGGATGTGAAGTGGTTCTGAATTCATAGAGGCTTCATAACGGGGGAGAAAAATCTAGATAAGCTGCTATTATTCTTGGAAGACAATGGACATGCATGATATATACGTACATACACACATACATATACAATGGACTTCCAAAAAGTAAGTACAGGGAATAATTAATAAAATAGTTTATCCCCAAAGAGCAGAGCATGAGGCCTCATTTTGGGCTAGTCCAGGCAGCATCTACACAGTCCCCTAGTAGGCTGTGGTTAATGGATGGTCAGTGACTGGGAATGTTTTCTGATCAGTGTCATTATGAGGACATTTTTCAATATGGTAATTCTAGGCTTCATCCCACTATCATTTGTTGTATGTGTTAGGCAGATATAATTTGTACCTTAGCTTATAGATAGTTGGATCCAAAAAATCTTATTAGGAACTAATGAAGAAGATTGCACAGATTTTCCTGAGATGAAATTTTGAGGTTGTCTATGTATGGAAGAAAGATTTTTCTCAAAAGCACAGACCATGGCAAATGTTGTGTTAGTCTACAATATACATTATTTCCTGTTACACTGTTAGCAAGAACTCTGATCTCTGATGATGACAACTCCTTCTTGCCATCGCTGGACTGCCCAGTGTTAGACAATTTTCCCTTGTGCAATTTTCTTTCTTAATTTAAGGTTTAATACACACACACACATTTTCCTACCTTGATAAACATTACCACAAACATACTAATTAATCTATTCCATTGTTGATAAATGTATGGATTTGTATGTTTTTAAAATAAAGAATGAAACTAGAGGTAGATTTGGTAAAATATTTTGCATATAGCATTAGAGATTCAAATTTTCATTTCATTCCGTAAAGAGCAATAAACTTATTATCAAGTCATTGGTGTAAAACAACTCTAGGTGTTCATGTGATTTTTTTTTTACTTTTACTTTAGACCCTACATCAAAAGCAGAAGATGACAAACTAATAAAAGGGAAGATAATTGTTAATGATTGGGCATATGCCAGGTATTAAATGCTTTCATTGCATTAGCACATCCTTATGTGTTGTGTTCTTTTTCCTCACTATATTATTATACTGAGATTGAGATATCAAATTATTATACTTCTAAGTTTTCACACATCTCATAATGCTAAAATCAGAATGAGAAATCAGTTTTGTCTAATTTAAATTTTATGTTCTTTTCACTACTTCAGATTTATTATGTAGGGAAGATACTGTGATGCATTGCTAGGATTTTAAAAAATATATATATTTTATTGATTTCAAAGAGGAAGAGAGAGGGTGAGAGAGATAGAAACATCAATGATGAGAGAATCATTGATTGGCTGCCTCTTGCACGTCCCCCACTGGGGATCGAGCCTGCAACCCAGGCATGTGCCCTTAACTGGAATCAAACCCAGGACCCTTCAGTCTGCAGGCCAATGCTCTATCCACTGAGCAAAACTGGCTAGGGCTATTGCTAGGATTAATGTTAGACTAGCACTTTGTAGAGGTGGCTAAAACCAAGAATTATACTTGCACCCTGAGGTGGGGCAGGAAGCAGAAGGACAGCCATTGTTGTGAGGCATCTTATCTTATAGAGCCAAATATGTGAAAGATGCTAGAGGAGAACATCTGGTGTGGCAAGCAAAGTTCTCAGGTGGCTACCATGACCTCTACCCTCTGGTGTTATATCCTGGACAATATCCACCCCCCCTCCAGCCCTTCCTTTTTCCTAACCAATACAATATGACAAAAAAGATGGGATGCTACTGCCTTGACTAGGTTATATATATTACACAGCAAAGGTGAGGGGATGCCAATCCTATGATTATGTTGCTATGTAAGACTCTGTCTTGGAGAGACTGGAGCAAGATACTCTCCTTCTTGCCCTGAAGAAGCAGCTGCTGTGCTCTCAACTGCCCAAGGAGAGGGCCATGTGTCAGGGAACTGTAGGTGGCTTCTGAGATGTGACAACCTTCGTGCTATAGCCACAAAGAAATTAATTCTGCCTGCAACTTGTATGAGCTTGGAAACAGATATTTTCCCCAGTTAAGCCTCCAGATGAGAACACAACCAAGTCTATATCTCGACTGCAACCTTGTAAAATCTTGAACAGAGCATTTAGCTAAGTCATGCTTAGACTTCAAACCAAAAGAAACTGTGAGTTAATAAATACAGATTGTTTGAAGCCACTGTTTGTTGTGACTTATTACACAGCAATAGAAAACCAATCTAACTAGTGAAGTAGTTGGCATCAATGAGGCTCAGTTCCAAGGTAGCATGACAGGAAGATGGTACTGGATGGGACTTATTTCCTGGAAGGACTAAAGTGTTAGAACAATGCAGGACTTGAGTTACCTGCACAAGGGCTCAATAGATGGGTAGAGATTAATAGTAAAGCAGATTCTAAATGAGCCAACATTTGTTCATTCTGTAAGCCAAAATTAATTTTAGACTATAATAAGGAATAAAAGCATTTATTTGAGCAAAAAGGAACTGCATCCCAGGAGACACAGATTCAAATAACAACTTAAATTGTGTTCCACCAAGACATAAGGGAGGCCATCTCTTATGGAAACATTTTCCACCCAGGTTTCTCAACTGCATCCATTTTATGTAAATTAGGCATTTAAATTGTATAATTCTGATTGGACAGCGCATTTCTAATGTGTTAGTAGAAAGATGGAACCAGGGCTTCCCTGCAGTGGTCGATACAGACTAGCAGGGCACAGAGCAGGAAGCCTAGAGATCAGTCTGACGTTCTGCCAGGTATAGAGTGCAGGAGGCGCCCCTTCAGCAGGTGGCCACTAAGCTCTTATTATTTATAAAGTCTGGGCTCTTGGTTGACCATGTGGAATCCATCTCAGCAGATAAATTCCTTCTCAAGTTTCACATCAGAAAGAATCTTTTCAGGATTCAAAATTCCTTCAGAAATATTGAATAATGACAAAAGTGATAAGAAAATAAATGAACTACAAGAAAAATCTAAAGAAATTACTCAGAATGAGGTAGAGAAAGAAAAGAAGATGGAAAATATTGAACGTAGGTGAAAAAATACTTCTTATTCCAGACCTGAGTCAGAAATTCTGGGGGAGTGTGGTGGCAATTTTTGCTGCAACTGATTCTGATGAGCACTAGAGTTTGCAAACCACTGGGAAAGACTGAAAAAGGTGAAAGGAACATATTCTGACTTTAAAAAGTGACAGGTTACGAAAAATTGTTTTAATTCTATTTTTGGTATCTTTTTTGCAATAATATAAAAAGCAGAAAGAAAAGAATGTGATCTCATTAAAAGAACACATGCTTGCCCTGATCGGTTTGGCTCAGTGGATAGAGCGTCGGCCTACGGACTGAACGGTCCCAGGTTCGATCCCGGTCAAGGGCATGTACCTTGGTTGCGGGCACATCCCCAGTGGGGGGTGTGCAGGAGGCAGCTGATCGATGTTTCTCTCTCATTGATGTTTCTAACTCTCTATCCCTCTTCCTTCTTCTCTGTAAAAAAATCAATAAAATATATTTTTAAAAAAAGAACACATGCTTTAACAGAAACTATAAGCACAACTAAAACTTTGTTATAAGTTTTGGACTAAATGTTTGTGTCCTTCCAAAACTCATATGTTCTAGTGTCATGGCATTTGGAGGTGAGCCTTTGAGAGGGAATATGGTTACGAGAGCAGAGTCCCATGATGGGATTAGCGTCGTCATAAGAAAGCAGAAAAGACCTAGCACTTTGTCCTCTCCAACATGTGAGGACACAAGCTAAAGATGCTGTCTGTATACCAGAGCGGGGCCTTCCCAGGCACCCGCCATGTTGGCTACCTGATCATGGACTTCCAGACTCTAGAACTAGGAGGAATAAATGGCTGTTAAGTCACCCAGTCTACTGTGTTCTATTATAATAATCTGAATCGACTAAGACAGAAGTAAACACAACTGGTTTTTAAATGAATCAGGAGAAAAAATGGATGTGGGGAAACATTGAATTTTCACTTTGTAAAATCTGGGTTCTTGGTTGACCGTGTGGAATCCATCTCAGCAGATAAATTCCTTATAGTCACCTGGCTATAAAATAATTAGGTAAAGCAACCATAATTTTTTTTCTCAAATAGAATAAGGGCCATTTCATTTGATAATAAACCTTTCTATTTTAAAATACCACTGTTCTCAGTTTATTTTGTTCATTAGATTCCATATATGAGTGAGCTCATGTGATGTTTGTCTTTCTCTGACTGGCTTATTTCACCTAGCTTAATACTCTCCAGGTCCCTCCATGCTGTCTCAAAGGGTAAGATATAAATTGCTTTTTACTGCTTCATAGTAAGTATTCCATGGTGTAAATGTACCACATCTTTTTTATCCACTCATCGACTGATGGGCACCTGGGCTGTTTCTGGATCTTAGTTATTGTTAATTGTGCTGCTATAAACAGAAGGTGCAAAATAGATCCAGAGACATAAAAGCATGGAACAGACTGTCAGATCTCAGAGGGAAGGTGTGGGTGGGTGGGAAGAGATCAACCAAGGAATTGTATGCATATATGCATAACCCAGGGACACAGGCAATAGGGTGGTGAAGGCCTGGGGTGGGGGGAGGGGGTGGATTAGAAGGGTCAGTGGGGTTGAAAGGGTACATATGTAATATTTTCAACATTAAAGATTAAAAAAATAAAATTTAAAAATATTACTGTTCTCTTAAGATCTAGAATTATTTTTTTGTAGAATTTTACTTGACACCATAGTTAAATTCTTTGATGTGTGCCAGAGTAACAACGAATTGGAAACTCCCCAGACTGCAGCCATAATTAATGAAGCCAACCGATAAAATAGGTAAAGTCAAAAGAGTAGACCCGTTTTCCACACAGCCCCATCCAACAGAGTGCCAGATTCACTTTGTTCCAGTATTGGAAAGATGACAAGTACATGACCTTTCACATAACTTTCTAGTGCTAATTTTTACTTTTGTATATGTTGAATACTCTTCACATTTTAAAAATGAACAGTTTTTAAGATACATTTTAAAATATTGAAGTTAGGAGGAAAATACTGGCAATAAAGTAAATAAAGTTTTGGAAAATAAAAACTAAAAAAAATGCATCATTAAATTAATAAAATGACCTTTATGGGATTTATGTAAATACCATTTTAACATTAATAATTAGAAGACCTGCATCTGGAAATCTTTCTGTAGTAGTGAATATTTTAAATATTAAAAATTGGTGTGCTTCCTAAGTTTTGCATAATTCTGGAAAACAATTTTACAACTTCTTTAATATAGACCCCTTTTGAGAAAAGAAAACCCTTGGGTGTGTTATGGACTGCATTGTATTACTCCACCAAATGCTTATCTTGAAGATTTAGCCCCCTATTGGGACAGAGGGCCTTTAAGGGGGTATAAAGTTAATGAAGGTCATAAGGGTGGACCCTCACCCAATAGGATCGGTATTCTTATAAGAAGAGAAAGAAACATCAGAGTTCACTCTCTTCCTGAAAGCACAGAAAGAAGGCCATCAAACAAACCCTGCTCCCACCTTGATCTTGGATTTACCTCCCCAGAACTGTGAGAAAAAAAATTTCTGCTGTTTTAGCCACCCATCTGTGGTATTTTGTTTTGGCAGCCCTAGTTGAATAAGACATGTGGTCATCGATGAGTGTTTCTAGAACAATGCCTGGTACAAAGAAGGTGCTAGAGAGATATTTGTTGAATAAAGTATTAAGTGCAGAGAACTTTTAATATTCAATATGGCCATAGTTTGTCTTAATTTTACATCTCAAGAACATACTTATTATCTATAGAAACCAACCCACAAACATGTAATGGATGCTATTTTGTTAACTGCACATTTGTTTTTTTCAGTGTGTAACTCTGCTGTGTAAGTCTGAAGGGTAAATTCGTATAGTATGAAGCACACTTGTCTTGCATTCAAAGTATAAGACAAAACAAGAGTAAGAGAATCACCCTTGGCATGCACTGGGCTGTAACTTCAGGGTCTCAGTACAACATTGGTCAACGTACTGGAGCAGGTAGGTAGACAATGGACACCTTAGGGCAAAACCATTTTGCCCACAGAAATAGGAATTGAGCAACAAAATGATGCAATATCCATTTAATATCCTGTTTTTTTATACCAGAAGCAATGTCAGTACCTTCCTCTGTGAGCTCATCAGAGCAGAACTAGATATCGGGCCCTACTTAATTGAAGGAAGGATAGGAGATGTGTGGGGGCACATGGAGAGTAGTTGAACAGTAAATGTATCTGCCAGGCAATCAATCTTGGATTCCAAGTTTTCAGTGACTGTTTCCTGACCATATTCAAGTACCAAATATTTTATTATCAGAGTTTGTTCAGGAAAACATTTCAGGGATTTGGGATAAGAAATTAGATACTCACAATATATTTGTGAGGAATGAGGTGAGAGTCAGAAAAATGAAGAATGACCTCAGGGAAGCAAGAAGCCGTGCGAATCTGCAAGGATACCAGACCCTGAAGCACTGAAGCAGGTGCCTGCCTGGGAGTCTTTGGGAAGCTTCTGCACAGCCTCCTTTGTGGACTGTGCCATGTTTCCTGCTACCAAATCTCTTGGCAGTAACTGTCATGATGAAATTTAAGCTAGAATTAACTGGCAATAAATTCCAGGAAATGTACCTCTCAGACTTTCTTCCCACCCCCTAAAACCCACACAGGAGTATAGAAGCAAGTGGAGAGCATTCCTGGTCATCAAATAAAAATAATGTGTGTAATGTGTGTATACATGCACACATTTGTGATGAACACTATATAATTGCTTATTTGCTCTATTTTGGCTTTGCTTTCTGGGAAATTCAGAAATCACCCCCCCCACTGTCCTTTTTAATTTCATTTTTCATAGTGTATGAATATGAATAAAACCTACTGTGCACTGGTGAGAAAAATTTATAGTACTTAAATTCAATTATTTTATAAATAAAATGCTTTCATTGTAATTACATATCCTTGCCTTTATCAATCATCAAAATTCTCATCTGTAAAATGCAAAGGTTTAATTTTGGTAAAGTTTCATGATTAGTCTACACTGACAAACTCTAGTATATGCTAAAGAAAAAGGATTGCCATTTCAAAGCAAATCTTGATGCCCATATCTCTGAAATAAATATTATAAAAACATAAATGAGAAATTAAATGCCTAATACAATATGTATGGCATTTGAATAGAGTTTATATTACCCTTAGTCTGAAGTTATGTCTGATTTTGCCTGGTAATTATATTATTTTTATGAGCAAGCAGTAATAAGATGTGCTATGAAAATAATAATTTGTCCATCATTGAAATGCTATACTTTTATATTTTGGATTTTCTTGAACAATTAATATACATGAGAAAAATTATATGGTAACCAAAAATATAACATAACTGAAAATTCACTTACCAAAAAAATATAGGACCTATATGAAGAAAACATTGACCTGCTACTGGTCATAAAGAAAACTTCATTGAAAAACCTCTCTCTCTCTCTCTCTCTCTCTCTCTCTCTCTCTCTCTCCCTCTCTCGTCTCAAGAAACAATAACAATGTAACAAACCCATTTGCAATCTGGCAAATGGACAAGGACAGCCAGTGGCTTGTAGGCCTGATTAGTGGAAAGCAACACAAGTATTGCTAACACTGATGTAAAGATTAGGGTTATTAAAAATATAATTAATTAATTAATTTTAATTAGATTTAGCACGCAATGAAGTATATTATACTGTGTTGTCTAAATGGATGCACCTAATTTGTAAGATTGTATTTTTCATGGTGATATTTTTGGTTTAAAAAAATCATAAGAGGAGGACAGTTGGCTAATTTGGAGCCCACCCAGAGATAAATTAACTTAATTAGCAATGACTCCTTAAAGGGGATCCAATAAAATTGCATATTCAATACATATTTTCTCATCTCTGCATGCTGTCATTCACTTATATGTTGATTCATTCAACAAATAATTACTGCTTGTGTGCTATATCCTATTTAGTATTCTAGGCATTGTAGATATAAATAAAAATAAGATAGACTTAGAATATAGTTTAAGTGTTTTATGTTCACTGTCATAGAGACTAAATTTTTATAATGTATATTAAAATGTCCAACCATCTATTGATTTCCCTTCTGATTTAGCTCCTACACTGGATTTGCATTTTGAGGTTGAGTAGGGAAGAAATATGAGCTCATAAACATATAGTCTCTTTGTCAAACCATGTGAAATCATTGGTGGAGTTAGAAACTGGCCATTGTAAGCGTGGACATTATGTTGTACACCACCTCCAGAGGCAAAGCCCTGTGCTCAAAGTGTAGTGTTCCTGTATTTGAGCAAACTGAAGAAGGAATCTTCTCATTCCAACTTTGGCAAAAAGTTACTCTACAAGAACTTAATTCAGCACAATACCATAACTTCACAAAGATTGGCTTCTGTACAGAAGCCCACGTTCTGGAATTCTAAGGTGTCTGAATTCAGAAAACTATTATAATGCCCAACAGATTCATATTCTAATGCCCTAGAAGGAGAAAGGACTCATCCAAGTATACCTAGTGATTTAGAAGCAAAGCTATTGCTGTAGACAAGTCCTATTAAGCTGCACACCAGCCATCTATCAGTTTTACTAAATATCTTGTTCAGCTTTTTATCTTTTTATTTCAAATTAGAGGCCCAGTGCACAACATTTGTGCACTGGGGGGGGGGGGGACCCTCAGCCCGGCCTGCACCCTCTTGCAGTCCGGGAGCTCTCGGGGGATGTCGCCAGCCATGAGACCAGCTTCTGGCTGAGTGGTGCTCCTCCTGTGAGAGCACACTGACCATCAGGGGGCAGCTCCTGTTTTAAGCACCTGCCCCCTGGTGGTCAGTGTGCATCATAGCAACCGGTCATTCCGGCGTTCTGTTAAATTGCATATTAGCCTTTTATTATATAGGATAACTTCAAAATTTTTTTGCAATAGCTTTTATATTTTATTTTTCGTTATTGTTGAAAATATTACAGATGTTCTCCCATCCCCTCCCCCCATTGATTCCTCCACCCTGCTCCCCCCACCCAGGTCTTCACTGCACTATAGTCTGTGTCCATGGGTTATGCATATCTTTGGTTAATCCCTTCCTGCCTCCCCTCCCTCTGAGATTCTGTTCCATGCTTCCATGTCTCTGGACCTATTTTGTTCATCAGTTTATTTTGCTCATTAGATTCCACATGCAAGTGAGATCATGTGATACTTGTCTTTCTCTGACTGGCTTATTTTGCTTACCATAGTACTCCCCAGGCCCCTCCATGCTGTCTCAAAGACTAAGAGATACTTTTTTATAGCTGCATGGTATTCCATTGTGTAAATTACATAAAATCATAAAACTTACAAAGTTCAATTCAAATTGAACCATTTGAATATAAACTGCCAACATGAGATGACATCATACTAGACATAGACATTCTTCTAAAAAATAATTCAACTATTAAAAGAAAAAAGTAAAACAAAAAATTAATATTAATTATTAAGATATCACCACCATTGATACATTAACTCCAATGCATTGCAATTGTATTTAATTGTCATATCTTCAACATGGAATAGTTCCTCCATCTTTATTGACGTTCACAAACTTTATTCTTTGAAATTACCGTCCCTTTATTTTGAGGAACATCCCTCAGTTTGTGCTAGTTTGATGTATGTTCATGATTAAATTCAGATTATTTAATTTGGGTAGAAATATCACAAAAGAGATTCTGTGTTCTTTTCATTGTCTCCTATCAGGTGGTTCACAATATTGATTTATCCCATAATTGGTGATGTTAAATTTAGTCTTTTGATTAAAACAATGAGTGCCAATTTTTTCCACTGTGAAGTTATTCCTTTTTTGCAATTTATAAGTAATTTTTCAGAGATACTTTGAGACTATGCTAATATATAACTCTTCATCAAATATTACAGTTTTGTATTAGTATCATTAACATTTCCTGGACATATTAATTATTAAAATTATGGTTGATTTGATCACAAAGGTGAGTTTCTTATCCCATCATTCCTTCTACTTTTATTTGTTGGCATTCTGCAGTAAGGAGAACATTATCTTCCCTCCAATTACTCACTTGTAATTTATTTATATCAGCAAGGATTCATGGATTCCTATTTTATTCATTAGAGTGTAATTTGTCTTAATTATCATTTATTTGTATGCTTAATTGTTCAGCTGTGTCTAATAGAGGCCACTCCAAGTTGTCTTCTTGTCAAGAAAAGCATGTGCTTTGACAATGTTTCCACCATTCCTTGATTCCTTTCTCACTTTCTGTTGCTACAAAATGTTCCAGGGTCATCTCATACTTCCTGGGCCCTATAAACAGTCAGTCATTATTCCAAGAAATCCGTGTTCCTTTTAATAGAAGATGTTGTTTAGAAAGCAAGACCTGGGCACTGAGTGTGCTCATAATCTCTTGGATTCTACTCCAAAGCCCGCTCAATGGAGAGAGCTAGCATGAGTACACACACACACACACACACACACACACACACGCACACACACACGCACACACAAACACACACACAACATCCCTCAGTTTATTTCTATTTAGATTGAAAACCATGAGTTCACACTGATACTTCAGTTTCCAGTGCTGCACAATATAATTCATTCTAGCTTTCTCTCTTCATATTTGTACCTCCCCTCTCAAACACTGAGAAACCTGGCTTCCATTATCCAGAAATATTTACTTGTTTAATCAGTCCCCCTCCCTTGTACACTGTAGATAGCAGCTACCTATCTTTTACCACCTTTCCTTTTTACCTCCCTCAGGCTGTGACCTTCTACTCTAACTTACTCCCTACACTGCCTCACATAGAGTTTCTTCTCCCCACACTCTTGAGCTCCAACGGTCTACTCTGGGCTGCCTCATCCCAAGGAGGGACCTCCTCAGCTCTCTCGGGTTCTAACACCCCAACTCCTAGGGCCACACCTGGTGGTGTGAGCAAGGGGAAGGGGACAAGAGTCCTTTAAGAAACGCTTTGTGCATAACTCCCCTTTGCTGGCCCCAGCCCTTCCCCCTAGTCACAGTGAGGAGGACCCTCTCTAACGTCCATAGAGCAAGTTCCCCTCTGGCATCATCATTATTCTCCCAAGCCTGAAGTCCGCGCTGTGGGAAGTCTTTCCAAACAAAATGTCAAAGCTTTATTTGTATGGTTCTCATGTTCTGCCCTGTCATTCTTCTTGACTTAAGAGCGCAATTGTCTGCAATAGAAAGATCCTGGATAACATAAAATACCAGGGGCAGGGGAAATGATTGCTAATATTTAAAGTATATTTCACCACACATTTTAAAGCTCATTTTTTTCTTTACATTAACCATATGCTATAAGAATTATAATATTACTTTTATAAGTGAGGATACTGACACACTCCCAGGTCTTAGAGTGTGTGTGTGGTAGAGCTCTGATTGACAGCCAAGCTTGCCTGATAACACAGGCCTTGCTCCCTGCGTTGCGCTCTGCTCCCTAGATCTGGGCTTCCTCCACCTGCGTGTTACAGGTTCCAAATGTACTCCTCAGCTTCCTTTTTAATAGAACTCAGTACTGACTTGTTCCTTATCTACATAATAGGCTGAAGCCACATTAAAGTGTTCCTGTAAGGAATCTTGTGGAAGAATTTCTACAAAAGAGAATGTTATGTAAATGCTCACTAGGATTACTAATGTCCAGAATTCAGACATTGTGAATGTGGCCTTACCCACAGAAATGAGTAGTTATCAACCCAGGACAAGGGAAGACTTCTGAAATAGTTAATACCTACATGCTTTTTCTGGAAAACATCTGCCAGATTGTATATTTAGGCTATGGCAATGAATGACAATTGCCACTATTTAAGAGTGGAGATATAAAACAATTTTACCTTTTCTTCCCTTGTAACATGAGCTCAAGGTCCCTATTGAGTCTCATAAACTCCCTCTAGAGATCATTTTAAAGCTGTTTCAGTCTCATTCTTTTTTTATCTTTTTTTGTTTTAAGTAATGCACTACCTAAATGTTCTCTTCTAATGTCTTAGCAAAAAATCTTATAGTGTGCTCTCAGTTAAATGCATCAGACTTTAACCATCTCTACTGCTAGAGCTCAAATTGCAAAATATAGAATTTTGCTTTGCTTAACATTCAGTTATGACTACAGATGTTTATAACCCTATTTCTGGTAAAAGATAAATCTCTCCTGAATTTAAGATTTGATATCGATAGACAAATAACTGCTAAATTTTACTGTTATATATATATAATTCTCTAAGCTTCCGAGTATCCGTGGCCACATAAAGATGAATTAGCACCCAGACATTGTGTTCAAGTGACAGTAGGTTCAAGGCAGTATGCTGAGTCAGCCTACAAATTCCTAGTTCACAGTTCTTTAAAATTGCTAGTTTACCTTGCATCTCTGCACATCTGTGTATGTTGTTTCCTGAGTCTGAAACATTGTTCTTCTGCTTGAATGAAGAGTGAATTGCTAAATGCCCTCAAAACTCAGATGCCAAGTCATAAACCCTTCATTTCTTGCCTGATTGCCACATATTGTACTTTCCACACTTTCCTCATAGCACTTAGAATATTGTACTTAACGGTCTGCCAACTGTCTATCTCACTAGGTGATGGTATACATTTAAGTTGTGCATTCAAATACTTTCTCACTAATTTTTCCACCGTTCACTCATTGAACACATATTTATTGAGCATGTATTTATTGAGGCTCGAGAAATAGACAGGAGTCTAATTGTAAAGGATCTTCCAGGCCTGTCAAGGATATGGGTGCTTTTCCTGATTTGAAGTGCAATGAAAACCACTACATAAGAACAGAACTATGAAGCTAGCTTTCTCATATAAGGTGAGTTCACAACATGAGTGCAACATGCCTTCTCAGCCTACGGGTTGGAGAGAACAAGTGACCACAAACAATCATCTCTTCCTCTCCTTCCTCCCCATCGTGCCCTTTCTTCTCCTCCTCTTTCCCTTCCTCCTCCTCCTCCTCATCACCATCATTATTATCATCATTATCTTGGTAGCAACATAAGAAGGGACACACTTGTGAAAAGAAGCCTTTTTGGAGGACTTTGAAGTGACCCTTCTTGCTGATGAGTGTAAACAATGAAGGCGTTGTCTCTTTAATTAAATAAAGAACACCGCTGAGGGGGAGGACCTGGGTCAGTTTTCAGTGTGCTGTCCCTCAACATGAAGTGCCCACCGAATCCCGTGTGCACCTATTCTTCAGAAATTTGGGGATCAGCGTTTGCTTTCTTGAGACTAAAATGAGGAGAGATCCCAATGCTATGTCTAACTAAGGTTGCCTGAGGATTACGTGATAGGATATTCATGAAGCACACACCTCAGCATCTGGCATGCAGAGAACACTAAATCACAGTGGGACCCTTGGCACCCTTCCTTATGGCTCTGTTACCCCTTTCCTGATCTCACCTCAATGTGGCTTTTTTATTTTCCTTTTTTATAGTGATGCTAGATTCTTATTTTTTTCTGGGATGCCCTGTCTTATTCTGTTTTATGAAGATACTAGAGCAGTGATGGCGAACCTATGACACGCATGTCAGAGGTGACACGCAAACTCATTTTTCGGTTGATTTTTCTTTGTTAAATGGCATTTAAATATATAAAATAAATATCAAAAATATAAGTCTTTGTTTTACTATGGTTGCAAATATCAAAAAATTTCTATATGTGACACGGCACCAGAGTTAAGTTAGGGTTTTTCAAAATGCTGACACGCCGAGCTCAAAAGGTTCGCCATCACTGTACTAGAGAGAGTTCTCATATAGTCTTCACTCAGTTACCCTTAATGCCAACATCTTTCATCTTAATATTTGGTACATTTATCAAAACTGAGAAATTAGCCCTGACCAGTGAGCTCAATGGTTAGAGTGTTGTCCTATGCACTGAAGGGTCACAGGTTCTATTCCTGATCAAGGGCACTTAACTGGGTTGCCCGTTCGATCTCCGCCCCTATTGGGGTATGTGTGGAAAGCAAAAAATTGATGTGTTTCTCTCAAATCAGTCTCTCTCTCTCTCTCTCTCTCTCTCTCTCTCTCTCTCTCTCTCCCTCTCTCTCTCTCTGTCTCTGTCTCTCTGTCTCTCTCTCTCTTTTTCTTCCCCCCCCTCCCTTCCACGCTCTCTAAAAATCAATGGAAAAAATGTCCTTGGGCGAGGATTAATAACAACAGCAACAACAAAACTAAGAAATTCACATATGCACAATACCATTAACTAAATTACAGACTTCATGCAGGTGTCACCAGTTCTTTTTGCTTCAAAGATCAGTCCAGGACGCTTTCTGTGTTAATGTTCTAGGGCTGCCATAATGCAGTACCGCAGCCTGGGTGGCTTAAACAGCAGGCATTTGTTTTCTCACAGTGCGGAGCCTAGAAGTCCAGGAGGCTAGTTGTTGGCAGGGTTGATTTCTCATGAGCCCTCTCTCCTTGACTTGGGGATGGCCATATCTTCTCCCTCTCTATTTCTTTTTTGTATCAGCATCCTAATCTCTTCTTACAATAACACTGGCCATACTGAATTAGGGCCCATCCCAATGACCTCATGTAATCTTTAAAGACCCTATCTCCTAACCTAGGCACATTCTACAGTATTGGGGATTAGGACTTCCACATATGATTTTTGCGGGGACACAATTTAACCCATAACAATGTTTTATTTCATCATGTTTCCTTCGTTTCATCAAATCCATGGCAGTTTCTCAGCCTTTTTTCTCTTGAAACTTTTGAAGAGCACTGACTAGTTGTTACATAGACGATCCTAAATATATGTGTTTGATATTTTCTCATAATTAGACTGAGGTTAATTGTTTTGGGAAAGAATTCTACAGAGGTGAAGTGCCCTTTTCATCACAACATTTGGGGAGGGGGGCACATGAAATTAATATGACTTATCACGTTAAAACTTGGATCACTTGAAGGTGGTGTCCATAAATGTCTCCAGTTAAAACTGGTATTTTCTCCTTCCCATAGTCTACTCATTAGAAATGAGCCACAGGCAAGGGTAGAGAATTATGCTTCACCTCCTGGATGAGGAGTGTCAAATCATGTGTAAACATACGTTAAAGACACCACAGTAATTAATGAATGTCATGGGAGAGGAACTTTGAAGCTATGCAAATATCCTGTTTCTCCTTTACATTTCACCTTTATTAATGTAGTTTCATACTGTTCAGTCACAATCTCTTGAAAAAAAAGGCAAATCAATCTACTCTAGGGAAGCAAGTCCCGGCTGATCTGTTGTCAGCAGCCATACTTGGCTGTATTTTTTCTGAATGTCACAACTCTTTCATCCTTTTGCCTACTTAAAGTAAACTCCTTCCGTTTTTAGTTGTCAGCATTTTCCCCAGGAAGTAAGGTACCTGTGTTCTGGAAATTATGGCTGATAGCACAGCATGGAACTGGGTCTCTGTGATATTGTGACATTAAGAAGTGATAGAGTGTCATCTTTGTTGGAGCCCTGGATGCTCTCTAATTGAGCCTGGCTGGGAGAGGGAAGCTGTAGCCCAGTGCAGTGGCCATCCTCCAATCCCGAATTCCAAAAGCACAGACAAAGAGGGGTCCTGGCATCCATAGCCCAACGCCTTATGCACACAGTAATCCTCCAAGTAGACATCTCCATTATTTATTGATTTTTCCAGTTTCACTCTTGAAATGGTTTTTTCTAAGTACTAGGAATGCCTCTATTTAGTCTCCCCTTATAATTAGAAACAATATTAAATTATAATAGTAACAGCAACCTCACGTGTACTTAAATAATAACCAGATCTTACTTTTCTGACCAGCGTAATCTCTCTCAAGGGAATTCTTTATAAGATACTGCGTTACAAGCAGCAGGTGGCTTGTCAGGAAGAAAATCCAAGTGTGATGGACACAGTCGATGGTCTATGACCAGTGCCCTGGAGCTGTGATACTATAGTGACGCTCCTACACAGAGCGTGCCCGCAAGAGCACCTGGTGTTTGTGGGCGCCCAGGACATGTTCTTTCCTAGACAGTGCCAACAATACTGACAATCTTTTCTTTTCTAAAGTCTAGAAAAAAACCTCTTTTAGTCAGAGATTTGATAAGGCTATGGCTTCTTTTATATTCACCTATTAATTCATTTATTCTAAAAATATTTATTGGGACGCAGAGGTGCTGATAAGGGTGCCCTCAGCTGCAGCAGTCACTCTCCAGTCCTCTGCACCAGATGAGAGCTGCAGGCTGACACTCCATGGAGCCAGAGTGGTGTGCTTTGAGCTGAAGAAAAGCAGAAATAAACATCTCCTACCTGTAATTGCAGCCATTGATTGCCATGCCCAGGAGTCCTGGACAATGAGAGGTCGAGAGAAGTCACGGGGACAGGGATGAGCAGCTTGTTCTCCTCACCCTTACCTTTTGCTGTCTCATGCCTCCCCTGCCTGCATCCCCTACCAGTGCTTGGGCTGGAGGAGGCCCCTGTGGCCCTGAGGGTCACAGCCATCAGCCGGAGACAGGCCGGGAGGTGGGGCCTGCAGTAGCACGCTGAGTCAGCCATCCCACTTCTGCTAGTTAACTGTGAGCATCTTTATGTGAGGAAGAGAGCCCTATGCTCATTAAAGCTATTGTGGTTTTGTTTATTTGTTTTTTAACTTTTTAACTTCAAAGTAATTAGATTTTCAGGGAGAAGCCTTGTGTGTCCTTGCTGCAGCTTCACCCAATAGCAACATCTCACAGAACTTTAGTACAATGTCAAAGCCAGGAGAGCGACATTGGTCCAAAGGCCTTATTCAGATTTTGAATAAATGAATGAATTAATTAAATAATAAATAAATAAAAATATTTAAGTATCTGTGGCCTCTGTCCTCTTAAAGATAAAACTTGATTATGTTCCCAGGACTCAATCTCTCTACTTTACATCTGGTATATACAGTTAACAAACAACACTGACCTGAACTGCATGGATCCACTTATACAGAAATTTTGCAATAGATATACAGTCAAGCTTCCATACTCCTGGGTTTTGCATCACATGATTCAACCAAACCTGAACCGAAAACAGTATTTTTGTTCTGAGGTTGGGAATCTGCAGATGCAGAGAGCTTACTGTATGCATTTTCTATGCCATCTACACTAATAAAAGAGAAACATGCAAATTGGTGTCACTCTGCTATGCCCACCAGCCAATCAGAGCGACTATGCAAATTAACCCAACAAAGATGGTGGTTAATTTGCATACACAGGTGCAGAGCAAAGACTGTAGGCTCCGACCGGAGTGAAGACTGAAGACTGAAGACTGAAGACTGAAGAGGCTTGGTTTCTCCGCTGTGGCCAGACCAAAGGCCTGGCTCCCGGGTGCCGGAGGAAAACCAGTGCCAGCAGCCAGAGGAAGGAAGGCTTATTGCAATAATCTCTTCGTGCAACGGGCCTCTAGTTTTATGTAAGGGACTTGAGCATCTCAGGGATCCTGGAACCAATCCTGTGCTGATAGCAAGGAATGACTGAAGTTTTGGGGGAATCAAAAGTTATATGAAATTTTTGACTACATGGTATTAGCACCCCCAACCCTCAATCTTGTTCAAGGGTCAACTGTACTTTAATTCTTAGGTAGTATTTCTCAAGGTAGCTCATATTATCAATTAATTTGCTGAATTTTCTGTTTTTGCTCTTTATGGTCATCTTATTTTCCAAGGTATAGGAATACTTCCATTGAGTCTGTCTGTATACTGCTTGAAACTCATCATGAATGATCTGGATCTGATGGTCAAGGTCTGATCCAGGTTACATGGGACCTGAAACTTATGCAATATAAGGGGACCTCTTTAAGAAAGAGAATACAAAATTATGAGTGCAAAACTTGGTATTAAATATGACATTTATTTAAAATGAGAAAAAATTGCAAACATTTGTTGGAGTCTCAGATACCCACATTTTTGTCTCTTGAGAATCATTTAGACAATTTGTCATAAACGCTTATATGGAAATGCAACCTGACTTCTCTCCAATATACTCTACCCCTCTTAGGCACTGGCGGCCCTCACAGGGACCCATGCATGTGAGGGCCTTGAAGTTTAAGTCTCAGTACTTTCACGGTAGAGTTCTCTTCTCCAGTTCTGGAGTAAAGCTCTCAAAGAGACAAAGACAGAGTGAAGCAAGATACAATTCCAAGTCAGAATAAGCAAGGACACAATTAAGTCACCAAAGCTACATATATGTGATGTGAAATTGAAATTCTAAGTGAGGAGAGGTCAGAAATGGAATGAATACCAGGAATCATAATGCCTGGCAAGGAGACGATGGGGGAACTGGAGATTAAGTGGGTATGAGGGTATGCCACAGAGGCAAGAAATGGAGAATCATGGCACAGAGAGCTGGTGTGTACTGTATCCTTGAACCTCACGTTGTGCCTCTGTGTGTGGCTCTGAACCTGGCAATTTAAAACATCCAAAACCTAGTGGCTTGGAGTCAGGAAGAAGACATGGAAGTGCAAAGAGGATTCACATTATTGTTTCCCTCTGATCTCATATGCTTTTAACATGACAAATAAGGAGAGATTTCCCCTTGCTATAACAGAAGTTATGGATGCTTTAGAATCCACTTTAGCAATATGAGAGAGTTCCAGAATACCCTTTCTGCCCCTGCATTCCTACGTGGGGGAGCTTACTGAAGCATAGACAAGTGCACAGATCTTGCTCTGGAAAAGCTGTGTCCCAGGAAAATCTACATTTTCATGAAGTGGGGAAGCCATGCTCTCCTGCTGGGAAGCAATGTTTTTCAATCCGACTCAAGAAATGTTCTCTATAATCAATACATTGATTTAGAAATGTTGTGGGAAGAAAAATGCTACTTAAAATAAACATTGACTACCAAAGTTTGGCCTTTTAGGAGAGTAGAATAATTCATGTTGAAGTCAGGTCTTTATTGCCTTTGAGTGTAAAAAGTAAAGATTCCAAGAGAGGGATAAATGTCTCTTCATAGTAAAGAAACAAACAAACAAACAAAAATGAATGTTGAAGGGATAATGGAGAATGGAAGAGAAGCATTTTGTAAGGAGGGCAGGAAAAATATGAGAAAATTGAGAGAGGCAGAGGAGAGAGAGAACAAACAGGAGACAGAGAAAGTGGGACAGCAGGACAGTGACTCCTGTGTGAAGGGAATGGGATTGTAAGAAAAGCCTTAGTCCCTTGAGAACGTTCTCACGGCAGCGAATGGATAAGAAAGGTTTATAATAAGGATGTGAGATAAATGCAAATTGCATCCTACTCTGTGTTGAAATTGCTCATTGTTCCCCTTAAACTATAAGTAGCAGTGAACCTTGTGTTATAAGTGTGCCAGGGGAATGCGGCACTGGTGAAGCAGCACCAAGAAATATAGGGTCAACATCAAAGGTCAGGAGGAGAATAATGATAGAGAAGGACTTGAATTTTAATGGCTTTATTGATTTCTAATATACAGGAGTTTACAGAGAAAATAGTGATAAATAAGCATTTTTTACTCAAAAAATAAATTATTATTTTTATTATGTTATTATGTTTGAATCCTCACCCAAGAATATTTTTTATTGATTTTAGAAAGAGTGAGGGAGAGAGAAATAGCAATGTGAGAGAGAAACATGGATTGTCTGCCTCCCATAAATACCCCAACCAGGGATCGAACCCACAACCTACATATGTGCCCTGACTGGCAATTGAACTCACAACCTTTTGGTGTACAGGATGATGCTCCCACCAACTGAGCCACCTGGTCAGGGGGAATTAAGATAATTTTATAGGAAATAATTGAGCCTGTAAACACAAGTATTGATTAAATACATTATGGTGGATTAATAAAAATGATCATAGCTAATATTCTTGCACCATATACTTTCATAAGTGCTTATGAGTATTACATAATTTAATTCTCCCATTGGAGCACAGAGATATTATTTAGCTTGCCCAGAGTCACAGGGCTGTTTGGTTTCTGAGTTTGCTCTTAGCTATCAGACTGTATCAATTCCATAAAACCTAATGCTATGAAGCCTTTACACATTATGATGATGAAATAGTTCCTTGAACTACAAATATACTCATTACAAAGCAGAAATAACAAAGCATGTTGACATTTAACTAATGTACAGATGACTATATGTGTGTATATTTCTATCACATACAGACTGTTTAATGAAATCTGTATCTATTTTCATTCTCCCAGTGGTGACCTTCACCTTCTCAAATACATATTTGTTATATTACATTTCTCAATATTCCAGTTTTAAGAATGGTATAGTGTATCTTGCCTCTCCCCTGAGTGATTTTTAAAAAAATATAGCAGATTTTAATTTCTTAGGTGATTTTATTTTTCAGTTTTTGCTTAGATTTTGTATTTATTTAAAATTTGCATTCATTGTGTGTATGAATTGTCACAGGCATTTTTACATTATAACTTCCAAACTTTTCAGTTTTGTCTCTTCATTGGGTTGCTTCATTGAACTTCAAGTGACCAATTGTCTCAATTTTCCTGAACCTGATGGATTTCTTGAGACATGGACTTTAGTTTTATAATTTGGACAGTTGTGGGCAAACTAGGACAGTTGATTGCCTTAGGATTGTGTGCCTTTAAGCAAAATGTACTTAACTTGCCTTAAAAAATAATAGAAATATCTGTATCTGCAAATGTATAGAGATATATAAAGAAAGGCATCTATTGAGAAAGATAAAGGGAAAAGATGAAAGACATATACAGCGAGAAAAGGATACATACGTAGAGGCTACAGATACCTGTTTATGTTTGTATGTATGTATTTTCCTACATTTATACATGTATCTATATGTATGCCCAAATATTTAATAGGGTGAGAGAATTAGAGAGAATGGTCTCAGTTTCAATCCTCATTTTGACATTTATGTATAATCTTTGGCAAGTCATGAATTATTTCTGATCCTTGGTTTTCTCATGTGTATAGTGGGTATAATATCTTCTTTATAGGACTACAGTAAATATTTCATATAATTTGTATATATTAACTATTCGTCTATTAACAGAAAGTGTAAGACAATTTTATAACATGCATATATTTTTTAATATTTTATTTAAAAAATATATACCAAAACCATCCCTTATCATTGCTTTCCAAGGTCAAAGAGAAGTTCGTCCATAGCAATTCTTCAGTGCTTTCCTTTCTTTGTTTGGATTATATATGAAACCTGTCATGTATTAAATCCATGAAATCATGAGAAAGGCCCAGAGTTTGGTCCTCTGAAATTACCATTACTTCCTGTTAAATGATTTCATGTAGGAAGTTATATCAGATCTTCTGGAAGTTCTCAGAGTAGCGACCCTCACCAAGGTCCTCTCTGCTGACTTTATGTGAAGCAAACACACCCAGGCTACAAGCTGAGCCTTCATAGACCTCCAAGCAGCTTTCACCCACTTGAGATCCTGACTCTGGTGGGATACCCTGCAGCAGATGGATGCACTGGTGACTCTTGTAGTACCCACAAAATCTTTCCTTCCTTCCAGTTTCAGAGAGCCTTTCTCAAGTTGCCACCCTCTTTCCCCCACAACCAGCAAAGCCTTTAACACTTGCCCATACACCCCTGGAAATCATTCTATCCCCTTCATTGGCCATGATTCTGAAAATTCCATTCAAATGAAAAAGGAAGCCCAACCCCGCCATTGTGCCTCAGTGGTTGAGTATTGACCTATGAACCAGTAGGTAACGGTTCAATTCCTGCTCAGGGCACATGCCTGGGTTTTGTGCTTGATCCCCAGTTGAAGACATGTAGGAGGTAGCTGATCAATGATTCTCTCTCATCATTGATGTTTCTCTCTCTCTCTCTCTCTCTCTCTCTCTCTCTCTCTCTCTCTCTCTCTCCCCTTCTCCCCTCCTCTCTCTGAAATCAATAAAAATATATCTTTTAAAATAATTAAAGAAACCCAGAAGTCAAAGGCAGAATGATGGTCTCTCAACAGAAGACTTGAACATGCTATAAAGACAGTTTTGCTGATTTCTTTATAACAGCTTTCCCAAAAGTTTTGCTGATGACTTTATAACAGCTTTCCCAAAAGTGACATAAATTAATTAGCTTATGAATAATTTGCCTCCTATTTTTAGTACTGTTATAAAGTAATAACATTTTAGTAGCTTTTCCTTCCCAACCTGTCCACAAAGAATATCCAGAACCATTTCTGTTTCCTCTGACAACTGACTAATGAGAAGCTACAGAAAAGAAACAATGCTCCCTACATATCCATTAGTGTAAACAAGTTTTTCATCGTCTTAGTTGTACTGAGGGCAATAATTAATGCAGCCACTCAAGGTGACTCTTTATTTAAAAGACTTATCAATTCCACTTAAATTCACCATTCATTTGAACATGGTACATAAACAATTTCCTGCTTGGATATCCATTTTAGTGTAAGTACCCAAAGAAGAATATTGACTCCCTAACATTCCAATTCCCATGTAGTTGAGATGTCAGAATTCTGAACTATAAAAGGAGTCCTAGGGACAAACACAGGATCTACAAAGAGTTAATAGCTATTCTAACTTATTTAGAATTCTTGAGTAGGTTCATTTCACTTTCCTGATAGATACCAGTTTATTTTGTTAATTTTCTGCCTTCAAGCTATTTTGCAACAACACAGTCACAAAGCTATGATAAGAGGTAGGCTGGCAGGGGCTGGGGAATGGGGGAGGCAAATTTCTCACTGAAATCAAAGCTTAGAAACTGGAACTGTGTTTCCTCAAGATAATAGGCAATGCGAGGGTTATATGCCCATTTGCTCTTCTCGGGGAAACTGCCTCTCATCACTACTGCTTCATTTATAGCAAGTATTTTGTACAATATAATCTTATGGTGAGCATCTGGCTCCTAAGTATTGCTTTTTCCAGTAATTTTGAAACCTGAATTTGAAAAAAAGTTAGAATATTGAAAGGAGCAGTTATAATATATTAGGAACAGAGGCCAGTAATTTTCAACGGTATACTCTACAGAAAAAGGAAATTGTTGGCAGAGACAGAAGGGAGAGCAGCATTCAAAGATGGCTTGATTGCACTGCTGGTTTTCCCTATATCTCCCCTGTGCCTTGTTCCAGTCTTTCCTAAGGCCCAATTGCATTAATGTCCTTGGGTTCATGAGACACTCAGCATAAAGTATAGTAGACCCTCAAACAGATATTAGCTGTGTAATTCACATGTTATTGCTCTCTCTATTGTTCTTCAGTCTATAAAAACTCTTGGTTTGTCTTCCTTCCCTAGCCAGTAGTGGTTGCACCATTTGTTCACATAAAGCATATTCTGAAGACTCCATTGCAGTCCAGCTCTTCCAACTTAATTATGACAGGAAACCCAAACACTGAATAATTTTTCCAACCCATTTTTCTTTCTTTTTACTTCTGACAGAGATGGTTCAGATTGACAACCACTCCAAGACCAAGGTCTCCAAACTCAGCTAGGTCCCAAGAATTCCCTTTAATCTTTTTATTTCATTAACTTTTCCCATTATTCCTCTCAATTTCTACATGAAATGTTTACTACATGCCATCAGACCTCTACCCAAGAAAACAATGTTATTTTCAGCAAATCAATGCCTTTAGACTCACTGACAATATAATTTATCACCATATTAGAGTCTAACATCTTTATTCATATCCACTCTCTCTTTTGCATCAGTCATAGAGAATGATGTGTCCTTTCTCCCATTATAGACCACGGTTTCCACTCTTCCCTCTGAGCCCATTCATTTTCACCTCTTCAAGGACTCTCCTGTAGAGATTTCCCCTTTAAAATCTTTATCTTCATAGGTTCTATTCTCCCAGCTAGCACAAATTCTCAATAATTCTTATCTAAGTATATAAGCTAAAATAGTTAGGATAGTTTTGACTTCAATAACATAATCTCTATATATAAAAGCCAAGTGACCAGCACAGCGGAACGACTGGAATGACCAGAATGACTGGTTGCTATGACAAGCTCTGCAGCAGCCAACTGGCCCAACTGGGGCCCTGATCGTGCCCCCCCCAACTACTTGTGGCCCCTCTCCCCAGCTGGCCCAGCACCCAATCAGCCCTCCTACTCCGATTGGCGGTGGGGCCAGCTGGCCAACCGTCCATGGCCCCTCCCCCTGACAGGCACTTCCCCTGATCAGCCCCTCCCACCTCAATTTGGGGTAGGGCAGGACAACTTCCCATGGCCCCTACCCCCAGCCAGTCCTGCCCCAATTAACCCCCATCGGGGCAGGGCTGACTGGACCCCACCCATGCATGAATTCATGCACTGGGCCTCTAGTACCAAAATAAAAGTGATTTTACCAATGCAGATTTTTTTTAAATCTATAGAAAAAGGAGCATGTAGATGAGGATTTCACCTAAAAAATAGAGAAGAAAGCTCTAAGCATCTGATTTCTGATATCATTATAGAGCCTCCATAACTGCCCTGATCTGGACAGTGTCTAGTGTTAGTGTTGGGGGTATTGGTGTTGGTGGTGATGGTGATGTTGTTGGTACTATTGTTGTTGGTATTGTTGTTGTTGGTGGTGTTGTTGTTGGTAGTGGTGGTGATGGTGGTGATGTGCATTGCTCTGGTTTCTGATATCTTCATGCAAGTTCTGACTGGTGCACACATGTAAGTGGAGAGCTCTCGGCAACACAATGTTTTCTGGTAGCAGCATGTCTGTCCACTGAGCCAGTGGAGGCTCTGCAGTTAGCTGAAATAATCCCAGACCCAAAAGAGCATTCTAGCTGGGAACCTGTCTATATTGTAGGAGAGGAACAAAAAAGATTAAGAATATCTTAGCTGCCTGGCTGGTGTTGCTCAGTGGTTGAGCATTGACCCAAGAATCGAGAGGTTACTGGTTCAATTCCCAGGATCAGGGCACATGCCCAAGTTTCGGGCTTGGTCCCAAGTTGAGGATATGCAGGAGGAAGCCTATTGGTGATGTTTCTCTCTCATCAGTGTTTCTATCTCTCTATTCATCTCCCTTCCTCTCTGTAAAAATCAAATTTAAAAAAATGTTAAAAATACATATCTTAGCTGATGCCAACATAGGTAGTAATCATTTCAAGCCAATAATTGTCCACCCACTATCAAGTTTTCACAAGGAACATAAGAACTTAAAATGGGCTGAGAGTAAGTATTTACCTTTCACTTTACCAGTGGAATGGTGACTTTCCTAGAAATTAAACTTGGTTTATAAGCCAGAAATATTTATAAGGCAATTTTTTTTGTAAATATCTGAGTTCTGAATGCAACTATACCAATCATTTCTTGAAAGGAAAATCTAATAATCCCACTTTTCTCTTTAAAACATTTAAAGGTTTTCTTACTTCTCTGGAACATAGTTCAGATTATTGACATGGCCAACATAAGTAGTATAGCTAACAGTCCAGCATATTAGCTCTGACTTTAGATAATGACCTCACTATTAACATGTCTGTGTTCTATCCTCTTTAAAACAGATGTTACTTAACCTCTCTAAATTTAAGTTTTCTCATTAAGTGGGGATTAAAAGAATAGTACTCTAATTCATAGCATCATGAGCTTAAATGAGACAATCCAATTAAAGTATAGCAAATAGATAATCATTAGTGTGGTTCACCAAACATTTTCAGTTCTGCTGGGAACACGATTTGACTGCCCTTCTTCAACCCCTTGTAATTATTTGTAGCCATGTGGCTTCCATAGGCCAATAAAACATGAGTTGAGGTCACATGTGTTAAGTCCTTGCCAGAAGATTTAAGAAATAGGGCGCAGTCCTAGGCAGTTGCTCAGTGGTTAGAACATCAGCTGGAGGACTGAGGGTCCTGAGTTCAATTCTGGTCAAGGGCATGTTCTATATCCCATCCCCAGTCAGGGCACAGGTGGGAGGCAACAAGTCATTGTGTCTCTTTCACATAGATGTTTCTCTCTTTCTCCCCCACCCCCTTCATTCCACTCTCTAAAAATCAATGGGGGAAAAAATATTCTCCGGTGACGATTAACAAAACAAACAAACAACAAAAAAAAAACAACAAAAAAAGAAAAGAAATGGGGTGTAATTTGTCATGCTTTCTTTTCCCTTTAAACAATGACTGACAATGCCCTAAATGGGGAGTTTCAGAGACAGACCAGCATGGAACAGAGCTCCCAGCTGATTTGAAACACATATGAAGCATGAGTGAGAGATATACTAATGTTGTTTAAGTCACTAAACAACCTAGCCTATGCAACTAGTGCAAAATGGTTAAAACTATATTTGTTGTTGTCCTACGTGTCATCGCCATTACCGTCAGTATCATTATCATCATCAATCATTACCATCCCCTTCATCATCATTATCAAATCCTCATCCCCCTCCTTTAGCTGCCCTGTTCTCTGTAACCTTATTCCACTTTATGTTCTCCTTTGCCCCCTAGTTCCCTACCTCAGCCATATCAGTTTTTGTCCATTTTCTTGATTGATGCTGTTTTGCATTTAAGGTTCAAAAACTGAATTTATTTCCTCCCTTTTTAGATCCCTCTTCTTACCCTCATTAGCTAACACTAACAGGTTTTTAACTTAAACTTTACTTTCTTTTTTAAAAATATATTTTCATTGATTTCACAGAGGAAGAGAGAGGGAAAGAGAGTTAGAAACATCAGTGATGAGAGAGAATCATTGATGGACTGTTTCATACACACCCCCTACTGGGGATGGGGCCCACAACTCGGGCATATGCCCTGACCAAGAATAGAATCTAGACCTCCTGGTTCAGAGGTTGACACTCAACCACTGAACCACCCCAGCTGAACAAACTTTACTTTTTTCTTATAGCATTTCATAGCATTTTGGAATGATTGGTCTGAGGTTTTTTCACAATAAAGCATTATTGATCTTTCCTGCAAAATCTTTTCTCTCAGTCATTTTATTGTAAGGTGAAATATTCTTCTTCCATTACTAAAGCCAGAAGCCTAGAAGTTATCCATTTTTTCTTTGTTCTCCTCACCTCATATCAATCAAACTCTTTTCTACTCCTACTCTATTCTTTATATGGCAGCCAGAGTAATCTTCTAAAAAAAGAAAAAAACAATCTGATCATGATGTTTCATTCCTTGAGTCCTTCAGTCTTTTACATGCCTTTGAACTAAAATCCAAACCCCTTACCATAACTGTTGATCTCTACTCTGATCTAACTCCTGCTTGTTCTCCAGGTTCATTTACTTATTTGCCTGTAGCCTCATTAGCATCTCTTCCCTGAAATGTTTTATTTTATTTTTTTTTATTTTTTACTGGATTTATTGAAGTGAAATTGGTTAATAATGCTCATGTGTATGTTCTGTAATACATCATCTGTACATTGTATTGTGTGTTCCTCATCCCAAGTCAAGGCTCTTTTCATCACCATTTATTCCCCCTTTACTCTTTTACCTCCCCCTCCATCCCCTTTCCCTCTGATAATCACCATATTGTTGTTTGTGTCTATGAGGTTATTTTGTTTTGTTTTTGCTTAATCCCTTCACTCTTTTACCCAGCCCAGCAACCCCTCCCCTACTGACTCTTCCCTGAAGTGTTGAAACCCTTTCCTGTCTAAGAAGTTTTGTGTATGAAATTTCCACTCTACTCTTCATATGGTTGAAACATATGTGAGCTTAAATATGTCCTCCCATGGGAGGCCTTTCATAACCATCTTCATGAATGGGTGCCATGTCACCTCTGCTCTGTGTCACTGTGGTCTGCTCATATTCTTCATGACACATCAACACACACACACACACACACACACACATCTTTATTAATTTTGTTATCTCAGAAACTTACTGTAAGCAATGAAAGTTGAGACCATTTCTATTTTATTAGCCAATGTTTTACCAAGTTCTTGAATTAATAAATGTTGCTCACAATTTCAAAGATCATCATATACTTTTTGCAAAGCATTAATTGTCTGGAATAATAAGGGAGGAATTCTTAATTGTGCTCCTCGATATTACCTTTATACCCATATCACAACATGTCAGCAACCTTACATAGATTATTATCATCACCTCAGAGTTACCCTGGATGAGAAGCCATCCATGCATTCTATCTCCAAAGAGTAAGTATGACTTGAAAACAGGACTTGACATAAATTAAACCAACCCATTTAATCTAAAAATATATCTTTAGTATCTTAAACAGCAAGAATACATAATATCTGAAATTTAAAACAAAAATAACATTTTATAAAGGATATATACTAGGATAGATATGGATGGCAATTCCATTGTAAAATTTATTACGACAGTTTTAGAGAATGAAAACGTTATTATTGAATCCCCCTAAGGTCAGATATGATTAACCTCTAGATTTTTAGAATTGGAAGGGATCTTAAATATTATTTTAGATAAGGCATGGGAAATCTTACTGTAAATGTAAAATAGTGAATTAATCTTTTTTCTCTGTCTTTGTGAAATTGTGTTCATACACTGAAGTCCAACCAATTATCATCTGTCACCCTTGTTACCCCATTGGCCTCTCATCAGGTTCCCTTTCATTCGCTATCATCGCCCTGAAGCCATCTATACACAGAAGCCTTGTCATCTTTTTAAAGAAAATCTGAACAGATCCCTCTTTGCCTAAAACTCTGTAATGATGCCTCATTGCTCTTAAATTAAAATTAAAACTCCATCCCACATCTTATAAGACCCTATATAAGTTGGTTTGTGTCAGCCAGTCTGTATGACCATCTCCTAGAACTCATCCTCGTTATCTCTACTGCAGACACTCTGGCCTCTTTGCTCGTGCATCAGCATTCCAGTCCTCCTCCCCACTCAGGGTTTCCCACTTTCCGTTCCTTTTACCGGGGTTGTCCTTGCCCAGGTCTTTGGGTGACTTATTTTCAGTATTCAGTCTTATTTTGAACATATGCGATTTCCTCAGAAGTGGCGTTTCTAATGGTCCTATGTAAAATAACTCCTTCCCCTACGTTTCTACCCAGCTACTTCCTATTTCTTTAGGTTTTTCTATCCAAAGCTGAAATTACATTATTCAATTATTTAACTCACTTCGATCTGTCTCCCTCACAGAGCTCGAGCTCAATGGAAGGATCTTGTCTATTTTGTTTGCCACTGTGTCTCCTGCTCCTAGAACCTATCTCACATACAGCAAGCACTCAGTACATGACGGTGGAAGGGAGGGAAACACATGAACATGTTTACTAGTATATATGGGGACATATGTGTGGAGAATTATCTCGCTCATTCTGTCCACCTAATTCTCCACACAGGAAAACTGGGTCACCACAGTGTCTAAGGAGAAGTGGGTGGGCTCACAGGGCTCTCATGTCACATGGCCTCTGCCTCCTTCTCAGCCCTCTCTGTAGTCAGAAGGCATACATACAGATTTTAGCTTTGCTTCAAGGAGCAGTGATCATTCATGTCATTGAGTGATGACAAATAGAATTCTATGAACCAGCTCAGGATCACATTTTAAAGAATCCGTTGAACCACCCCAAATCCATGCTTAGCTCCCAGAATGCTGAAAGCTTAGACAGCTCTTCCCCTGCCAGAGGCCAGCAGTTTTCATGAATGGTTTCATTCTGGGAGCTACCTGACAAGTCAAGTATTAAATAATGAAAAAATATGCATCAGCTTTCTAAGTTGGAGAGTTATAGACAGGAAAGTTGTCACCTGCCCTTGGGTGTAAAGGAAATGAGAAAGACATTCTTACAGCAACTTGGTGCTGTTGAGCAAATATGTCTAATCTCTGGAAAATAGGAAGCCTCGGGGAGAAGATAACAGTCGTGTCCTGCTTCTTGTGGCCTCGTCCACAGCAAACACCCAGTTGCAATGCAGAGGAGCAGAACAGAGCCCCAGTTAATCAAACCAAAGAGGCATGTCCCAAACTGAAAGGCACCATAAAACACCATAAAGCAATGTACTAATGAGCATTGTAAGAATAGGAAACAAAGGCACTGCTTTTTGCAGAATGTTGAAATGGGTTCGATAAATTAGATTGTTGAAAATTATATTTAATATATCTTCTGAATATAAAAGTAAAACATGTCCACTATAAAAATAGAAATATGCATTGTCAATATTTTAATATTTCTTTCTAATAGCTTATGTTGAGAACATTTTCCCAATCAATCAGTATTCTCTCAGAACACAGTATTTAATAATATCAAAATTTAAGCACTTTGCTGTAGCTACAATTTTAGGTATCTTTCAATTGCTTTTATTGGGTTTGTTTTACCATATATGTATACATGCATAGATGAAAAAGAGGGAAAGGAACATATGATACATAAATTTATTATTTATGTTATAAAATTATAATTCAATAGTGACCTATATCTTTAATTAAGTGTAATAGTGGGAACAACATCTAAGACTCAACTTTACAGGATTTAACATAATGTCACCATTATGCCAAAGCCGGTTTGGCTCAGTGGATAGAGCGTCGGCCTGCGGACTGAGGGGTCCCAGGTTTGATTCCGGTCAAGGGCATGTACCTGGGTTGCGGGCACATCCCCAGTAGGAGATGTGCAGGAGGCAGCTGATTGATGTTTCTCTCTCATCGATGTTTCTGACTCTCTGTCTCTCTCCCTTCCTCTCTGTAAAGAATCAATGAAATATATTTAAAAAAATAAAATAAAATAATGTCACCATTATGTAAAATATATGATTTGTTTAACCATTTGATTTGATTTTTTCCTATTATAAACAAGGCTGTAGTAAATATTCTTATACATCAAATCCTTGCGTAATTTTCTGCATATAACTTTTGTTATGAAATATTTCAACCATAATAAAGATACTATCACACACACACTATCATGCCTTCTGTTTTTGGAGTGTGTGTTCTGTGTTTGTGTGTTTCTACAGATAATTTTCTGTTCATGCCCTTTGCCCATATTTCCACTAATATGTTGTCCTCACTGAGGCATCAGAGTTTGTCATTTTGTTCCTTCCTATCTTTTAGAACATTACCCAGCACATATACTCGGCATGCAGTTAAGACTTGTTGAATGAATCCTTTTGTAAAGTTAGCCAGTTTTCTAGCAACATTTCTTGAATAATGTAAACATATAATTTAAAACGTTCCTTTCTATGACATTATTTTAAATTTATGAATGTATTTCTGTGCTCTTGCTTAATTTAATTTCTTTCTATTACTGCATCATACAAGAAGGTTTAATAAGAATAGTATTATGACATCTTTGATTGTATGCTAAACTTCTTTATTCTGTGCATATAGTTTTATTTTTCAAAGTGTTTTTAGCCATTCACAGTCATGCATTTTCTGAAATACTTCAAGTATGTCTTTTATTCTATTGCATTATATTTATGAATTAAATTGAGGATTATTGGCAAGTTTAAAATATGGAATTTTCTCATTAAGAGAAATTTATATCCTCATTTATTTACATGTTCATCAATATTATTTTACTTGGTAGTTCCCTTAAGTTCATTTCAGGGTAATGTATATTTATGTTAATATTGTAAATTAGATCTTACTTAGCTTATATTTTCTGGACACTTATTCTACTTATTTATAGGCATATCACAGAAATCACTTACAGTATCATTCTGTTGACTCAAATTTTCTTTTGGATTGTTGTGATTCTACATTTGCTATATTTTTTTCTTGTTCCTTTTTAAAATCGTGTCTTTTTTTGTTATTTATGGAGATAAATCATGTTTCTAAATACACCAATATTAAAATATATTTAAATTGCTAAAATAAATTTTATACTGGCATGATGATTTCTTTTTTATTATACTATTATAATTCATTTGCAAGTATTTTACTTAGAATTTTTTCATATCTATTTATAAATGACATTGGACAACAGAAAATTTCCCAAAGACAGTTCTGCCAAACAGTAGTGAATACTAAATGCTCTTCGATAGATAAAAGGTCTTGTGATCCAAGCACTCAAAGGAAATAGATCTGGATGCCTAAAGGGAGAGATGGGTTGACTTCCCTTTTCCTGGCTCATCTTTGCCACTTGTTGGCTGTGGTATCTGACCCTACAGTGAGGCACAGGTAGTGAGGAGATAAGACAATAGCAGGTGCAGTTTCCACCCTCTGAATGATACAGATGAACAGCTATGGACGCACTTTCTCTGATGGAGCACTTTCGTGGAGTGGGAGACCCTCTCTCCAGGGTTCTCTGAGTGCAGTTCACCTGGCAGAGCTGGTGCCTCCTCCTGGGCTTGACTTCTCCTTAGCTCTGGACCATCCCACAGACTCTGCGTTGGGTTGGGGGAACATGCATCTGTACCTTAAGACCAACACATAGACCCCCTTTCCCCATGTCTCTGTGTCTCTTCAATTGAGCAATTGGCCAACAAGATCCAGACAGAATTTTCTTTCATTCTCCCCAGGCTAGAACTTCAAGGGAATACACACCAAGGGACCTACCGAATGCCCTCTGAATGTCCTCTCACATGGCTGGATGGAAGGGGAAGCCATCTTTTCTTCATCTGAAAAAATGGAACAGCACAAAATGCTGACAATTCTCTAAAGGGAAACTATTTCTCCTTGTAAAGCTCATGTTTTCAGAGGCAGGAAGTGGGTGATAGCTAACCTGGCAGAAGTGGCTTTAACATTTAATGGCATATCCTTCCTAGGTGATCTGAAGCTTCCTCTAGGAAATGAAGGCACAAGGCACCTACTGTAGCTGTTTCAACCTTTGGACCTCAATCAAGTTTTAGAGAGAAAGCTTTGTGTTTTAACATCCAATGTATGCATGTGTGTGCGTGTGTATTAATTATATATTCTTGTATAACAGATATTTAATATTGATATATGATTATAGTTTACATATGTGGACATATATATGTGTGTGCATATATTTATATATGTATTATATATATGAACATATATGTATTATATATCCATATATAGCTTACCTATAAAATTATCTGTATCTGGAAACTTATTGTATTTAGCTAAGTAATTCTTGGAAGAGGAATGTTGTTTTTTTCTCTTTAATTTCCCATGAATATTTTCATAACTCAAATTTTCTGTTTTTCAGCCATTCTGGTACATTTTATTTTCTCTGGAAAATTATGGTGCAATGGGATTTTTATTAGTATTTATTTGTGCTGTTAAACAACAATTTAAAATACTTTCCATTCTTGTAATTTATATACTTTCTCTTTGCTTTGTTTGATTTCTCATTTTAATGTTATTCTTTATCTAAAGTTGCATCTTTAGATAAAGAGTAGGGTTTATTTGCTCTTTTTTAACATTTAAGTTTTGAAACAACACATGTATAAAAGAAGAGTAAGAAATTAGACAACTTTAATACTATTAGGGCATAATTGTGCTTTGAAAATTTTTCTATTTACTAATTCTGCCCTATTTCAGCTTTGCTTTATTTCCTCTTTCTTTAATACTGTTCTTTCTTTCTTTTTTAAAATATTTTTCCTTGACTTACTTTCTTATACAATGTGTTCCTTATGACTCAGTCATTTATCGCATTTCTGATAATACATTTCATCATTTTTATATAATAGTTGGTAATTTCTAAGGTGTGATAGTCAAGCAAACTAATTTTGGAAGGAGTCCTGACCTCTGCACAGATGTTGGCATGGCCTCACAGCACTCCTGTGGGGATAGTCTATGATCTCTATGCCTTGACAGTGAGAGATTCCTCTATCAGTGGTCGACAAACTCATTAGTCAACAGAGCCAAATATCAACAGTACACAATTAATATTTCTTTTGAGAGCCAATTTTTTTTAACTTAAACTATATAGGTAGGTACATTGTTATTAACTTAATTAGGGTACTCCTAAGGCTTAGGAAGAGCCACACTCAAGGGGCCAAAGAGCTGCATGTGGCTCGAGAGCCGCAGTTTGCCAACCACAGCTGAGGTCTTTGGCCTCCCTGATAAAGTGGACAGGGGAGAAATTGAATGAGTCTCTTTAATATCTTCTATTGACCATGTGCTTCCATGCAAAATCCTCCTTTCAGATCCTTCCAAGTCTGAGGGACCAACCATAGCAGCTTTCCCTATGAACACCCATCTGACCCCAAACTCCTGGTTTTAGCAGCAGTGACTGACTCTGGATTCAGGGAAGGAAAATGGAAGCACCCAAACTGGAACATCACTTGTCTTATCTTGGTGCCATCTTTTATGTTGAATTGCATAAAGGACTTGGTAGGCCAAAAAACATACATATATATTATACAGATATATTTATTTATTATTAATATATATATTCATTTCATGGATGTGGCACTTTTGAAGTAAATGGGCAGCTAAGTGTAACTACCAGCCGGCTCTTGCTTTGTGGAAGCAGATAACGGGAAGATGGCCATTTTGTACCCACTCTTCACTTGATGGAAGCAATTGGGATAGCCACTGCCCGATGTATGTGGGATAAGAAACAGCAATTTTGCTAACTATTTGATCACTGCACTTTGTATGTGAAAATTTCCATTAACCCACAAAATTGTGTGCATAGAGTTCCATTCATGAGTTCTGTGCTCTGTTCTCATTTCTAGCACTGGTTCTATCCAATCTATGGGTTGGTGAACTATGGGTCTGGATCATGTCTTAAACATGTAAACTATGATTATCAGAAATTCCTCAAGAAAGACAATGATAAAGATTGGGAAATAAAGGGTAAGTCTGCATGAACTCTGGTTTGAAGACCAGGCCCTTAATTTGTGTTATTGTGTGTGTGTGTGAGTGTGTGTGTGTGTGTGTGTGTGTGTGTGAAACCTTAGGAAAGTTTCTTAACTTCTTTGGCCTTGGTTTTCTCTCCTTTAAAATGGAGATCATACTCCTATCCACTTCATAGTTTTATTATGAACATTAAATATGTTAATATATGTAAAATACCCAGGCCCTGGCATATTCTCAGTTCTTTACAAAGGCTTGCTTTTATGTTAATGTCACTCCTCCTGGGCTCCAAAGCTGATGGCAATTTTAAATCATCATGTCCTTTATTTTTTAGCACTCAGTTTTTTTAGTGTGGAATGGGAGGTGTGAATTTAGTCAGCTGTACAAAGGTTTCTGCAGGGTTTATGTCTTTTTATCCAGTTGTCTACATTAGCAAAATATTATTTCAGTGATCAAAATTCATTGAGAAAACTGCTCTAAAAACTTTCCTAATACTGTGAGAGAGCCTAAAATCTATGTCTATCCATACATAGAAATATGCTTATACCAATAAATGTATCTGTACATATAATATTTAAATATTGGCACAAGTCAAACATTTAAAATTGATTTATGAACATTTAAATATCAATTAAATATATTATGTGATAAATGCTTTAAAGAACCATTTGAAAATATAAATGTGCTTCATCCATATAATGGATTGTGTAGCTATTAAAAAGATTACATGTAAATATAATTTACTAGTTGAGAAAATTATCAAAGACCATATGTAAAGTTAATAAAGGAGAAGAAAATGTTTTAAATATTAGATGATTCCAAGTTTGTAAATTACATACGGCATGTGTATGTTTATCCAATTAAAATAATGAAAGTAAATATACTTAAATATTAATAGTGCTTATCTCTTGGTTGTGATCTTTATCTTTTCTTAATATATTCTATGTGTAAACATGTAACATTTTTCTAATTAGAAATTAAAATTAAGCTTCATTAAAAGGATACATTTCTGATTAGACCTAAATCAATTATATTTTAACTACAATATGTTATATCGCTATGCAAAGTAAATTTTAAAAATTCCAGTGATATTAAAACTGTATATACTAGCCACTTCCAGAAATCAATTGAGTAATGACTAAAACAAGTTTTCAAAGTGGTCATACTAAAAAGCAGAACTATAGAAATAGTAAAAAGACCAGTGATTGCTGGAGGTGATGGGTGGGGGATGGGAGTAGGAATGGTGAATAAGTACTAGAGAACAGAGAATTTTTAGGGCAGTGAAAGTACTCTGTATGATACTGTAACAATGAATACATGCCATTATATATTTGTCAAAACCCATAGAACGTACAATAACAAGAGTAAACCAAATGTAAACTATAGATTTGGGATGATTATGATGTGTCCATGTGGATTCTTCAACTGTAATAAATGCATTGCTCTCATGGGGAATGTTGATAATGGGGGAGGCTGTGGGTATGTAGAATCAGTATGCATATGGGAAATCTCTGTGCCTTCCCTGTTTTGTTGTGAATTTAAGAATGTTCTAAAGAAAAAACCTTAATTATAAAAAAAATAATAATAACAAAAAAGACCCTGGCCCATGTGGCTCAGTTGGTTGCATGTCATCCCATGCACCCTAAGGTTGCCGGTTTGATTCCCTGCCAGGGCACATTCCCAGGTTGTGGTTTGGTCGGGAGGCAACCAATTGATATTTCTCTCTCTCCCTCTCCATTCCTCTCTCTCTAAAATCAATAAAAAACGTATTTTTAAAAGTCATATTTGTTGACCCAGCCATACAATTTCTTCTGATGTATAACCAAGAAAATTTTACTAACCTTGTGAAATGTTTAGTTATAGACCTTCCCCACACACAAAAATGTGAACATATTAACATATGCACAGCATTACATACAATGATGAGTGTTTGCAGGCCCTACAAAACTTGTTCATAAACCTACATATTAATTCCAAAAGAAAGAAAAAGTAATATGTATTTTAATATTAATTGTGGAACTACTTATGATAGTGAATAAATCAAAGCAATTTGAATGTCAAATAATAATAGTGCCTAAATATATGTACACCTGAAATTTATGTAGCCTTTAAATTAAATGTTTACAAAGACAATGTATAACGATGGGGCAGTATAATATATTGTTTTTTAAATTATAATACAACATAATAGAAAAATAACTTCCTAGTAGGAAAATGTGAAATATGCACATATGAGGAAAATGAGAGGGCAATACAAAAAGAGACCACTTATTATGGTCTTAGCATAGTTGAATTCATAGCTGATCATTTTATTATTTTTAATAATTTCATTAACATTGATTTTTAAATAAAATAAAAAAGCATAGCAAAAATAAAATTATTAGTAAAATCTAACTATTTATGTCATCAGGTCTCTGTTTCTCCTTTTTCAGTAGACAAAGGACTCACAGTAATGCTTATTTATTGTTTTAGTTGCAGTGGATGGAGTATGCAGGATAAGCTCTTTTAAAATAACGAACAAACAAACAAAAAAGAATAAAAGAATGACTCATTACAGCACCATGACTATTTTGTGAAGTACAGTTTGTAATAACTATGTGTGGTGCAGTTGGGTATTGGGAATATCAGGGGGAACACTTTGTAAAATATATAATTGTTTAACCACTGTGCTGTACACTGGAAATTAATACAAAAGGAAAATATTTTAAAAAATTTAAATGCAAAAAAAGAAAGAAAAGAATGGTCCATATCTCACAGTGTATTGTACAGTCCTCAGCTTATTTAGGTTATTTGGATCCAAGAAAGACTGCAACTACTTTTATCTAAGTCACACAATTTAACTTTTATAATGTGTTTGCATCTGCCTCATTTAAATCTGTATTTTTATCAACTTACACACAAATTTTACAAAGTTTATGTCAAGTCAGAAAAAATGGCAAAATCAGACATTTTGCTATATATAAATGTTTGCCCTCAGCAAGCATAATTAATGCTCAGTAGAAATTCTAAAACATAAAGTACTATGGAAATATTCCAACTTGTAGAGAATTATGAAAGAAAGCCTTATTGTGCAATATATTTGTCTAATATTTCTGTACATTGTTTTAGCCCTAGATTTGATTTGATTTTTAATCAGTGATATTTTTCTTAAAACCTTTAAAAATATTGTTATTGGCTTGGTTTCTATTCATTGTTTAAAGGGTGATTGTTTTGTTTTATTTATTGTTTTATTATTTTACATAAATAGATGATTTTGCCTTTCTCATATGGTGGAAAATACTGTTGTAAAAAAACCCCACAATATCATGATGTTGAAAAGTCTTGTTAACAATATTAAGAACATTAAAGTGCCCTGGGGTGTGTCTGTATGTGAGGAAATATTGGCTAAAGTCATAATGAATCTTGTTATCACATTTAAAACATTCCTCACTTATTCCTCCACTAGCACAACTCAAAAGAACAAATCTATCTTTGTCTACAAAATCACACTGCTCTCTCATGTAGCAAAAAATTCCATTTAATGAAAGGGAAGTGAGATAAGAGGAACATGTAGTAAGAAACCAACCTAAGGGATTCTGAGTCTTCATCAAAGGCTACTGAGATGATACGGCAGGGCGTGGCGGTCAAGGATGAACATTCACATGACAAAGTCAAGATTATTATTGAAGTGATCATGAACTTCACATTCTGCTTTTGAATAAGCAATATATCTCTCTGAAACAAAGTGCAGACACAGTGGAACTCAACAGTACTGAAATGTCAAAGGACACACATCTAGGATTATTTCCCAAAGCCTTCATATCCCACAGAGAGGTGGACATCATTTTGAAATGTTTTTTTCAGAAGAATACCAAGGAGATACATACACACTCCTTGAAACAGAATTATTATCACAGGCACAAAAGATTGTTTCCGGTAGATTAAAAAAAATGACAACTAAAAATATTCTGCTGACCATTTTGCTCTGTGTGACATCATTCTTTATTTAAAATATGATCAAATGGGTTAATAAAATATATTGATTATTAAGAACTATGGAAAGTGTTTTTATTTAGACTTAATGTCTACAATTACATACTTACAAAAGCAAGAGAGAGCCAAGGCACTTCTCTCTAGTTATCTTAACACATACACAGTGGTCACTGGTGAGTGTGCAGTGATTTGACAATGAGCTTTATGTTCTTCCATTTGTTTCAGTTTGAACAAATGTGTCAATTCTCCACACTTTTATTGATGAAAACGTAATTTAAAAGCTGACTGTATAAAACATAGAAGATAATCTTTATATTTTCTTGCTGCATTCATTTCCTATGAAACATCTAAATTCAAGGTCTTCCATGGTGTGAGCTTGGACACACTTAAGTGACCTGAAAGGGGAAAATCTAAGGAAAAGGAGTATAACATTGAGTTTTAACACATCATGTGTGCGCACGCATGATTGTTTAAGCCCTTACGTTTATATTGATTTCATAAAGGACAGTATCAATGTAAAGTGTAACAAGGTTGTATAAGTGCTTCCTCAGCCTTCTAAAAATACATCAAAATGTAGACTTTTTTTCTATTCCTATTTTGTAAGCAACTACATGAAATCCTTATAACCTTAATAAACAACAAAATTTGAAAAGTTTTACTTTTTTGATGAAATTATTTTATATCCTGCATTGCTTTATTGAAGACTAAGGAATTTAGACTTTAGAATCTTGATGAGGATAAGTTATATATGAAAGAATAGTGCTAGTTGGGATGCTATGAGAAGATCAAGTAGACATTGACTTGTCAAAAACAGCAAATACAACCAACATTAAATAAGAAAGTAAACCTTACATTTTTTTGGCCTATCGTGTCCCCCAAAGACAGGATTATTTGCAACTATAATATGAAAGTGTCTTCAGAGAATTTATTCACTATTGATTGGAGAGTTTATGTGAATGAGTTTTAGATGCAAATAATTGAGAATATCAATAAATATCCTGTGCATCCAATGAGAGTGTCCTCTGTCTCTATGAGAGGAAACATCTTCAAGGTCTCATGCCCTCTCTGCAGAAACCCTTGCTCTGGCTTTGATAAAGGTTTAGAGTGCAGTTTCTCTTAAAAACAATATGCAGCAAATTTTGACCCAAAAATCTGGGGAAAGTTCTGATGCTTAAGCTTTTAAATTAGATATTTTCTTGGTCAACCCTTCATTTTCAGTATCTGTCCTAGGTAGATTTACTTTAAAAACAATCACAAAAGCAATCTTATCTATTTCTGCAAGGAAATGAAATGGAACATTATATTTAAGTCTTATTCATAGATCCATATACACATTCCAATTATTTTTTAGTCTTACAGAAATAGTCTTATAACCATTAACTTTCTAAAGGGTTGTGTTGAAATGATAGGATGGCAAATGACCAGGTAACATCTGAATTATAATGATGGGATAACAAGTTATTCAATTTGGAAAGAAGTTGAACTAGATCATTCTCCTTGTTTGGCAAATGGTATCATGGAGCTACTATTATGGGCAGATAAGTTAGAAGCTTTCACAAAACGACTTTCAATATAATGATTTTGTAATGCATTTCCAACAAAAGAGATTGCTTACTATCACACAATTCTTTCATAGGCAAGATTACACATGCAATCAATACAGGAATTTATGACAAAAAGTTATCAAAGTAGTAGAAGCCCAGTACGTCTAGGTCTGCTCACCTCTGCTATTGTCATCACTGGGTATACAACACTACCCATAGTCCCCACCACCACTCCATTTTCACCTCACTAGAGTGCAAAGCGTGCTGGAAGTCAAAGGGACCCTTGGGAGAAGTTGATTTAATTTGGAAAAAATATCTTTGAGATCCTTATACATTATAAGTTTAGCAATCATATACACTCACCGTTCAATCTTCATTTCTAAGAGATAATCTAGCAGAAATTTTATTTCATGTTCTTTTGATTTTTCCAACCTGAGGACATTTCTGCTTACCCAAGAAAGAGAAAGAAATGAAAAATACCTTATTATCTAAATGTTGGCAGAGCTCTACATGATTTGATTTCATTGGCATTCCTGAAGGCCATCACTTTAATATTTTTCAATTTAAACAAAAATAAAGCTATGAAAATAAGGAAACACATAAATTTAATATACATATATATTTTATATATTTATATATGTATGTTTGTGCATGTGTATGGTCACAGTAGGAAACGGATTATTATGAGAGAACAATGTAGACCTTAAGGAATGAATTTCTTGCTTTACCCTCACTATTTCTTAAAAGGGAAAGAATAAAAGAGAAAGAGATAAAGCTTATTTAAAGGCCTCATTTTCCATGAAATGTTGGGATACATTTAAAATTGAGAACACCCTAGAAACATTGTACTGGGTTTTGCTGGATGAAGACTGAATTTCTGAAGACTAAAGTACAAACACAGTATAGGCATGCTGTCATTGAACACACTGCACTGAATCTATACAATTGAATAATAAAAAAGTATTTCTTATATATAAAATGTTTCCCAGGTACCAAAACATCAAATAAAAATCCCACCCCTCCTGCTGTGTCCCTAGGTATGTACACTACATACTGTCTTGGGGGTATGTTTCACAGCACTTGTCTCAGGGGCAATGTTTTCTGGTTTATGGGGCCCAGAAGCAAGGAACCAGCATCCCCCCTCGCTTAGGGAGGCGTGGCTTCCTGTAGCACCATGCTGCCGGTAGGTGTGACACCCAGCGTGTTCTGGTGGACACCTGCTCATTGACAGCCTTAGCCATGGTCCCCGGGAGCCTCACTCGAATTGTAGATTTACTGTCATTCACTCTGGAAGCCAGTGTGCATTCTCTTGAAGTCTGCTTGTCCCTTTTGTTCTCTTTTTGGCAGGTCTGAGATGTTACTATGATCAAAACAGACTAATTTGACAGGTGCTGGAAACAGCACTATTTCTCCTACAGAAGGTCTTGCTGCTGCTACTTAGAAATGATGTAAAGTATTAGAAATGTGAGTCACTTATAAATATTTAGTCCTTAACCCATAGAAAAGTAGAGAGATATTGGACTAGAGCAGTGGTTCTCAACCTTTCTAATGCCGCAATCCTTTAATACAATTCCTCATGTTGTGGTGACCCCCAACCATAAAATTATTTTCGTTGCTACTTCATAACTGTAATTTTGCTATTGTTATGAATCGCAATATAAATATCTGATAGGCAGGATATATTTAGGAGACCCCTGTGAAAGGGTCATTTGACCCCCAAAGGGGTCACGACCCCAGGTTGAGAACTGCTGGACTAGAGTATCAAACAGAGCACTTCATAATTTGTGTGCATAGGAAAACCAGGAAGAAAATTTGAATGTCCATTTTCCAACATTGTTTCTACTATTTCTCGTTAGCATAAAATTGGTCACATGTTTTGAACAAATGCATTCCATAGCAGTCACTGGCAAATTAGACTAACATAGGCTTTATGAACAACATTCATAGCAGAAGATGATTCAGAGTAAAAATAAGGACTGACTTTCATTTTCCAGTTAATAACAAATATTTGACTTAGTTAATTACAAACTTGCTTACATAATAAAGACAACAAAAGTGAAGCATAATTAAAGGTGTCTTGTAGAAAGACGTGTTTCTTTGTGGGCACCTGAGCTCGAAGGACAAGGTACTGATGGCTCCAGGTGTTTGCCATGTTAGATCAGCTTTGCAAGTCTTGATGCTCTCAGCACTTGTCTGCTGGTGCCCAAAATAAGCATTTTGAGCTTGGACCTTTTTCAAAGGAGAGTTTCATATTCCAAAGGGAGAGAAATGACCACTGAACATAACATTAATAGTTATTCTTTATCGAAGAGTTTGTCTTGACTATCAATTAGGAAGTAACTATATCTCTAACTTCACATGAGACTGCCAGTGGGTATGCCTGATGGTCATGTTCTTCTGAATGCACCAGTGTGTTTACAATCACACAATACATGGTTCTTCTTTGAAAAATAATGGGTTGGACCAGGACTTATGTTTGACTGATAATCTTTTCAGAGTAAATAATATATTAACAACCACAGTGAGTCACAGAGTATATAACCTCCTAAATAGATCAATTATGTCTGACTCCTTCAGATAAGCAACAAGGAATGTTTCAGTGAAAAAACCCAAGAATGAGGTTGACAGCAACAAACTTGTGAGGCCTTCTAGTTAATGTTTATAGTTATAACAAATTGCAACACAATAACATATTTGATATGTACCTTAAGAGGGTTTTATATACCTGCTAAGACTATTTTTCCAATTTTTTCCTAAAGATATCATAATTTTAAAATGAGAACATAGATGATCTAGAAATAAAAATGTATAATCATCATTTAAGAGGCTAACATTACCTATAAATTAAAAAACAACAAAACTATAATGGGACCACTGATGAGTACCACGAACCTTGTGTTGCATATAAAATGCATCTCTACCAAAATGTTTTCAACATTTGAGACCTTGAATTTTCACAAAACAGTGCTGAAAAACATACTGTTCTTTCTTTCCCCTGTGTGGCATTGTGTCTATTATTAAAGAATGTTCTCAAAGAGCAATTTGCAATGTATTTTCAACAGAAACAACTTAACTTCAAATAAGAGTTGTATATGTTCAATGTCTGACTCTGAAATAGTTACATTTCTTTTCAATGGAACAGGAAAATTTTAAATAAGGTTTCCCCAACTGCAGTAAAAGAAATCTTTTATATACTTTCAAATACTGTGCCTTTTTATTTAAAACAGTGTAAACATAACAACACCACCAATAATTGGAAAAAGACTGGTTATGTGAACACTAATTTTCTTGAATGCCCCCATCAAAATAAGGGTAAATAAGACAGACAAATCTCCAGGAGGAGTCCCCGCTCACCTCAGCAGTGGTAAAAATATTGCTTTATTCCAAAGGAACATACAATACAATTTACTGTTCTTTTGAGGGCTTCCTGTGAACTGAATACTCGCCTTTGTGATTTCAACAATTTATTCTTTCCATATTAACCACAGAAGCCAATATCTTGGTCCACAAGTTGTAGACTAACTACAAAATAAATACTAATGAGGCTCATGAAAAAGCAAAGGATAACTGTCAATTTGGTCATCGGCTTGTGTGAATAATTTAAGTACGCATGATTCAAAATAAACACACACATTCAACTCTCCTATGATACAGATATCATCAATGAACCTACAGTTGTTCCTCTCAGAAGTATTCACATCAGAAAATGGTCTAGACATTGTCAACAGTTTTATAGGACCCCACCATGCAAGTGACTTTGATGTAAGAACTTACTAACTGAACTTTATACTTAATGGAAAAATTTAAAGTGAACAGATCTAAGAGGGAAATTTGTTTAAATATTAGATTCCCTGATGTTTCAGAACAAATTTTAGCAAGCTTAATACACACACACACATGCACACACATACTCACAATGAACACATGTGCATACAGCATACCAGTGCTCGAGGGAGCAAACACACACACACACACACACACACACACACACACACACACACTTTCTCTCCTCTCTCTCTCACACACACACACACACAGGCACTCACACACACTGAGAAATGCTCCTTTGGCGTCCTAAACGATCTCAAAGAAAAACATTTCTGTCAGCATGACTTTAGTGACATGACACTGATTTTTTTGTCCTTTTTTATATATTGATTTCATATCTTGCTCTGAGATTCTGCACCTTCAAAATTCAGAGGAAGATGGCACAAAAGAGCAGCTGATTTTGCCCCGATGGCTCCCTCTATCTCTGTCCTCCTTCTCCTTCCCAGGCCTGTGCCGTTCTCAAAATGAAATAGAAAACACTACATTGGTTGACATGACATAACCTGTGATGAGGCTGTCGAGTGAAGAGAAATTTGGGGGTTGGGACTGCCAAGCCAAATGGCAAGGGCTGTCTGCGCACTGGCACATCCGCCCTCGGGTGCAGCTTGTCTCTGAAACCAGGTACCTGCCAGTGCTTTTGGACGAGGACACTGTGCTGTGGGGCTGAGGGTCTGAATCGCCCACATCTACCAAGAGCCAAAGAGGATAATGTTGGGACTAACTGAAATTGTATTCAGATTTCCACCCAAAAGCTTTAGTTGTAAGCTTTATCCCTCCTGAAACGTTTCTTTCCCTTTAAAAAAATATTTTGTTAAAAAACACTATGATATGAGGGCGATAGACTATTTGGTTTCTTCTAAGTAGATGCTCTTAAATTAATGCATATAAATAATTTGTATTTAATTTCCTCTCTTTCCTGTTGAGCAAAGCATAGAATGCACAGATTCCTACGTCTCAAGTCACTTGGTCAACGCAGAGTCTCTTTGTATTTCATTTCTTAAGATTAATTGTGCCTCACGTTCCGATTTGGCCATGGGACTCAGGGGGAGAAAGGCGGTGTTTTCACTCGCACTGTCCTCAGCTTCTACACTGGCTAGTTCGTAGTCTTCTGACCTCCTGGCATCAGTCAGAATTCGGATCTGCTCCTGGACAGTTTCTAGCAGTATTTTCACTTCTTGTTGTTCTGCTAAAAGACAATCGCTGACTGGAATACTCACATTGACAATATCAGCAGAGTAGGAGTTTTTGCACCATTTGATGCTTTTGACGTCAGAAATCCCTGGCATTTGCATGCAGGTTTCCTCTAGCCCCACTGAAGGGATGATGGGCACCGAACTGGCCCTTGGGGATGAATATCCCATCAGGTCCTTTTGATCCAAGCTATTAAAATAAGAGTTTGTCTCTCTCGAAGGCAGTTGCATATGGACTGATGCATCCTGTTGGGTTTTTAAACCGGCGGATGAATACCTGAAAAGAAAGAGAGTGTTAGACAGTCTGCCTTCTGCCGGCGCTTCTTCAGAGCACTCGCCAGCCAGCAAAGCACTTGCCACATGCACCACCTCACTGACTTCTCACAGCAACCCCATCAGACGCAGAATATGTTCCCAGATAAACAGAGAAACTGAAGCTCAGAGAGGTGCAGTGACTTGCCCAAGGTCACACAGAAAATAAGTGACAGACTGAGACTCAAACCCAGATCTTCTTACTTTAAGTCCAGGGATCTTTCAACACACCACAGCTGTATAGGCAGGTGGGATATAGTCTTCCTGACCTCTATCCTAGAATACAAAGTAAATGGGGATTGAGCAGGTAAGTGTGGCCTTTCCGTAGTGACAAACAGGAAACCCATAACGGCATTACTCCACTCCATCAACTCGACCACCCTCTCAGCCCTGGTTTGGTACTCATGTGGCCAACCTACTTGGAGAAACCGGGAAGCCCCACGTTAAGCATTAAGGTACTAGAGTCTAGAGTCTTTCTGCTTCACAACTTTAGGGGAACGAACGCCATTTCTATCGGCACTCTGCTCTGTAGGCATTGCCTCACTACAAGCTGCTGAGCCTAAAGGGGCATGGGAGACACATGATTCTTCTCTCTGCCCAAAGACAAGCATGAAGTGAGCTCTGTAAGGCCTCTGCCAATCTAGCAACTTTCCATACATGGTTTCTGCAGGCAAGTAAGGTAGCTCATTGGTGCATGTCAATGGCTTGTCAAGAATGCCAACATGCTATTCAAGTCATTTGAAGATTCCAGAATCTGACTAGGCCCTTTCTTGCCTGTTCAGAGCTAGTGAATTTCCCAGTGCCTCTGAGCTTCCCAATGCCACAATGTGGGACAGCTAGTCATAGATTCAAAGAAATGTGGTTTGGGGACTTGAACAGTAGTTTTTACTCTATTTCTGTTATTTATCCCTAATTTAAACATTAAATTAAACATTAAAATTTAAGTATAATCTAAACATATCTACCTCCATATGATACCTAGCATTCCCCTAGTCTTACATTGTAATATAAATAAAAGTCATGTTTATACAAGGAAAGAATAATTGCGATGAAGTGTGTAGCATACTGAATAGAAATCGTTATTTAAGGGCATGATGGGAGTAATTGAGAAGTCTTTTTTTCTATCAGATGGTGAGAAAAGACGGGGAGCAAATTTAGGTGTCTTTATAGTCCCATCCTCTCTTACTGTGCCTAGTAAAGAGTGAGTAACCAATAAATCTTGATGGAACAGGCATGTGAGAACATAGCATACCTTAGAGATAAACACTTTATACCCCAATCAGCATCCATTTCAAACATAATAACAAGAGCTAACATTTACATAGTGATTTTATTTTTTAAAGATATTTTTAGTTAATTTCAGAGAGGAAGGGAGAGGGAGGTAAAAATATTAATGATGAGAAAAAATCATTGATCAGCTGCTTCCTGCACACCCCTACTGGGGATGGAGCCCACAACCCAGGCATGTGCCCTGACCAGGAATAGAACCGTGACATCCTGGTTCATGGATGACACTCAACCACTGAGCCATGCTGGTCAGGCTGCATAGTGTTTTTAAAAAGTACTTTCACCTTTAATTGCTTCACTATTTTTAAAACTGTGGTTTACTTTTTATTATTACCATGTTATTAAAGAAGAAACTGGACTAAGGGGTACTCAAATGACTTGCCACAAGTTACCTTTCGTAAGCAGAAGAGGAAGAAGTTAAACCCAAGTTGTCTTATTTTAATTGTTACTATGAAAGCCAGAAATGAGTGGGCATCCAAGGTGCACTAGAACACTTTTCAAAGGATGCATAATCTCTACCTGTGTAAACTATATAGCCACCCCGCAAAAGGAAATTTTCCAGGGATTTTGGTCCATTTGCTTTGGTGTTTTGGAACTGAAAATCTAAGCCTAAGGGTTCTAATCAATTTCAACAAGAAGAAATGGAACAAATTAGAGGGTTTTGTGTTTGTCCTGAATATCATCCAGTTAACACCATTAATATCTATGAAGATACAGAATGTCTACTATCAGATTCACCAATCTCACAGAGACAAAAAATGTAATTAGGATAAAATTGTATTTCTCACAAATATCATGAGAGTATATCAGTAGGTAGAATTTAATAGGTTTGAAATGTGATGATCATAGATGCAAATTCTTATGCCAGGATCTAACCATTATTTGTAAAAATCTATATATATAAAAGCCTAAGTGACTGGCTAACCGGCCAACCAACCGGTCTATGATGTGCAATGACCACCGGGAGCAGATGTTCAATGCATAGGCATGGAAACATGGAACAGACTGATGAATCTCAGAGGGAAGGGAGGAGGGGGCGCGGCAGGAAGAGATTAACCAAAAATCTTATATGCATACTAGAGGCCTGGCGCACGGATTCATGCACTGGTGGGGTCCCTCGGCTTGGCCTGCGGGGATCAGGTCGAAACCAGCTCTCCAACATCCTGTGGGGGTCACGAATTGTGAGAGGGCACAGGCCAGGCTGAGGGACCCCACCAGTGCATGAATCTGTGAACTGGGCCTCTAGTATTAGATAAATGTATAAATGTCTTAGAGGATTTAGACAATCATAGCTTTAATAAGTTAACAATGTGGCCTGATGAAGAAGTGATCAAAGGCAATTCAAGCCAAACTTGAAGCAGTCTTATAACAAGCCTGACTGCTGAATTAAGGGTGTAGATGAGAAAGGAATTTCAGCTGACCTATAGGTCACCTCACAAGTCAGTTAAGGGACATGAGACACACAGCTGCCAATAACTGCAATCTAAAATGTTACCATAACATGAAGATGTGAACTATCCCAAATGTGCTTTTGTTTTGGATCAGACATGACTTCAAGCCCCAACACCATTTTTAGATGAATTGCAGCCTCCTTTTAATTTTCTCCTCAATTAAAACAATCAGGTGGTGACACTGCTCTGAGGGATTGCTCTGAGAACTAACTGAAGTAATGCATCTGCACTATTCCCCAGAGGATGCTGGTAACCCTCACTTCCCTCCTAGAGTCTGTGAGTCCAGCACTGGTATTGAGGAGAAACAGATTACTCTCCTCCATGAGTTTAAGTGAGAGCACAACTTCTAGATGTGATCTGGGTTGGAAGACAGGCAGCAGTCTGATCCCTGACAGTCAATCACTCGTTCACAATTTTGATCCATGAGCTTGTCATTCATTGTCTGTAAAATGCCAATTTGGACTGTTGTTCCTCTGATCTCTCAACAAAGAAATCACCAGTGCATTTCCTCAGTAACTATGGTGAAAAGGTGAAATCTTGCCAGGCTGATGAGGCTCAGTGGTTGAGTGTTGACCCGTGAATTGGGAGGTTATATATGGCAAACAGTCAGTATACTTTGTATCCCTTCTACTTGGAAGGTGGCAGTCTAGCTTTTGGGACTCCATTTCTTTCTGTCTAGCATATGAATATATTAGTTTGGTTTGCCTGACATAACACAGCTCAGAGCTCTGGGACCGTGGCTTTCTCTGACCCCACTAATCAGAAAAAGGCTCCTGAGTAGTTACCAGTTCACACCTTCCTCCGGCTTCACTGAGATAGCTACTGGTTCAAACTGGGCCGAAGCCAGTGCCACAGAGAGAAGTCCCACCACCGGAGCCTACCTAGCAGACAGCGCCCACGTGCGTGATAAACAAGCAGCAGATGGCTGATGGCTTTTGCAAATTCAATCACTGCCCCTCCAGGCTAGGGCCAGATTTGAAGAGGGCCTTTAACTGTGAAATTCTATTACTGATCCTATTTCCAGTCCAGAGAGATGGAAGGTCCCCCAGGAGTGGAAAATAGCTGTTTTCAAGAACTGAGAATGAGATTGCTCCCTGAGATTCATTGTGCTGAGCACACCGTGACTTATACTTAGAGTCACCATTTATCAACACTGGGTGCACATCACACACAGGAAAATACACGTGGCCAGCCAGCTGGAGAGAATATTCCAACCCCAATGATGATTGAACCAAAACAAAACCACCGCCAGGCAGACAGAAAGCGGAAGTCTCCCAGGAGGTAAAAGACAAAGCAGGGCACCTCTGAACATGTGATGGGCACCCCTGAGCCTCCGAAAGTTCATGTATGTGTGGTTGAAGCCTGTGCCCAGAGCAGCTCAGAGCATCCTTACACCTGGACATATGGAACGACAGCCAAAACATGCCCATCAGAAAGAAACACGGCATGGGCTGGGACCCCTCTGCACTCACAAAGTATACTATTCCTAGGCAATGGGCAATATCAGTGATTTAAGAAGGAAAATAATTATGAAATCTGATCAGTTGTCATTGTAGGCTAAATACAAGCCCCCCTTCCAAATATAAGGCAAAGAGAAGGCCAGCTACTTCTTGACTTGCATTATATCAGACATTTTGGATAACTTGGCTGTTATGTTCAATTTGCAGATCTGTACCAACTACATTTTGCACTACATTCGGAATTGCTTCAAAATTACAAAATCCAGCCACAGGCTATTTAATTCTTGTCTCCTGGTCTTCCTAAAGCAATCTGTTGCTGAGCTTTGTCAGATAGAGTAGAAAATGCACATATATCTTGTCCAGAAGAAAAGACAAGGGTAAGGCTCTGTGATGGACTTCCTACTTGCTTAGGCCTCCAGCTTGATACAGTGTGGGAACATCACCCAGGGCAAAGCAGCCTAGAAACCTGGCCTGGCTCATCCAGAGAGATAAAAGCTAGATGTGATAAGAACCTGGCTTGTGTGAGGGAACAGATTCCTGAAGTTTCTGGAGTAAACCCTGATTGCACTATTCTTGAAATCAATGATAATTTTATAACAGCTCCTGAGACAATACAAACCAGTACTACATCTCTGCTTGCCATGTGACAAGGTACAAGCTCTTTCCACACATAATTAAAAAAAAATCTACCCAACAACCTTGAGGAAGGTTGTATTATTTTTATTCAATTTATAGATGAAAAAAACTTAAGCTTAGATGATAAAACTATCTCAAATTCACACAAGATGTAAGGGCCAAAGATTTGAACTTCAGTCATTTTAAGTAAGAGCTACCATGTTTGGTTGAACAGTCAATTAGGTGAATGGGACTTAAGTTCATCCTCCGTTCCATTCACCACACCTTGAGCCGAGTAAGCCACTCAGGGGAAGGACACCCTTTGCACTGCAAGGAGGAATAGCAGTTGTCGTGCCCGAAGCCCATATTTCCATCCCTGCACTGTGAATAAACCTAGAGATCCGAGTTCGGCAAATTGTACCTCGAAATCATGCTGTCAGTATTAACTGAGACACATTCAAGAATGCTCAATGGAAGTAGATAACATGATA